>NC_047674.1:40153452-40753452 GCF_011762505.2 Arvicanthis niloticus | reverse complement strand
AATGCATTTTCACTTTATCGATATCTGTAATAAACACCGATGCTATCACATACAAAGCCAGAAATTTATGTGTGTTGTCCCTTCCTCTGCCTTGAAACTTGCATGCAATAGATGGAGAGGAAAGATTGTTGAAACCAGATGGATCAAAGAAACAAGGAGAACAGAATCAACTAAGCAGGGCTCAACAGGGGCTCACAGAGGCAGAACCAGTAATCCTGGAGCCCACAGTGGTCTATGATAAGCCCTCTGCATATTTGTTGTGGTTGTTTAGCTTGAGATTTTTGTGAGTCTTCTAAGAGTGGGAGCAGTCTGTCTCTGACTCTTTTGCCAGATATTAGGAATTTTCCCCTCCTAATGGGATGTCTAGATATGAGAGTTTATGCCTAGTATTGTTGCATCTTGTTATGCTATGTTCGGTTGATATCCCTCAGAGGCCTACTTATTTTCTGAAGGGAAATGGAGGAAAGGCAGTGAAGGTTTAGAGGAGTAAGAGGGAGAAGAGGCTGCAGTCAGGCTATAAGGTATGAGGGAAGAAATTATCTGTCTGTCTGTCTATCCCAGCTATCAATACTTTAGACTAAACTATTAGATCTGGCTTCATTTATTTATTTATTTATTTGAATCCATTTCAACACTAGGGCTAGAAATATAATACTAAAATCTGTTTTCCCACTAAACTTTGAAGATACTTTTACATTGATCACTTTCCCATGAAACTGTTTCGCTTGCTGAAAGCAATTTAAAAAAAAGTTGCTGGGAATTGGATTCAATACCTCTAAAATGTTGAGCAAACCCCCTTGTCATCCACCAAACCCCCAGGCCTTGGAATGTTCCTTTAATCCATGTGGTTCTGAAATGTTGCCAGCATAGGTCCAGGGCATCCGGCAGTGCTCATGGAGTATGTTCACATTAATAACTTTCCTATTTCTTTTTTTCCCTTTTATGTTGCTGAGATTTTGAATACCTCTAGTCTACTTTCATGCCAGCCCCTCTACACTCATTAAGAATTTTCTTTGGGGATATTGAGCTCCTGATTTCTGAGTATAAAAGAGTTGAGTATGAAAACAAAATCTTTTCTTCTCATTTCATTCTCTGAACAATTCTTAAAATTGAATTCTCTGAACAGTCCTTGCAATAGAAAATGTTTACAACACCATGGTTGGGTTTGCTTCCCACTTACCTAAGAACATCAAGCAATGTGATTTCAGACTTTTCTCTCATAAATAAAATCCTTAAAAGTGAGTTGTCTCTTAGAAACCATCATGCTCATCTTGATCCCTTCAGTATTCTACACTTGTCTGCATTTCCCTTTTCTTATCACACAACCTTTCTGGCAAAGCTCACCTCTCTTGGCTTGCAAAGCTGGCAGACTTCTCTTCCTCTTCAATTTCCCTGCTGTAACTGTCATTACCTAGGTGACTCATCTTCCCCTACATAGTGAGCTTTGGGTTGTGCTTCCACATTGCCTCCCTCAGAAATCCCACTTAACCCTACACAATCAAATATGACTTTTAAGTACCCAAAGGTCTTTGATGTTGGTAAATCTACCACAATCTTCCAGACTACCCATGCTAAATATGTGTGTATTCTGTATACCAACAGTATTTATGATAATTATTTCTCGTAGGACAGCTGCTTCTGTCATATGTTTTAAATTTCTGCTTTAACAAACATTCAGTTCCCCAAATAAACACTTGATAAAGAAGTAAAGTAGCAAAGGAAAAATAAGATGGGCAGAGATAGTATAGAAAATACGTCAGGTTGATTAAAACAAGCAGGACATCAGTGCATTGGTAGAAAGGCACTGAATCTTGATATGAAAAGCTGAGGCCATAAAGGATTTATTGCCTAATATGAGAATAAGAACCATAAATTAGCTTATTTCAAAGTACCTAGGGCTCTGGGTATAGTTGAGAAAGGTTTTAATATTAAGAAATCTTTAGGAAGAGTGAGAGAGAGGTGGCAGAAGAATCTGGAAAGTGAAAATAGAAGTTCCTCCCTGAACTTCAAATAAGATGTTGAGAATACTGATACTTCAATATATCCACATTTATGTCTCTCAACTCTTTCCATTTCAGTTATATATTACATAAAATCTTCTTACCACTTGGAAGGACTAAAGAATTGGGGATTAAAGAAACAGTAGGAGATAATAAGGAGAAACGCCCTAGAAGCAAAATACAAAGCAATAAGTGAAAATTGATCTATATATTGGGTGGTGTGACCGGGTAGAAATATATGTCCATTCCCACAGAGAAGCTTCTGTAATTAAGAGGAATTTTAATTTCTAGTTCTTAATTATAGATCAGTAAAAAGTGTTTCTATAAATTTTAAGAAATTAAAGGCAACTTGTAGAAGGTTGAAGCAACTGTGAATATCTTAGTGATCTCAAAATGGATGAGTGAAATAAAAATACGGCACTTTGGGGACCTGAAATTGGTAGTGTTCACTAACCATGAGAGTAAAATAGTAATTTTGTATGCATGTTTAGAAACTAATAATGTAACAGAAGAATTCAAAATAAAGCAATGAATGTTCCAAAATTTTCATGAGATACTAATGCTCATTATTTTTAACAGTAAAACGTAAGAGAAATAAATGTGATCCTGTTCTTTGGTCATAGAAAAAGTCTTCCTGTGGGTTCTAACTCGTCTGTTGTTTTTCCACTTGTTTATAACCTCACTTGAAATGTATACACTGGGTGTGTGTTATTAGTTATCAGGATTTTAAATATTTTTGGGACACATTATTTTAATATAATTTATTGAATTTAAAAAATGTTTCGTCCTTTTAAGAATAAAGCATAGGGGCAATGTTACATGTCAGGTATATTGAACCTCAGTTGGTTACATTTTTAAATGAAGGCATAAAATAAGGAACTTCTAGACTAGTTAACAAGTGGCTGTAGTTTTTATTATGGGTATATTGATAAATAAAATGTGTGTATGAGAAAAGTCATTCAGAGAATTTTAAGGGTAAGAGGAGGAGTATAGGCTGTCTCAAAAAATATAGTTCAGTGAAAGGCTGACTAAAGAAATAATCTTGTAGATAAAGATCCTAAATCACCATATACAATAAATTCTGATAAGAAATCTAGAAAGATTAAATTATTAATATCTCAAAATATTGACTTATAAAGACTATTGATATATGTACAGATTCTTAATAGTTTAATGATTAAGAAATCATTATATTTGGTTGGGAAATAGCTAACTTAAATTCAGTTTAATAGTAACAGAAAGAGTAGAAATAAACTACATGGTTTATTAGAAAATGTTTAAGAAAAATTAAGTCAAATTAATAAGAACTTTCTATCCATGAAAAGATAACACTGGTCAGATGCAGATTGATTTTCACCTCTGGAAATTTATAAGTAGAGAGTATACGGTAATGAATACCATAATTATCCCTAAATAGATATATCTTTGAATCCTGGAGTTGCTGAAATCCCTACTTTGTTGGCAACTCAATTGTTTTATCCATTTTAAACTTTAAACTTTAAACTGATGTCTTTTCAAGATACAGTATAAACTTGTCAATGGCTCCTCATTTCTGTCATTGCTACTCTAATCCAAAGCCTAGGAATCCATCATTTTCCCTCTTGTTCCTACAACCCCCATCATCAACACTCCCTTTCTACCATTCCCACTACCACAATTCATTCTGCCTAAAATCCATTTTCACACAGCAAGCAGGCAGGCTTCTGAAGTCCCCTTGTTTTATGGTTTCTTGGCGTTTAAGGCACGGAGCAAACTCTTCAAGCCACATACACAAAACAGTTATTTCAGTTGCTTAAAATGTCCGACTCATATGTGTTTGGTGCAAATTTATTTTCTAACTTAGAAAATTAATAATCATTGTATGGCTGACTCTTTCTTGTGATTTTAACTTAAGCTGAAGCCTTTCCTCCTTTCATGACCCTCCCTGACTACAAAATACAAAGTACCTAGTCTCTAATTATCTAAGGTCCAACCATAAGTCTATAAATAAGTCTTTTTTATAAAAGATAGTTTTATCCACCAACTTACTAATCTCTGAGAATCATAAGAGCAGAAATTTTATCAATTGTGTTTCTCAGCATATCAGATCAAGAAGGGTATTAAAAATGTTTTGGAAAAAAGAAGAAAGAACAGAGATGGGTAAAGGAGAGACAGTTTTTATTGAACAATGGCACCACCTAATTATACTCACTGTATACATGTATTCTATCTACATGATATGCTCAGTTCCTTATTCCATTTTTCAAATATTTTCTTTTATAGTACACAAATCAGTCCTGAATTCTCTAAATTACAGTGGCTCTATTTTTATGGTTCAGTAGTTTTACTTTTCCAAATTTCTTCTTTTCTATTTTAAATAAAAGACATTTTATTTTAATTATGTAACTGCACACACACACACACACACACACACACACACACACACACACACACACACACACACGTGCAGTCACCTACAGAGAAGAAAAGAGGATATTGTATCTGGAGATACACTGTATCTGGAGAGACACTGGAGATAAGTGTCTGTGAGGTGCCATGTGAGTACCAGGAACTCTTTAAGGACTTTTTGTCACATGGATTCATTGTGAGGTATGCTACATGCTAGTCTATATGAGGAGCTGCCTCAGACTGGGTTCTGTTCTTGTACTGAAGAGAAGCAGTTGGTTGGTGACTGAGCAGTTGAACTCACTGAATTCTCATAGACTTGGACTTTCCAAGCCTGCTGGATCTTGATAAAGTGAGATGTTTCCCAGGTTTTCTATTTGCCTTTTGGTGTTGGGCATTTATTGCTTGAATTCTTTGAGAGTGTATTTGTTTTTGTTTTAAAATTTGAACGTATTTTATATTCCTTAATTGTGCATGCAATAAATCAATCAAGGCTCAGAGAAATGCACAGTGTTTGGCTTTTTTCTCTTTCACTTTTTCCTGAACAACTATACAAATTCTTCTCACGGTTGTTATCAAATACCTGAAAACACTTTACCTATGAAATGGAGAGCCTATTTAACCTTAGAGTTATAAAGGCATAAGGCACAATAATGGCAACAACTCGTGGGATAGATATTAGGAGTGTGATGCAGTTGGTTACGTGGCATTTGCAATCTTCTCTTCCTCTGTTCATCTACGATTTTCTACTAGGCTTTATCTCCAAGGGATATACAGTGTCGCCAACATCACTGCCTGGTGAGAACCAAGTATTCAAACAAATGTGACACTTGGGGACATTCAACATCAGATCTGTTCCATGGACGCTTGCTACCTCAGTAATATTAATAAATACAACAGGAAAACAAAACAATTCAAAACACACAGAACACAACACAACAAAATGATTTATTAACAATGAAGACATCTCTCCAGCTCACAGGGCCTTTTCCTCTGTACTCCTCTGTGGTTTTTTTTTGTTGTTGTTGTTTATTCTTTTCTATATCATTTTTTTGTCTTTTACACTTTTGATAGAATTTAAATTTATATTTATTTCTAGACATATAACCAACCCTTCTGAATATGTTTTTAATTTATTTATAATTACAAAAATATGGGTACACAGGCTGAATGTGAATTTGAAATGTGAGTGCCATGTTCAATCAATATAGAGAGAACGTCAGATTACCTGGGATCCCAGTTACAGGAGTTGTTAGTCCTATAAAGTTGCTCTTGGGAACCAAGCTCTGGTATATTCCACATGGGCAGCACTCAGTCTTGACTGCTGCCCCATCTATCTCCTCAGACTTTCTGAATATCATGGTTTTTATTTTGCATCTGCTGATTCTTCATTTTAAAACATTTTTCAAGATTAAAATATTTTGTTTCATTTAATTTTGTTTCTTGAAAGGAATGATTTTACATAATATTCCTGCTCCTACGACCACAGACTCCTGAGAGACCTCACTTTAAAATTTACAAGTGGCCTTTCGTGATAATAAATTTCTTGATTGCTGTTTCGTTAAATGATGAAAGTATAAATTCACTCAAAACACCTTGATGTTATATTCTAATATTTATTTATTTATTCTTTTGTTGAGTTTTATAACAGCTCATACTGCAATGTAACTGGAATACTTTCCACTCTGGTAGGCATGGGAGCTTAGTGCTATCTTCTTTATTAGTTCACCCTAATATCATTTGTATTCTACATATGGCAATAGTGGGTTTTAAATAAAGTATGTGACCTGTCCAGCATGACACACTAATACATGTTATATCTGAAAATTAAAAAAAAAGACAAAACAAGGAAAAAATTAATCCCATTGCTATAAAATCCATATAATTAATCGCATACTAACATTAACAGGAAGTTGGATTGCTAAGAGTCTTTAGAACTTAAGTTTTGTCTTTTTTCATTTTGCAAAGTTTCTGTAATCAGGATGCACAGCTGTGTGTTGTTTTTGTCATGGATAGACCAAATATAATTAGTATAGGAAGAGTTGGCTGTCTGTTCAGAGACGTTCCATCTCAGCTGTAGGTTGCCTATATGTGTTTTGTAGGTTTTTATTTCATCTATCATGGGGAGGAGACTATGTTAAATTAAGAGACTCACCATGTGAAGCGATATTAAGATGCTTTGCTGGAGAGTGATGTTCATACTGTGTCTTCCCCATTGTTTCCACCATTGTCAACCAGATGCTTTTGTAATTTTGACTCAACTGGGAATGTCTTTATTTATATGAATGAAATAAATTTACATGATAAGCAAAGCATTTGAAAGTGTGAGCACTGAGCTACCTTAGACTCATTTTGGAAGAAGCTCAGAAATAGACATAATATATTCCTTATACCTATGAGGATAAATAGCCATCCAGACATATATATATATATATATATATATATATATATATATATATATATATATATATAATTAAAAGTTCCTGAGAGGGAATTGGCATTAATCTGGTGTCCTTTAAAATCACAATTGTTTTAAATTCTAACTTTAATAAAAGAATGTTTATTAACATTAAGCAGCACTGAATTCTTCTTAGTAAATGGCTGAGAAAGAACTGAACTCCCTGGCACACAAATAATCTGTTAATCACTTAAAAAGGTCACAGTTGAATCACATAAGAATTTAATTTTTCTATGTGACAGTACTCTACATTTTGCTCAAAGCCTAAGGTTTCAAAGAACAGAAATTTCCCATCACCCCAAAGCCCTAGAATGAGCTCCAAAACAATCCTGAAAAAAATATTCTTCCAGAGAGTTTAAAAAAAAAAAAGAGGAAAGAAGAAAGAAACACAAGCAAGTACCACGTGATGGTTGGCATTTTAGAATGACCTTTGTGTAGAATAAAAAGTCATTTTCAAAAAGCCAACATTCAAACTTTCCCAGAATCAAATTTGCAAATGAATAGACATTATGAGCTAAAAAAGGAATTACTACCCTTGATATGTTTTTTTTTGCCAACATTACTAAAAGTCAGTAAAGTGAAGTGAAGTGCACAGATTACATACAAATGCTCCATTCATCTCATCATCATTTCTACAACACTGTTAAACCTGATTTGACAGTTTTCAAATTGTCTGCAGAATTTTCACAACTCTGGAATACTTTTTAAATCTCAAAACCTTCCATCACAGTCTTATATAATACAGACCATTTCTGTTACTGGTATCCAGACAGTCTCACTGAATTTAATAATTTCAGCATTCAAAGCAGGTCTGTGGTATTCTGTCTTGACCTTGATGTTGCCCTATGATTCTACACTGATTCTATGTAAACATATCCTGTTCTTTCAGTAGTGGATGGTCTCAGTATAGGATGACCAGGCTCATTTTGCTCCTACCTTGAGACAGAACAGTAAGCGATATCATGATGCACAGGAAAATGTTACTGTGAAAATGGACATCCAAAATGAAACTCACAACTCACAGAGATGTTAACGTTTCTTTTATCCTGCTCTTAAGAAAGGACTGTAATGTTTCTTCAGCTTTCATTTGTCATTGTTGTTGGTAGAAAAAAACAATTTGTTATTTCATCTTTATTTACATTCATGTGCTGTTCTCAATCTACTGATTTGTAAAATTTACAAAAATGTTTTTAAGAAAAATGTGGAAAACATAAAGAATGCATGATGCCCTGCTAATACAGTCTGTATTATCCAAGAATTTAAATTATTATAATTCTTTAACACAATGATGATTTTTCATTAGCAACATTTTTAATTAATTACTTTATTTATTTACATTCTAAATGTTGCACTCCATTCCGGTCGCCCCTCCCTGCGTTCTTCACTCCATTTCCCCTCCCATTTGTCTCTAAGAGGGTGCTAGTAGCAACTCTTCAAATGCGTACTTTTAACCTAGTCAATCATTCTTTTGAACATGAGTAAAATAATAGAGATGTGGCCAATATGTATGATTATTTATTGTAGAATTTTTCTGTACCTACAAATGGTTACAAAAGCAGGAAAACTAGTAATAATGGAATTAATTTTGAAAATTTGTGATCCAGGACAGTTTAGGAACTAAGAAAATGCTCTTGCAGTTTTGATCCTACCAAAAAAAATTTTACTAAAACCAAAACACAAAGGTTATAAAAAATGTAAAAATAACAAATATAAAACATGAGACCATAATCAATTTTATATATCTATACAATTTAATGCTTTTGAAGGTCTCAAAATGATTATTCATAGTGATTATGTGTCATTTTAAAACAACTGTAGTTCTGTACAATTCTAGACGATTTCAGTGAGGACAATTGAATTTAGGTATTCAAGTGAATATTGTGGTTTCTTCTATAATTGTGTGAAGAGAAAGAAGCAAACTGGGACAATGGCTGGAGGAAAGATTAGAACAGAATGTTTGGGAAACTTTTTAACCTAATTTGGAAAACTCATTTACAGTTTGTACATAATCAAAGCACTGCTGTGGAGACAGGCAACATGGGGCTGGTCTTCTTTCCATCCATTTCTGGGGTTGGGGAGGCTGTGGATGGAGGTCAGGGATCAGCCTGAAGCAGGCTGACTCTCAAGTAGGACACAAGTAACCTGCTTGACTGACCAAGCAGAAAGGGAAGCCTGCTAGCATTGCAGGTGTTATCAAAATAAAGAAAACCACACTCTGCCTAATACTACATCAGTCTGCAGGTGACTATTCAACTTTTTAGTCCACAATTAAATAGTTTTGTTTAAGTCTGATTGACAGCAAATAGTGATGTTTTATATTATTAAAGAAACAGACTTATTAATAGTCTCAGAAAAAGACTTTGTGTGCATGCGATCTACAGAAAAAAATGAGAATACCTGTAACAATAAAAACTTGAGGCTTAATGGGAGACCCTGTCTAAGTACACTAAATGGTTACCTTATATTGTTAGAAATAATGATTTGTTAAATCACAACATAGTTTCAAATCTACTGTTTGGGTTATCCATGCAAATATAAAACTTAAGAATTATTCACGGACCAGAAATAAAAGACATTGAGGACAACCCATTGATTTAAATAAGTTCTCTCTGTCTCTCTCTGTCTCTCTGTTTGTCTCTGTCTCTGTCTCTCTCTGTCTCTCTCTGTCTCTCTCTGTCTGTCTCTCTCTCTCTCTCTCTCTGGGGTGTGTGTGTGTGTGTGTGTGTGTTGTATATGTATACATGCATTGTGAAAACCTGCATATTTGGAGGCAAAAGTCCACACCAGGCATCTTTCTGTATTGCTCTTTTAAATGTGATTTAATTGACAAATAGGCCCTAGTGAGGTTTTGTGAAACTGCTGGCAATCTGGTAAACCTTCAAGAATTTACTGAATATTAGGTTGCAGTATCCATTGTGTCCCTAGAATCCTTTTATTTTATTATGGGTCAATTTTTTGATGCTCATTGTTTAGATTTAACACAGCATGCAACACCAAGGTTTACCATCCAAAGACATTTTGTGTGAAATAATTATCCGTTTGAATAAGTGAAATAAAAATTACAGAGGAAAAACCTTTTGAGTGCTCATAAGGGAAATTCCCTTTCTGCTTGTCAGCTCTGCTTTCAAAAAGAAAAAAAAATCAGTATTTACTGTTTCTTAAAAGCTTGCGTATTTCAACAAAAGGTCAATTAACACTAAAAACACACAAAGAGCCCTCATAGTCTTAAGTTTAAATAAGTGTGATGTCTGATTATTATTTAAAAAGCTATTTAAAGCCAGGGGTGGTGTTGGGAGCGATTATTTACAAGGTGAGTGTTAGCAAACTGTGACTGAGGGAGATTGCTATAGCTCGAAGGCCTTGCAAAGGCTCGATCCAGCACCGTCTTCTCACATTGGAAAGCCTGGAGTTATTTCATGACTCATTCAGTTTTGCACTGAAGAGGCAGAAAGTAGTGAGGGTCTCACGGAGGCTCAGTCACTTCCACAGACACCATCGAATACACTAACTCCTTCTACCACACCGTACGAAGTGACAGTCCCTCACAGAACCCTTGACTGTGATTTTCAAGATGATTTTTTTTTTTCATGCATGAGGAATATCAGTGACTAGAAAGCCTGACATGTGGTTAGTTGACATGAAAATGTCTAGGCCCATGTTAGCCCTGGCTCAGGCTTGAGACATGATTCATTAGAGATCATGAGTTATACTGAAATCACGACACAAGAGAGCAACTTTTTTTTTTTTCAGGGGAATGTGGCGCTCTCTACATCTGCCTGTGAGGATGCATTAGCTGTGGCCCTGAATTAGAATTTACTATATGTGCATGCCTTGAACTCTTTAGTAAGAAACATCTAGTGGCCATTTCCAATATATACATGAGGATCTAATTCAGACACACTGAATCTGATGGCCTCTGGAGTGATGCAGGTTTACCAAGCACCAGGCTATTCAGAGTGGCATCATGAAATATAAGCCTTAGCCATTATAAAACTTCATACAGCATCCATATTTCTGTTTTCTCTATAAGCATTATAATAATTGGCAGCACAAATAATCATTAGACACGTGTAACAAAAATACAAGAAACAGCAGATGAAAACAAAAGAATCCAACATGACTAGATATATGGGCTTCAATCCATGGTGGCACCTTGAACCGTAGAATTTTTTTTTTTTTACCAGTTTTATTATTTTTATCATCTAGCAACCCAAGGTTTTGAGATTTTTCATATCTTTCTCTAATGTACCTTTTTAATTTTATTATTCAAATCTGACTTCCAACTTTCAGACTGAATGTAGGCAAAGTATGTCTTATATATCTCACTAAAACCTAGCTTTCTGATAAATTTTATTGATCCATCATGAGGGTTTATTAAATAGTTTCAGGTGGGATAAATAAAAATGACTTAGCAACCAGTGTGAGGAAGTTAAAGATACTGCCAATATTATAGGTACTACAGACAGTAAGACAAGCCGTTTGTATCAAGATTTAGATTCTTTTCATTCAATGTCAGGGGTAATGCAAGTAGAATTTTTCGGAAAAATGCTAATCAGATTTTCATTGGATTTTTTTTTTCATTAAAATGATTTTAAATTGTAAGATGTCTAAAGATACAATAATACACAATCAAATTTGTTTCTTTAATCTTGGGCCTATGAAATGTTAGAAGTTACAATCATTCATCATTGGCTTTTCCTAGGTGATTTATTTTATGGTTAGATCACTCATCTTTTTAATAAGCTCAAGTGAGAAAGGAAATATATAGGGGATGCCCAACATTAAGTATTCAGTGCCTGAATACATATCAAAGTTCATCAGAAAAAGAAGACTACTATTACTCTGTCTCCTGGATATGCAGAGGAAGTTGACAGAGATTACAGATGTCGTGTCTTGCTATTAGCAAATTTAAAAATTGTGTTATAGGCAGGGTCCAATGTTAGCATGCTCTTCAGTCCATCAAAGTCTCATGGTGCTGAATTCAGTGGGGGTGGGGTTGGGAGAAATTATTTGGTCATTATCCTATAATAAAATGATATAATTTTATTTGAGTTAATACAATAATATCCTTTCAGTTTTATAGCAAGATATAGAGTTAGTCTCTCTCCAAGGTCTGATTTATTTGAGTTTTTTGCCTTTGCTTTGGTTCTCTCAACACAACTAGTGAAATAAGGCACAACTTTGGTGGTGAAATGTGAATAAGAATTTTTTTTCTGTAATGCTATTCTCTAGAACCGCTTATATATGCTTATTTAATTATTTAAGGGAAACTAGTTTCTTTCCTTCTTGCTTTTATTTTTCACTCTAGGGAAATGTGTAGATAATATCCTTTGTGTAGTGGTTCATAATGAAAAAAACAAACAACCTCCAGTCTACTGAAGAGATGACAGGTTGTTTTGTGTTTAATGAAAGATAGATTAAAGTCATTTGACATTGCCATATGCTAACAATCATTTCCTGAGAAGAAAGAACATTACCACAGATGGCTTGATAGATTGTCCTAAAAGGTTGCAGGGAATAAAACCTCCATTCTTATTATAGTGGTTGGTATGACAAGAGACACAATCTTCAGTGAATTAGATTGTTGAGTAATTGTGACTACATATACCATATTGAGTCAGAGTTATACAATATAAGCAGCATCCCTTTTTTAAATAAATATTTTAACATAAAAAAGAAGGATGTAGTAAGATATTTTGTGTATCCCTGAAATCTAGATGATAGATCTTAATGTTACTAATAATCATGTATGCATAGGAAGCCATTTAGACTTTCACTCATAACAATTGCTGTAAAAATTTCTTAATATAATTTATATATTGTGAGCATGATGTTCTTATTAATATTAAATATGGCTGATATATAACAATTACTTGTATTCTAAGCAGTTTTTCAGTATGATGTGTTGTATAATACTATGTTCAAAACACCTGTTCCTTAATATATAAATTTATATCCATTTGTTGGCATTTGTTAAAATCATAAAGTGTTATTATGACAATAGTGGGATTTTCATATTTTTCAAATTATTTTTCTTTCACTAAGTAGTATCCAAATTGTCTCTGAATGTTCTGAGGGGTAATCTACATACTATATAAATAGAGGGCAAGCAAAGTGGGCATAGAATTAGGATAACCTAACAAAATATTTTCTTTTGTATTTTTCAACTTTATGATGAAACATTGGTATAAGAGAGGGCAAGAGGTCCTTGGGCTCACATAGGGAAACCAGGGATAGTAACATAGATGCTGTGCTTATATCTTCAAAGAAAGATGCGTATTCCACCAGGGATGCTGGGAAAGAATGGAGCTTACATCCTGGTGATCTCTTGCTAGCTGTATAGCCAGGCTACCCCTAAATCTCCCAGAATATTGTGCTTGTTTATTCCAGACCCCCTACCAAACCTTGAACATTTCTTTTATTCCAAAAGCCCATTCTTTAAAAAGATATCATTTGTACTTTACAACTGTTTAAGTAATTTTTATGTTATCCTCGGGCAGGGCTAATTCTGACTATCACGGTTATTTTGGGTTACCTCAGTCCTTGTCCCTGCATCTTTATCTTGGGCATTGTTTCTAAGCCACTCTGACTTAGTTTTATGGAAGAAGTCATATTTACTTTGAAAAGGGTTTTAAGGTAAACACGTCTTCGGCTTTGTCATACACTCAAGGCTGAGTTAGTTAATTATCATCAGAAAACTTTTTTTTTCTTCAAAAACTGTACTAAAATAAGCCACATGGTATTAGACTCCAGAAGTCTGAACCAGTATCAGCTAACTAAATCCATACTCAAACAGGTTTACTTCATGCCTTTCTGCAGATCATTTCATTACTGACCATGAGACACGTGTAGGGATCCCCACAGGTGATGGGGATTCAGCAGAAGCAATACTTCAATTAGATGTTGGACCTCAAGTTGGTAATGTACAGCACAATGCCTGATGTTGGGAAATGGCAGTACTAAGCAGCTCCTTCCAGTCATGCAAGCATAGGAGTGCAGATCAATGTTTTTCTCCATTCCAACTTGCTACGTTTTCATGTTTGGTTTGATATGCATTCTTGACTTACTATATTTTCAAGATGAGATGTCTTTGCAAATACAGAAAAGAAGCAGAAATTAAGAGGCATTTGTGTCCATATTAGTAAAACGTAATACCACTCCTATTACAAAAACAGTTGGAATAAACCATATTATGAGAACAATATTAGTCTCTATTGGTAGTAAATAGGTTCTCAGCACCGAGTATAGTTCAATTATGATTATGGAATAAAATTTCCTGTTGTTAAGCTCATGTGTGACTTCACTCATTGTTAATAATTATTACATTTTTATTTTATCCAGGAGTTCACTGGGCAATGACCAAAAAAAGGGGCTGGCTTAGTTCCACAGACTGGCTCTCCAATCTACTGATCTAAGAACTGCTTTTAGTAGCAGGGTCATTCAGTGGTGAGCATTCATGTACAATACAAATACATTCAGATCCATTTCCTATTTGGAGGTGTCTATAATATGCCTTTCCTCTCACCTTCTTGCAATCAATGTTCCAATCATGTTTTTTTAAAAAATGTTTTACAGTACCAGGATAGAGGCAAGGGGCTTACTCTTGATAGAGGTGTATTTTGCATCTTCTATTCCATTGACCATATTCTTTCGAGTCACTTTAAATATAGGCAAATGGGCTGTACATGACTTTCACAATATCTACCAATCACTGTGAACTAAAGTGAAGCCCCTCAGATATCCTTATGTTATACCTAGTGTCCTTTTGTGTTCTAACATGCCAAAATATTACTTTGATCTCCACTTTCCCCAATAATCTTCAAATATAATTTTTTATTGTAATTGATATTTTTATGTATATTTATGAGAACAAAATATGTTCATCTATGTATATAATTACTTACTTACATAAATTAGTATACATATCACATTAAACTTATTTAATAAAACAGATTTGCTATATATATATATATATATATATATATATATATATATATATGAGCGTTTTACCCATATATTTAGGTGTACTATGTGTGTGCAGTGTCTGTTGATGTCAGAAGAGGATTTTGAAAACCCCAGAACTGGGATTACAGTTGAGAAACACTATGTGAGGGCTGGGAATCAAAGCAAGCGGAAGCTGTTATCACCACTGAGCAGTTTCTGCAGTCCGAACTTAATCTTTTCAGATTTCTTTATCCTCAGTCTTCTCAACCATGTCCTCTATTTTGAGAGTGATAATGTTGATTATAATTATTCTGCTGTACTACTGGGCATGGAAACCTATTCTTCCCAGTAAGTGATTTCTCTCTTTGCTACTATTCTGTAGTATGATTAGTAGTTTTTAAATGGTGCCAGAAATAAGATTTTGTACAAAGCAGGTACTTAGGACTTTTGTTATAACATAGTGGATGCCGAGTGTCAACTTGACTCTCACAAGGTGAGCTCAACTGGGAGAATATGTCTAGATGTCATTGAAGAATTCTCCCCAAAGATATAATCACTGAAATAAGCAGACTGAACAAAGATCTGCCCTGACAGAGATGGTAAAAAATCATCCTGGCCAGTGGAGGGCTTTTGTTCATCTGGAATAAACAAAGGGACCTTGTTGTGTCTGTGTCATGGGACACTCATATTCTGGACATTGGACCCCCTGATTCTCTGGATTGAACAATCTCAGTGTGACCAGAACACTGTTCCCAACAATCAAACCTTGGAATTCAGAAAGATGCACAGACCCTGTTGTTCTGCCTTTCCACACTGAAGATGTCATAGTGAGTCTTTGCTTCCTCCTCCAGTATCACATAAGGATATTTGTTTGTTTGTTTGTTTGTTTTTAAATTCAAATTATCAATCCATTGATTTTTACCAATGAAGACTCAGAGCCAGACGCTGAAATGAAAGTCTACTAGCTCAGGGAGGCAGAGAAATCAGCCAGCTGACCTCCCTCTGCAGTCCACACCCCAGCAGCAATGCCCCTCTCTTAAGCAGGCTCAAAATACCTCCTTCAAACTTAATGTCCTCCCTTCTACTTCCTGTTTGTCTATGTATTAGTCCTCCTGGTTTCTCTCTTCAACTCTACTTATCTTTCCTTAATAATCTTATGTTCGCTTTCTGTCCATTGGTTGCGTGTTCTACCTCTTGACTTATGGTTGACTTTTTAAAATCCTGTTTACAATATTCAACCAGGAAGGTGTTGGATTAAAGATGTGCACTAAGGCTAACCCACACCAACTCGAAACAGGTTTTTTCCAGCAAGTAAAACAATCTCTAAGGTTTATAGTGTGATGAAATATCCTGCAACACCTTCCCACAAGATCCCATCTATTCTTTAATGTCCCATGCTATATTTTTCTCTGGAGAGTATTGACCAGTGCTGGTGTTTCTATGCCTTTTTTTCTTTTTGTATTAGAAAAGCACAATTGGAAGTGTTGCTAAATAATAAAATTATGTTTGTGTCTATTATTTTCTGTAGTTCTTTGCCAAAGTCTAAACACACTCATAATACTACCTCTCCATCAAATTATAGCCATTGTTTGGCTTACTGCCAAGCACCTTACCCTGGTTGATGTGGGTTAAAGAATTAATTCTAACTCCGATTTCATAGTTCCTAAGGGAGGACCATGTTGTGGCTGTTGGTGTGTGTGGCTTGGGTACAAAGGGATATATTGATTTTCAGCTATTAGGATTTTTGTTTGTTGGTTGGTATATTTATAATTTCCAATTTCACAAACCATATATTAGAAATCATTTTCTCTAATGAGAAGGATGTTGAGGGTATTAGGGTGTATTGAGATGTGTGCCTAGCAGAGAGACATTTTACCTGGCTAGATCATCAGGTGATGATTTTGATAATTTAGCTTTAAATTCCAAGTGCAACATCAATTGTTCAATTCCTATCTCTATTTCATTTCCTTTACTCTCTTTCTCCCTCAGACTTACAAACAACACGGGATTATGTGATGGAAACTTAGGTACTTATATGTGGTCACCTTTAGTACTGTGCCTTTAATGGCAGAAAAAAGTATTGGGAAAGTTATAGGCAGCTAAAAAAAGACTAGACTCCTAGATAAATAAAATTGTTCTCAAAATTTGTTGCTGAAAGTATTATTTCAAGACTGGTATCCTTGAAAAATTAAATCTGTTAATCATGTTCTAAAATACAATCAATAATTTTAATCTAAGCAGAGAGAGAGAGATAGAGAGAGAGAGAGAGATATTAAAAATTCGCACACCATCTTGACAATTTCTGAGCATGGTCTGAAGATCATTTGTATTTTTAATATGATATTCCTTATAGAATATGACAGAGATTGGAAGATAGTCAAACCCATATGAAATTCTTAGTTCTTTACAGTGTTTCCAAATGTCTATATAACCATCAGATGTCAGGTCAATAGCTGATTTTATCTCAGTTTTCAAAAATTATCTGTATATGAACCTTGACCATTTTATTCATCTTTTAAACATACACACAGAGATAGATAGGTAGATAGATACATACATAGATAGATAGATAGATAGATAGATAGACAGACAATTTCTATTCTTATACCTATATTTTAAATTTCTTACATGAGGCTGCTATAAAAAAATACCAACTGTTCCTTTTGTCATTTGCCCTCTGCTCTGTATCTTTTTATATTTTTAATTAATTAATATTTCTTTAAGTTTACTTTTATGAGCTCTCTGCCTATGGGCTTTTGACCATATTTATACTATCAGACATGAAATACCTTATATTTTAAATATTAAATCATACATTTATTTAAAAATTAATATCTTGATTATTTTTCTTTTCCTTATTGGTAGTAGAGACCAGGTTTGTTAAAACAAATTATTTAACAAGACACACATGTATGAGGCCAAGTGTGATTTACTCCTGCAATCACTGTACTTGGAAGATGGAGTCAGGGGGGATATTTGCTCAAGGCTCCCTTGAGCAAAACAGCAAGTCCTTATCTTAAAAAAAAAATACACCACTGGCAAATGGATAATAATTTAAGAGAAAAAAAAATGACATCTTGTAAATTCCAATCCACTAGATAAGTCAAGGCACACAGATTCTATCGATAGGTGATGGGTCTTGATATTTTGTGTTTTAATAAATTATCTACAGTTTTTACTTCTGTTGAAATGATACTCTGCATAGCTGGCATATGGTGCAGTACAGCAGTATTTATCAATGTCAAGTTTTAAGAATCACACAATTTTCATATGCTCAGGTTCAAACATACAAAATGTCTCTACATGAAGGGTTTAGTCTCACTCATCATATTTAAACAATGTGCCAAAATATTCTTCCTTCTCACACAGAAAAGGCAGATCTGTGGAGCGATACCACAACTGAACTGTTCAAGTTCACTTCCTTTGTTAGTCTTTCCCCAACTTAAAAATCTTTTTTTAAGCACTATAAAGTTTTTCAAAACCCTGAATGCTAAATATGCACTTACTAAATGTGTAAAAATAAGATCAAGGGGATTCACATTACTAAAGACTTCATAGTTCCAGTCAGCATGATCTCTTCAGAAGTTTTCCATTGAAAATGTAGACATCTGTCTACACAACGCTGAACTGGGGAAAAATCAATCTCAGCAGATCCAGCATCACAGACAATGTGTTGAAGCATGAGGAAGATTATGTCAAAAAATTATGTCATCTAGACAGATTACTGATTTAGAGGAGAGTGTCTTCTGGAATTTTGGTCTTTGTGCTTAAAAATTATGATTAAAAATTATGATTAAAACCATTTTATATTTCCCCTAATATTTTTTTTTACCAATGTATACATTTTGATTTTTAGACCATCAGAGTTTTAAGTATTTTTCAACAATAATGCTTTTTTTAATTTAAAAGATGCAGTTAGTTAGTTATTACAATATGAAAAAGAAATCTTGTCTGATTATTCATACCAAACACTGAAATGAAAAAAAAATATGTTAATTCGCACAGCAAGTGGATTAATAGTTATTTGAAGTAACAAATTAAGCTTGTATCTTAACTCACACAACTTGAAGTGAAATGTTTATGCCGAATTACTGGGGCACACCACATGCTCCTTAGGCTCATTTAAATTTTGGAGATGAGAACAAGTTCGTGTTTTGATGGAGCTATCTAAATAATTACTTCATCTGCATTTCACAGGCCATTAATGCAATTTTTTCATACTAACCACTCCATCTGTGTATACAACATGAGTTCATAAGGCAATTATCCGCTCTCTAATACGCCCCTTTGGGCAAAGGAAGCAGATAAAGGAATCACTTGCAGTCATTTAGGAACTCAGTCTGTAATTGTCACCATTTGGGAGTCATTTGTCTTTTATCTTCTCAAGTTCTCGCTACCTATGGAGGCATATCTTAGCAACAAATTAGAGGCAAAACTTTGTGACCAACTTGGTGAGGGAGTCTTTCTTTAGAAGAGCCATTTCTGGAAATTCAACAAGTAGAGAAGAAAAAACAATTTATGCAAAAATGGGTGGCCCAAATAACTACTCACAAAGTCAGGAGGAAGGCACAGGTTCCTTCATAGGAAATACATATTCCTACTTTTGACATTTTATTAGCCTCTCCTTCAAGAAACACCACCAGCTAAGCCACAGATCTTGAAATAAGTTATGTTTGACTCTGTGGGTAGAGCAAATGAAGGAAGAAAAAAAATGGATTTCAGAAAAAAACCAAAACAAAACCAGTCCATGGCCTCATACAGAATGCCATCTACAATCTGTGAAGAACTTTTTCGGGACTATCTTTATATTTGAATGATTTATTATAGTATGACATCATTTAAAGTAAATTCTATGTTATCTAAACATATATTCTGTATGCCCACTTAATATCTATGATGGTTGTCCATTGGACTCTGTAGTTCTCCATCTGGTTAAGGAAGAGATCATGGATGGAGGAAGACATATGCAAATTTAAGCAGAGATAGGATGAGAATTGATCTTTTAAAAAGTCAGTGTTGATTCCCAGGTTCTGGGTATTAATGAAGACTATTCATAGACAAAAATAATTAAATATTCTCAGCTTAATCCTCAGTTTGAACTTGAAAGCAATTTAAGATCTATTAAACTTATAATTTAGTAAGAAAATATCATTTCACTCATACTAGCATGGGGTATTTCTTTCTCTGTGTTGTTGCTACTGATTTCTTCTATGCCCCCATTACTCCCTAATTCACACACAGAAACATAGAATCACACTGAACAATAAAAATCTGGTTGTCTTGAAGACATATTTTCTATGTGTCTTGTCAAAAGATATATAACATTTCTCCAAATGCTAAAAACATGTGTTCCGTGTGTATAACCCCTTTACAAATACTTTAAAAATACCTTAAACATCATCTTAATTTAGCAAGTTTTAATGTTGTACTGTCAATTTCATTTTCAATATAATGAAATTCATTAAAAATAGCCTGTGCTTATGTAAGTAATAGAACCAGTTCAACATGCCAGCTGCCATATTTCACTCACACAATGTCAGTAAATAACTATTTTTTTTCAGGGGGATAAAAGGGTCCTATTTCCCTTGCTATTCTGAGCAATAACAGACTACTTCTCATTTTCTGATAAACTGCCAGTCCAGGATGCATAGCTTTAATTTTCTTTTGTTTTCTACATAGTAAAAGATGATGGGTTTTACATTCTACCATTACTAAAATTCCAGAAAATACCCTAAATTGAAATTATACAAAGCTCCCCCAGTTCACACAACTCTAAAGAAAAGAGGCAGTGAGATCTCTCTGTGGATTAAAAAGTGGAATTTGAATTGGACCTCTAGGACCTACCTAGTACATTAATCTCCATATACATGGAGTGTTATGCTCACGACCCCTCTCTCATACACATACACACACACATACACACAAACACACACATACACACACACTACATAAATTTAATAAAATTATTGTTAAAGAAGTCTGAAGAATAAATCTGACACAGGTATAACAGAAATAATCAAGAGTCACACTTCTTTCCCTGTTTATTCCAACTCAAACAGTATCTTTACTTGATGCTATTTTATTCTTTTTGTTCAATTGACTTTTCCAGGAAATCCATTGATTGTTATTCTGTGTTTCTCCAAGTATTCTGTGGCTGAAGGGTTTCTCTTTAATGCTATTTAACAAACAACAATTTGTTGAAATCTCTGTTTAAGAGCCACACATTCTTGGATTAGACTGCCTGGTATGTACAGAATACGCAGCCCATGCTAAGTGTTTGTATACCACAGAAACGTGGCTAGAGGCATGTGAAAAACAAGCTTTATAGAGCTATACTCTTCAGGAACTGAGGGGGGATAAACAGGTAACAGTTTAGATTTGCAGCAAAATAAAAATAAGTTGAAGGGCAAGTTTAACAGCAGAGTCTTGGTTAATTTAGATGACTGTCTCAAGGCTGAGCCAAGGAATAGCACTTAAACAGATAAAAATGAGTGAAAAAATGAGTACTATCAAAAGCATGAATAAACGGAGGAATCAGAGAATCAGAGATGCTGAAATGCTTCCTAGGCACCTGGTACTGGTAGAATAGAAATTATTACCAAGAACATTTTAAAGTAAATTATGTTTCTCTCTTTTTTTTTGATTTTTTTTTGTTTGGTTTTTTTTGGGGGGGGGGGGATTTCAACAGATGGCCAAGTAGAACAGCACCTGAAGTAAGACAAGAGCACTTTAAAATTCTCTGGAATTTTAATTCTGGAGCTGCACCGAGCATCTCAGAAACTCTTAGCTGCATAAAGTACTTTATGTGTCACATATGGCTTCTGATACAGTGTACTTTCAAGGCAGTATTCTTCTGGAACATTATCCATGTCTTTCTGGTCTTCACTCTTCAGGTCTCTACCTGCTAAAAGCATGGCTCGCTTTCTCTTCCTCAGCTTCACTTCCCGACTCGATCTTCTGCCCACACCAGTGTCTGCATCACCTTCAGCACCTCCACCATCATCCTCCCCTTCTATAGAAGATGCAGTTTCTCAGCAAATCACTTTGCAACTTCCCAGGACTGAATGGAAGCAGTTTGAATTCAAGATCATATAAATACTTTGTTTCTCTATGCTTGTAAAAGTTCTCTTGACTCCTCTATTGTTAAGTAAGGATTTTGTCAATCTCCTGCTCACCAGCTTCAAGCCATACTAATCTGTTCATTTCACTCAGGCAGGATTTTAAAAGGTCATTTAATCATATGTAAACTGCTCTAATAAGGTTTCAGATGCTTTTATTTCCGTTCTTGGTTAATTGATTTTTACTTAAGTTATTTTAGGTACTCCAGGAAAAGTAATTTTAAATAAGAGTGTTTAAAAAAGTGTTCTTCCACCAACATTTCAATCAAAAACCTCAGAGATATGTGTCATTTACAATGCTGCCATAGATTTGCATTTCTGACTTCACTGTATTTCATTCCCTTTAGAGATTATGTTTTTATTCCGGGAAAATGGCCCCATCTCTTCCGCTTTCAAGTTGGCTCATATCCTGTTACCTGCTAAACTGTCCATCTCAATTCATGATGGTATCAATTACCTTTATACCACCGTGACTGAATACTTGGCAGAAACGATTTAAGGGACAATAGATGTATAGACCCCAGATTGTGAGGAAGACATTAAGGGGAGGTAGCTGTGTATGGGAAAGCGGAAGTGGAAGGAAGCAGTTCCTCACAGTGCAGCGCCGGAAGCAGGCATAATGACTAGAACCAGGAATGGGCATTGCAGTCAGAGGCCCATCCTTAGTCACCTACTTCCTATTTTAAAACATTTTTTAAAAAGCTTTCAAATCCTTCCAAATAGTGCCCTAAGAAAGAAAAGGAGCATTAAACAAATGAAGCTGTGGAGTACATTTCACAATCAAACCATAATAATATTACTGTTCATAAAAACTAATTTAAAGGCAGTCACTGGTGCTATTTGCTCAATGAAGTCTTTCGGCTTCAAAACTAGTGATGTCTTGTGATTTCTACTGCACTGAAAAAGCCAAGCTTCCCTCTCTTAATGATTTATTTTTGGAGTTTCCATTCCCCCTGTATTTTACTAATATCTCATAACTCAAACTAAAATAAAAAATACTGTATATAGATGTATGGTCTTTAAAGTATTTAATATGCTAATCTAATCTAATTTACAATGACACTAAATATATCAGACATTTAATTCACTTTAATGAATTATCTCCCCTTGATTTACAAAGCATCAAAATGAGTCTAAAGTCCCTGTAAATGTGGCTCAAACATAGCTATGGAGATGTCCTTTTAGAAAGCTTAAGGGAACTGAAGCCTTCGTTCAATTCGAAGACACTCCAATGGATTTCTTTTACCTGTGGAAATAAGCATAAAATGTCCTGTTTTGTCATGGCAGACATATTCGCTAAGGATAAATTGAACATCACGTGTAAAATTCTCAAGTGACTGAACTTACCTGGAAGGAAACCTTTGCAAAGATTTCATTCTTAGATTCTGTAGCCAAACTGGTGCATGAGAATGTCAACACCATAATTTGTTTTTGGACATTCGTCATAGTTCCCCCGATAAATGGTGTACAAAATGAATAAACATACTAGAGATATTGATGAACTACGTACTATTTTGATTTTTGTCCACAAAACTTAATGAAAACAGAGGATTCAGGAAGAAAATGCTAAATCTTAAACTGCATGCCAAACAAATTTCAAGTATTATTATTTATATAAACTTCTGAAAGTAATTTGAAATTTGTAATTAAAGATCACATTTAGAGTCTCAGGGCATTATCATTAATATTTATAATCTCCACAAAAATGCCTCTGTCTGGAAGGATTAGTTTTAGCTATGCACTGCCACATTGAAATATTTTTAGGCTAGATTCCCTTGAATAAAATGGCATAGTAAATACATATAACACATCTGAAGTGCTGTGTAGCCTAAGTTAATTTGTACTACCTAAATTAATATAAGTCCTAGGTATGTATTTATTACTCTTTAGGAAATAATGACAAGGAAGGACATATATAAACATTAAATGCAAATGGATTTTCTAAATCTTTTATATTTTATGCTGGTTGAACCCACAAATGTAGGAGATACTGATATGAAAGGTTGTATGTATATATCTAAAATATGTCATTGTGAAATGGTGAGAATTACACTCTATAATTTAGAGTTAATCATACCAATATTATCAAGAAGCCATTGTACTGATGAATCAATGGAACTTACAAATTAAACTTTTAATAAATTGACGCAAATATGCGCATGCTTGTCTTGGTGTGTAACATCTTGTTTTTTTCATTTCCCTTTTCTATACTTCTATAGACAGTGTTATTAAAGCAACTGAGGATAGAGCCTCAGGATGGGCCGTGCTGCTAGTTAGCAGCCCAGCTATGCATTTTATTGGGAAGAGCTGTTATTGATCTCCTGACTCACAGTTCATCAAACATTCCAACTCATTAAACAGACACAAAGCTTTTCCTGAATTTATGAGGTGCAAGCTTCTATTTATGTAGAACCCTTGTTTTGTATCTGCGTAAAAGTGTGTATTTAAGTGTCAATAATTTTGTATTCCCATCTTTTCTTGTTTGGTTTTCTGTTTTGTTTCTATTTATTTGATCTTTCTAAATCTTCTTTTCTTTCCACTCTCATATCTATTATCCATGGTTTTATAGCCTCAAGCCAGGATTCTGACTGTAGATTTGACTATTTCTTTTCTATAATCTTTGGCCAGGTTTTCCCTGTGTCTTTGCTCCGTCAAATTGATCCCACGGTTTGTCTATTCTGATAACTACAGCATATTCCTGCAACACTTTTATTACAAAATCTGAAGGCTGTCTTACTCAAACTCTAGAACATTTGAAAACAGTCCTGTTCTTCCATTCCTCTTTGCCCCATCTTCTGAGAACAAACATTCTACCCTCTGCTTCTAAGTTTAATTGTTTTCAGATTCCACATGTAAATGAGATCAGAGTGTCTGTCTGGTTCACCTCACATATAATAAATAATAGTGTAATGCACGTTTTAAAATCAATAAGCAAGAATTTTAATATTTTTAATATACTAAAAAATGATGAGTCTGGCATTACAGATCTATTGTCAAAATGCCTACTGTTCGGTTTAAGAAATAGTGATGTAAGCCCCAGGCATACTATTGCCTTTGAGGGAGCCTTATATCAGATTGGTGATTCTGGAGTTCCCAATCATGCCAATGTAGTCGATCACAAGTGATAACATCAATGAGAGACTATTTCAGAGAGCAAGACAGAGAACAATAGAAGAAACACATAATACCAAACTTTGGGCTGCATGCATACATGCTACTCTACTTCCTGAAGTGGATACTAAAATATAAACATCAAAAATAAATAGAAATAAAAAATTATTAAGAATGTTACTTAATGGACTTGACAGGTAGGCTGACTGTCAATCTATGGAGTAAACCCATTGAAGCATCACATTGTATCACAAAAATGTAACAAGTTATACTGTGATTATATAACAAACTATAATTATAATCATAATTGTATATGTGTGTGTGTCAATTAAAAATGAAAACAAAAACTCCCATCTAGATCTAAACACTAGTATCTATATGCTTTGTAAACCTAACGTGCTTTAATTCTTTCACCAAATTGTAATCACTCCAAAATAACTTTCAATTACCCCCTCTATAAAATTCCACCAATGTTAATATTGGTCTTGCATGCATTCTTTCAGAATATTAAAATTCTCTGTGTTTAAAAGACCCTAAAGAATTATCTCAGAGCTGCAAGATTCTTGCTAGTCAATTTGCACAATGATTAAGCAATTATCTATGACAATTATACTTTGTTTGCATAGGACATTTCTTCTGTACTGCCCTGCACTGTTCTTTAAATCTTTTAGCATGAGTTACCTCTTCATGTTTGTGTGTCAGTTAGGCACCAGTTTTACAGTAGTGATCTTTGACTTAGGGTATAAAACCATGAATACTTTAAAAGAATGCTCTCAAGATTCTAAAATCCCACATGCACTTTGTCTAATAGGATGTTCACAAATACCTAGCCTTAAGAAAAAAGGAAATTTACAAAACACCAAAAAATAAAGGAAGTCAGAAATCTCAAATTTCTGAATTTTTTATTTATTGTATTACAGTGTCTATTCCATCCTACACCTGACGTATTAGCTCTGACAAATATATATAATTTTTGTGTTTATGATTAAATGTTACTAAATTGACCTCACTGTTTCTCTGATATCATTTAAGTCCAACTGTCTAACCTCATCCCAGACTATACCCTGAATGCCTCAGTAATATGTTTCAGGGCTCTTCTCGACACTCTGTCCTAATCTTGTGATTAGGCTGTGCTCAGTTCTCCACAGCATTTGTTGTACTTGCTATCTGGGTTTCAGTGAAATTCTCTCACTCTCAGTCTAAATCCTTCCCATTGCTTTTTCTCCCAGACACCCTTAGAGGTGATTTTCAGCATTTATCAGAGTTCCCATTCATTTAGGTGTTTATAAAATGTCTATCTTCTCCTGGACACTGACCCTATGAGCAAAGAACTGTCTATCCCTGTTTCTAACATAAAGGGAGAATTCACAAAATATCTGATTAATGCCATTAAATATCTGAAGGAGTATATTGAAATTTATATTGATAGTGAAAACAAAATCATGGTTTTTGTTTTGTTGTTTGTTTTTATTTGTTTACAATTTGGTGGCCCATGAAAATTATGCAGCTGAAAACAGGAACTCAAGTTTGGAAGAGTTTGGCCCCTTATGCAGTGAGAGGCAAGACAGAAACCAAAGTGTAGTGTTTCAAGTTCCAGGCAAATGCTTTTCCAATCATCTTTAATATCTAACATATCGTCACACAAATACTATTGACAGAAAAATAATAGAAAAATGTATGCTTAAATTCCCGTTTCAATTCAAGCATCATTGATCAAAATTTAACGTAACAAATTAGCTGCACAGAGTTTTAAAGCCAGCTTGCTTGCATGTCTTTGTATGATGCAGATAAGAACGTCAGAAGAATAGATGATAAAATATCTATTTTTAATTTCAATACTTTAAGAAGAAGGCACTTTGCCTTTTCTTTAATCATTACCCAAAAGACAAAACAGTAAAGATAAACATTACATCATTGGCAATTATGAAATACTTAAGAAACTTAATTCCTCCTCAGGGCCTTTATATATGAGCAGTTTCATAGAATATTTAGATGAGTGAGTCATCATAATCTTTTCCTTGATCTGAGACTTCTTTATTTCTGATTTAAGGATTCACTAATAAAAATAATTGTATCACAACTTAGTTGGTCTCCCTCTTAGAATTAACATTACGGAACACTTTATTGGGAGATTATTTCAAAAGGCCTTTTCATTGCTGCAAAGTAAATTGCTGCTTAAAATAAAGCAGGGGCTGTGTATGGGGGATGCACACCTCTATTCTGGTTCTTGAGAACCCGAGGTGGAAGAAATGGTTAAAGTCTCATGAATTCTCTACCAACCAGGGAAACATAGCAAGGACCAGTACTCAAAAAGTAAAAAGAAAAAAAAAATAAAGGTAAGGCGGCTGCTACCAGTGCACAGTCATCTCCAAAACTATTGTCAATAACTACCAAAATGGAGGCTTATATGTCACAAGGTAAAAGAAAGGCACAGCAGTCACTAAACAGGAAGATGATAGCCCACTCAGAGAACAGAGATAAATTTAAAGGGAGAGCTATACAGGAAATTTTTACAGACTAAAGTAAGATAACAATGTGAAGGAAGTTTACCAGTCTATTAAGATATCTTGAGTTAATAAGAAAAACTAATGATACCAAATCATTATGATTTCACTGTATAACCTTTAATAAAACGAGACAGAAATACATAGTTTTACAGACAATTGTTCCATGTTTACATGGAAAACTGCCAACAGGAAACGAGCAGTTCAGTATCCTGTGGTTTAAGTGCTACCCTCAACAGTTTAATAGCTATTATTTGTATGTAAACTACATACATTAAAAACATTGAATCACTACCTCCAAAGATTATTTTGTGAAATATTTGGTATTCTAAAATCCAAATATCTTTTTTTTCCCCAATGTGGTAATAGAGCAATTATTTATCCATACATCTCTCTTGAAATAAGATATTCATATTATATCTCAAGCCAAAGTAATATATTCAAGACTATTTATGAGATGAATAGGAGACTAACATGTCTAAATCAAAGAATCATAAAAAAATTTAAAGATTGCTAATGGATCTGTATAATTAACATCGGGGAGGATACACCAGTAGGAAAAGAAACTTGGAGGTTTCTCAGGAGCAATGAAGATTAGATTGTTATGATCACAGACCAATGTCCACAAAATCCAAATTTAACCTGTAGAAAAACTATTATTATAGTAATATTTAAACATATAAAATATTTTTGGCTTCATATGGAACAGAGAAGTATGGTTTATTACATTTAATCAAGATAATATCATAAAGGAAACAAGATTTACTCATTTATAGAAAGAAATTATTAAAGGCTCATTTTAAAGCACAGACATCTTTCTTTTTTAAAAAAAAAATTGGTTATTTTATTTACATTTTAAATGTTATTAGTCTTTTCAAATAGCAACACACATATTTCTATGAGAAAGAATAAAATGTGAAAAGACTGCCTTAGAATATGTTTGCCTGTTCTAAGGATCCAATGGGGATGACATTAGCCAAAGTACCCAACTAAGGGAAGATAGAACCTGTAGAAACCATATCTAGTGGTTAGGCACAGTTCCTGGTTATGGGATAGGGACACCCACCCATTTCAAAAGTATTAACCCAGAAATGTTCCTGTCTCAAGGAAATACAGGGACAAAGAGTGGAGCAGATACTGAAGAAAAGTCCATCCAGAGACTAACCCACCTAGGGATCCATCCCATCTGCAGACACCACACCCAAACACTATTGCTGATGCCAAGAAGCGCTTGCTGACAGGAACCTGGTATGACTATCCCCTGAGAGGCTCTGCCAGAGCCTGACTAATACAGATGTGGATGCTCACAGCCAACCATTGGACTGAGCACAGGCACCCCAATGGAGGAGTTGGGAAGGAGAGAAGATGCTGAAGGGGTTTGCAACCTCATAGGAAGAACAACAAAATCAACCAACCAGCCTGCCTCTCCACCCCACAGAGCTCTTAGTGACTAAAACACCAACTAAAGAGTACACATGGAGGAGCTGCATATGTAGCAGAGGATTACCTTATCTGGCATCAGTGAGAGGGGAGGCTCTTTGTCCTGTGAAGGCTCGATGCCCAAGCATAGGAGAATGCTAGGGCAGTGAAGTGGGAGTGAGTGGGTGGTTGGATGGGGAAGCATCCTCATAGAAGTGGGGGGAGGGGGTATGGGATGGGAGGTTTGCAGAGGGAAAACGGGGAAGGGGGAAGGGAAGAACATTTGAAATGTAAATAAATAAAATAACAACAACAAAAATAAAATGTTAGGCAGCTGATACAGGTAGAATGGATTTCTGAATGCACTCTTTTTTTTTTTTTATTATTATTAGAGACAATAGCATTCTTGACTTTTCTCTTGCAGGACATGCTCAATGTGTAAAGGCCTATTTAAACTGCAAAATCACCATTGGAAGCTTTTATACATGTCTCCTTTTAAAAGTAAGAGGCCATTTAAAGTGCACTGACCCAGAACTTATTTGCAAGATATTATGTATTAGGAGACCCATGGTTTCCTCAGAATCACAGGATCCCTAGCAAACATAAAGTAATGTTGATACAATATGGGGTGGGAGGAGTTGTGGAAGGATGAGGAGAACATGTTTTAAACTCAATGCAACATAAAGTTTGGCAGTCTAAGAATGTTTACATATAGGACAAGGACATGTGACATTCACTGTTAAAAGAGAAAATAACGTATTATTTAGGGAATCAGAGGCTTAGCACAACAGTTTGTTTCCATGCCTGTCTTTGGGTGCAGGAATTCCTGGGAGATGTGGGTACCCTGCATTAAACATCTTACCCAGTTCTCTACAATGTAGTTACATCTTCCCCAGGCAATGAATCTTTTCATCTCTAGTCAAAAGTCAGGACGTGGTCCAGAGACAGGCCAATTCATTTTACATGATTCACTTTATAAGATTTCAAACAACCTGGCCATAACCAGCTATAACTATCAAAATTTTGTTTTGTTTTCTTTTCTCCTCTACTTTTTTCTGAGGTGGGGAGGTCTCTCACTGAACCAGAAGTGTATCCTTTGGTGTGGCAGGCTACCCAATGAACTCCAGGTTCATGTCAGTCTCTGTCCTCCATTGCTGAGATTACAGGCACAAGTAGTCAGTCATGCCCAACTTTTTACATGTAGGCTTTAATTTAGATGCTGTTACTTACACATTATGCACCTCTTCAGCCTCCATTATCAAAGTTTAACAGCACATATAAGTTTTAGTTAATAGAAATTGGTTTCCAGTGCACCTTGGTTTAGATGACCCATTGATGTTCTCTGCATACAACTGCGCCAAGAAGAAGTACCCCAACAAGGAGTGAAAAGCCTCACAATCTGCTTTGTTCATTCGTCCACAATAACTTTGAAAATACACACCAACTGATACTGTCAAATGACTGGGGCCGCATACAGCATAAAATATATGTTTCAACTTACAAACAAATTCTTTCATTTATTCTGATAATACTTTCCATTATCTCCTAGAACTGATCTGTAATGGATACCACATCACAAAGGAAACAGCAGTTTTCTACATTGGAAACTTACAGATAAATTAACCACACCTCAGAAACAGGTCCCATGCCCAGGAGAAATTACTGAACACAGAATGAACTTTGTATTTTTGTAGACATGGTGTTGCATTTTTTTCCTTTGGGCATTTTGTTTTGTTTTATTGATCTTTCTTTTTCTTGTTTAATATTCATTTTGTGGAAATTTTCTAGTTTTTTTTTTTTGTCTTCCTGCCTTCCTTTCTTTTTTTATTAAATTGGGAGACAGTATCTAAAGTTGGATAGGGAGGAATGTGGGGGAGAATCTGAGAGAAATAAAGGGAGGGGGCACATGACCAAAATATATTGTATAAGATATTTTTCAATAAAAAGATGAATACAAATAGTAGATTCGTGAATATGCAAGTTTTTCTTTTGTTTGTTTTTAAACAAGGAAGCAGAACAAGATGCCGAAGTCACTTAGAAGAAAAGAGCAGTCACTTAATATTTTCATGTATTTCTCTCTCCTTTCCACATTCCCTCTCTATCCCGACATTTTTGTAATAAGAATTTAGAACCTATATAGTGTAACTCACACTCCCTTCACAGTCATGCCTGGTTTATGTTTTTAAAAAATATACTGAGTTCTTAATTTAAATTCACTTAATGTATGTGGCATTTAGTTTTTAATTTTTCTGTGACTGCACATTGCTATGAACTTTTAAATTTTTATAAAAGACAGTATATTCTATTTCTATTTTTACTAAATAGCAAATTACATTTCATAGTTAAGTTTTATAGCAAGTTCTGCAGCTCTGTGGCAATTACAGTTAGGATAAATACAGAGAAAAATTGAACATTCTATGACTGCATTACCTTAAAATACCCCATTTGGAGACTATTCCCTTGTGCCATAATTCCACTTTTACAAAATTCTATTTGCACAGAAATTGTAAGTGATAAATATTTTAAAATATTATACTAGCACTCTGCTGGTATTGCATTATGCTAATATAAAGTTGATTGGTGCATAGCCATGATCATCTAACAATTTTAAATGTGGGGGGAATATAATTTCAGTTAGGTTTTAGACACAGAAATGTGCATTATATAATGTGTTTAATATTTGATTTTATTACCAATTTATTATGAAATTCATGAACAATTAATTCATGCATCTTATTTCTAAATTTCTCCTTCAGTATAATTTAATTATCACGTAATTTTAAGAGTATAAAATCAATACCTCCTAGTGTTGGCTCTTTGGTATTTATATGCACTTGGGTTTTTGTTTTGTTTTATGTTTGTTTTTGTTTACAATATATAAGTCTTTTATTGTCTGCAAAGAGCCTATATCACACTTGGAATCAAGATCTTGTTTCTGGAGCTGGGTAACTTAGGTGTTACTAGTCAGCCAGGTGCACTGTTCCCTTTTCAGATACATAGATGCCATCCAAAAACTTTCTGATATCCTTGTTTTTAACTGTTATGGCTTGCTGAATCAGAGCCAATGAATTTGAAATAAGTTCAATATCATTTGCTTCAAGGATTAATTCATCCTTCTGGTCTTGGGAGACAGAACAAGCAGCACCCAACCATCTGAAATCTTTGGATTTATTTTTCACCCAAGAAATTTTGGATTTCAACCAAAGACCTGCTTTCCTGAATAAGGAAGTCGATGGGGAAGTGAGCATCCACAGACCTCATCCAGTAATGGAAGCCCAGCGTAACATCTTGATCATGTTCTGAACATGACCGCAGATGGTGACAGTGGTCAGTTCCTTTCTATTACCTCACCATTTGTCAACCCAGAGCTTCTTTTTTTCCTTTTCGACAAGTCTCAGTTCAATATTGATGTGATTGAAGCCCCTCTGCAGTGTTCCCCTGAGCCCTTCAAAATGTCTGTGAGCCCCTTCAGAGTGATGTTGATGTTTTCTGGAATGTCCACAGTCTGACTGGTGAGAATGGTCTTCATTCTTGTAGTACGTGGGCAAAAGAGTTGTTGTTGTTGTTATTGTTGATGATGATGCTTGCCTTTGGTCTTTGTTTTGGGGGTTTTTGTTTATTTATTTACTTTTTGAATAAAGACATCAGCAAATATTCTTGATTTCTGAAACTTCTCTCCAGCTTCCCAATTTAATGAGAATAAAAGCAACAGAGAGAACATAATGTACAGAAGAGACATTTGCCACCAGATTTCTGACATTACTTGAGCATCTGACTCTACCATGTCTTTAGTCCCTGAACTTTTTGGTAAATGTCAGTTAATCTTTTCCCTTGTTTAAGCCATTTTTAACAAGGCATGGAAATAAAAGAACCTAACAAAAACTTAATTTGTCGCAGAGGACACTGTTTTTATAGTTAGTGTGTTTTCATGGGAACTATAGACACCTTAACTATATAAATTGACAGTATATTTATTCTATATATTTAGATCTTTAGATACTTTCCAATTCATTAATACAGTCATTAGAAACCCAGTAATCTGAATTATGAATCACTGATGCACAAAATTCACAAACTGTTAGATAATTATCACACAATGAGATTTTTCAAAACAAAATTTCCAACAAGCCCTAAAAGCCTTTATAAACATCTTATCTTCTATAAAACTAATATATTATAGTGTATTGCTAGTTCTTCAACCTAGAACTGGCTTTAAAACTTACATGTAATTAAAATGGTAGAAAAAAAAGAGGAGGGGTGATGGGATAGGGACGTTTTAGGGAGGGAAAATGGGGAAAGGGAATGACGCATGAAATGTAAATAAATAAAATATCCAATAAAAAATAAAAAAAGAACCAATTGGGGAATGTGGGACCGTGAAAGGATAGCTTGGTTTCTGGTGAAGCACTGGCTAGAGATGACTGGAAACCCTGCAAGGGATGGCATACATTTTGCCACATTCCCAGACTCCAGGCTCCTGACATACATCCAAAGACCTCCATTGAGACACCCTTTTCAGTCATGTAGGACAATGCCCCTACAGCCCCATCTAAAGAGAGGTTTGTGTCACCTAGCACAGGTATAGGGCATGACTACAGGCCTCAGGGTCTTGAGAGATCTCCATATTAATGAGATACCTAAGCACCACAGGGCATAGCCAATAAGTATTACTTCCCAGACCTTCTTCCCTCCCTATTTAACTCAGGTCTGCCCTGAGGTTGGGGTGTGTGTGTGTGGGTGGGGCACCACCACATCCACTTTCTGCCATAACAATAAACCTTTTAAAACCATGGACTTCCTCATGTCTTTGGGGCCCCCACTGTGGGGAACCATGGAGAAGGCCTTTGACTACCAAGCAGCTGCTTAATGCCCCTTCCCCCTCCCCCAAGACTTCTCTACATTCCTGCCACAGAGCCCTGCCAACTCAAGCAAGCTAGCCAACCCAGCCAAGCGGGTGCCATGACTAAAAGTCTCCACCCCACAGGACACTGCGGAGCTTCTCTTCCTCGCTCCTTCTCAGCTCCAGTCCAGCCAGTATGTCCCCTGTCTCAACTCTTCTGTGGCTCCCAGAGGCACCTGGGAGCCCAGGGGTCTGAGACCAGTCGATCCCCACTTGCCTTCTTTCCCGCGTATCCCCACCCAAGAGCTCTGCCCCCACGAGACCTCAGACTGAGAACTCCCCATGCCCAGAGCGGAGTTCTGCGACTTCTCGCAGCCTGATGTCTGCCTGGCACCATGTGGCGTGGCGTGAACTCAGTCAAATTCCTGCACTTCTGCCCTCTGAGCCACCGTTCCAGCTGCCTGGGGTGGTAGAGGTGCAGGAACCACAACTCAGCCCAACAGAACCTTCGCCCAGGCGTGAGCCACAGCCCCACACTTACTATTCTTCCAGGGGACCTGGGTTTGATTCCCAGCACCCACCTAGTGGCTCATAACCTTTTATAACAATGTTTTATGGATATCTAATTCTTTGTTATGACTCAAAGGGCACTGCAAGCTCATGATGCATAGATATACATGGAAGGAGAACATCCAGACATATTAAAAAATGGGAAAAAATGTTTTGAAATTCTGCTTCCAAGTATGCTGAGAGAAGAGAAATAACATTTATTTCACTCTTATTCACCTGGCATTATAGCTAGAACAAAGGTTTTTTACCTTGTATCACATTCTATTCAGCTCAGACAGACAAATATTAATTCCTTTACTTAAAAAAATATAAATAGGCAGAATAATATATAGGTCAAATATTTTTCAAGAGTGAAGTCAGGAAATAGAACTTGCTCCTTACTCCAAAGTCCAATATTATTATTATTTTTTAACATAGCCTCAAATAGTAGCCAATATTTACCTCAAGGACTAAAGCATATTCAAGAAGTTAACTGATAACAACACTTCTATATTTAGTTTGGATTCAATCCTTGTTGGTAAATGCTCCAAATACAAGCACATTCTTGGTAGCCAAAATATGATGGGCTTCTGTGATTGCATATTCCTTCTGATGCACCCTGTAACAGATTGGTCTATATGTCCAATAAAATACATCATAAGTCAGTGGTATGTGTCTCACAGGTTGGATCACTCACTCTAGGGAAAGACAGAAACCACAGAGTTGAAACACCAGAATAACAGAGCTGTACAAAGTCTCAAAACTGCCAAAAGATATAGAAAAATACCATACTGTTACTACTGCTCAGGACCCATGTATATTTTTCAAGTGGCTACAGAGCCAGCAAATATCTTAACTTCAGACTCATGAAACATCCTGAAGTGACCCCAAACAACTTCCTTCAATTATCCCCAAATCCCCCATCAGCAGAAACTCTGAGATATGCCACTATTATGATAGTATGTTATGAGTCAGTATAAAGTTAGACTGGCCTTCTCTCATCTAAATAAATAAGAATGTTAAAAAATATATTACAGGACCAAAATAAACATGTTGATTAGCCTTCTGTTCACCTACATTTAAAAATAGCTTTAATTAGGTTACTTGATATTTTATGTACATCTTATATAATATATTAAGCACTTAAAATCTTCTGAGCTTAATTCAGGATAAGGATGTTAGAGCATTTTCCCAAACCAACTAAGAATATCTAAGCTGAGAGAGAGAGAGAGAGAGAGAGAGAGAGAGAGAGAGAGAGAGAGAACATTATTTTGTATTTAAAACATTATTCCAAAAGATTTCCCTGAATATGCTAAATAAAATTGTATTTTTGCAAAGTAAATAAAGTAATTTAGAATTTAATATGACAAAAATTAATCACACAGCATGAAGAATTAGAGTAATAGAAAAAGCTGACTTAAAGTTAAAATACTCAAATTCCACAAAAGGCAATGGATTTTAGTGAGGCATATGCTTGCTTTTAATCAAAGTGTCTCACATATAGCCTTATGCTAGTTAGGAAGTTGGCTACAAAAATAAATTTGGCTCAGCTTATTGAAAAATAAGATAATGTTGGAATTAAAGATCAAACAACCTGAGTAATCTACTTTACTACAAAATTGCGTTTTCAGTGGTTATTATTCTGTTGAGCAACTGAGACTGATTATTAACCAAGAGGCTTGACAGAAATTAATTTTGAATTATGCTCCCCTTTTCAACTTTTACTACACGTGAACAGAACGTACTTTTAAGCCAGTGGTTCACAATACAAAAATGATGCCTTTTTATCTTTAATACTTCAGAGGGAATTTTCAGATGTGTTTAATCACCTCAAATATATTATATCTGGGATAAGCTGGGAACACTTTGATTTGCAAATACTCTGATTCCTGAGAAATGGCATTTTAAGAATGATGGCTTTTTATGGAACTGGAGAAGCGTATGTGGACCGACAGGCATTTTACAGTGTTCAAATCATGAGCCTCAGTAAGCTAGGGCTATATGAGATATTACATTGAATAAAAACATAAACAAAATACATTTAATTTATTTCTTTCCAAAACAGGAAATATTTTCATCATCTAAATGGTGGCAACTTTTTATAACTCTTCTCAAATGCTGCCACCTAAAGGTAATGTTGTGAACAACACAACAATGTCTTTTTTAGAAAGTATAGTTTGTAAAGATACGTATTTTAAAAATTTGAACTATCATATTAGCCAAATATTAATCTATGTGAAATTCATGCCATAATATACACTGGATGAAAATACAGATAAGAGCCATCAAGTAATTACTAAATATTTTGTCAGTGACCTTAGGGAAAGAAAATATAACCATTAAATACCTTACTTGTGAGATAAAAAAAGTAATAAAAAATTTAAAAAGTATTATGACATCTCACAATAGTAAAGATTTGAAAGGTTGCATTTGCTAATATGACTTCATGAGAACCATTTTTGTCAGCTCACTATGTTCTGTACAAAATAGTATTTTTAATATTGATACTAGGTAGGTAAAAGGCAACATATTTAACCCAGCATATTTAAACCATCACCTATAAATGGATAGCAAAGTGTATAAACACTTTGTGAATTCCAAAGTCCCAGATCGCATCAGGATGGATTGGATATATCCAGACATGACAATGCACAATGTAATTCATAGCTTAATTAACATCTTAAGATTTATTTATTTATATTTCATGTGTGTGTTTTGCCTGAATGTCTGTCTAGTAAGTGGACACCTTTCCCATGGATACTATGAAGGAACAACAGATGCCCTTGAACTGAAGCTCTTTATAGTTGTGAATTCCAAGGTGAGTGCTGGCCCCATTTAATGTTTTCAGTTATGTTTGGTAACTAATAAAAATAATGCATAACAATGAGCTTGGTGATGTGTGTTATTTCAGTACATGGAGGAGCATGGTGGCAGGGGGTTAGGAAGTTCAAGGCCAATACCAGCAACACAGAGTTTTAGACCAAGCCTGGCTACTGAGATCTACACTCAAACTGATTTTATTTTTTTTTAAATAAACATATTTCAATGGTTTCTTAACATTTAACACAACTAATGCCTAGAAAACAAAAATATTTGGGGTAAGAAAAATATATTTCAGGCACAGATGTGAGCTAAAAAATTTGAAAAAGGAAACATTGTCTGATAAACCTCCTTGCTTTGAATATAGATTTACCTCCTAGTAGTCATTACAATCTTTAGTGACTTTTTATATAAAAAGTATTTTTTACTGTCACTTGCCAGAAAAAAGCAGAACAATGCTTTGGTTCTTATGTCCCTGTCATATGTATGTAGTTAAAATGATTCTTTTAATCAACCTGAGAGTTCTCAATAAACTGACAGATGAAATTCATTTTCAATACTCCAAACATGGCTTCATACCCCCAGCTAGACAGTAGAGTAGGGGTGTCTTCACAAAGCACTGGATCACATTTTTAATTATGTTTTTATAGTTTGTAATTTAACTGATGTAATAATTTTCTTGAGAACAGAAGCCACATCCATCTCTTCACTCTGCCTCTCAGCTCCATGTTTGGAATCCTCAAGGGATATTTATTGAGTGCAAAAGTGATTTATAATAAAATTAAGATCAGACACTTCTGTATTAATTTATACATGCATACAAATTATCATGCAATACAAGAAATTATTTTCCAAAAATAACTTTGACTAAATTCCATTTTAGTAGGTAATAGCATTTTAGTATGAAATACAATAGAAAACACTAACAACTTAGTTTTTGTCATGCACTCATGCATGTCTACGTACACATGCATGTATGTGGAGGATTATGACCCCAGCATGTATGTGAGTTCACCAGCAGAGGGCATCAGGCCTTGCTGGACCAGAAGTTACAGGTAGTTGTGAGCCTGTGCAAAATAAACTGTTGGAAATGAAACTTTGGTCCTTCACAAGAGTAGCTGGTGTGTTTAACTGCTCACCAAGACCAGAAAACTTAGACCTTTGGACATCAAAGAGGGGGTGGAGTAGTCACTTATTCTTCCTAATCTTTTTCTAACATGCTTAAAATACTATACACATCATTAGTATTAAAAAGACAAGAACATTTTACAGAGAAAGCCTAGTCTCAGAACTCACCACCCTCCGAGTACAAAATTACTATTTTTATTTTTAAACCTAAATGATAATATTGTTGCCTTTGTTTAACATTCTGTGAGCAAAATAAAGCAAAAATAAAGTGTATGAATTATGCCAAGGAGACTGCCCAGTAAGTAAAGCTACTCTGTTGGAGAGGTTGGGAATGTGGCTGAAGATTGCAGAATGCTGGACACATCCAAGGCCATGGGCTCCACCTTCAACACAGAGCTCCCATATGCCACATTCATAGCTCATACTGGTCATATGTTTTTGCTGCTACACATGATCTTTGAGCCTCATCTCTAATTATGGAAAACCACATGCTTCAATGCTGAATGGCTGATTTCCTTGACCTGCTTAACCCTTCCAAATACACCAGGTGATTTAAGCATTTACTGATATAAAATGGAATCAAAACTCACCAATCTTATGAAAACACAGAGGGAGGAAGATTGTTATCAAGACTCCAAAGGAACAAGAAATATCCACGATCACAATTTTAAGCCTATACACTAAAATACAGGTCTACATGTGCAGTGTGAAGCGTCAGCTACGTTCTGATACTATTAATGGTTGGGGAATTTTGTCCATTCACATGATGCCTTTTCATCAAAATACACCCCAGTTATATTTGACGTTTGCTGTCTTTAGTATAATGTTGGTTGTCAGCACTCTTTGCTCAGTAAATAGTAAGCTCTTTTTATAGGCTTCTACAATCGGATATTGTACTGTATACCATGATTGAAAATTTTTGAGACTGTATTTCTGAACAACTTCATTAGACAAACTTGCCAATTCTCCCACAGGAACCAACAATCATGTTACACATCCAAGTTTCGTGCGTGGGATTATGACTAGTTATAGTTTTACAGACATTGAAAATATAGACCATTTAAGTAGCCTTTGTCTTCCTAAAATTATATGGTTTTGCTTAGCCTATAAAACTAAATTTATTATTTATTTATTTTTTATTTCTCTTTCCTCTCTCTCTTTCTCTCTCTCTCCCCCTCTGCTTGTATGCACACCTGTGTGTGTGTGTGTGTGCATGTTTGTGTGCATGTTTGTGTGCATGTGTGTGTGCATGTTTATAGATATGGTGTATGTGTGAACTCATGCGTCACAGTGAGTATGTTGTCGATCAAAGAACCACTATCTGGAGTTAATTCCACCCTCCAAGAATTCAGGAGATAGCATTCTGGTCTCCAGATTTGCATGCCAAGTGAATTTACCTGCTAAGACATCTTGCCAGCCTTAATGAAGCTATATAAGCCACATTTTCAAATGTATCCTAATAGGAGCCTAAGTATATTGATACATTTTAAATTAGTTTAAAGTATACTGACATTGGTAGGTATAATAAACTCATAATTAAGAGACCAAGGTTTTACCCAAACTATATGTTCTTTCAAGACAAGAGTATTTAAATATATATTTAAGACTCGTAATTCATAATCTATCATGTATACTTTTGAAGAATTTATACTTATGAACATCAAGATGCAAAATGAAGTGTTATGTGGAAATATAATAAAAATCACGAGTGCATACGTGTTATCCCAGAATGTCATGTTTTATTTAAAAAAGTGGTAATGTTTTTTTTAACACATATATTTTTTCTTCTCAGCAAGAGTATTTTTTTAATAGGAGTACATTTTAAATAGTAGCATTTATTATATGGATCCTTTTCCATGGGTAAGAAAGTCTAACACTATGAAGAAAGTGCCATGAGAAATGTACATGCATAGCATTTTTGAAATTCAAAAATGTCTGCAGTTAGGAAAGATTGGGAAGTGTGCAAAAACAGCCCAGACATCTCCTGTACTTAACAATTATAATTATGCTATTTAAAAACCAATATCATTTGAGAATTTCATTTAATATTTAGGGCATTCTGAGTTATATTAACTAATTTAGAGAAAAAATATATGCTAATTTGTTAATAAAATGAAACTGCAGTTCAAACACATTGGAATACCTTTAGGGGAGTGTAATAAAAGCATTTTGAATATTTAATATCAATTCCTAGTATTATGAAGTTATCATAATTCTCTTCTCATTCCCTCACCAGGCACTAATATCTTATTAATATTATTTATGTGATGAAAAACGTGTATGTTTTACATTTTATTTGGTTTTTCACTATCAAAATGTCAACCCTGGACAGTAGATACCAATACCATTACTCAAATATTATTAACCATTATGAGGGTGTAGAGAGTCAGGAAAGTGTTTTCTATTTAAGAGAAAAGACCTAAATTCAATACCCCGAAAAAAATAGAAAAAAAATGGCACCACATATATTTTTTGTAAGGCCAATATTAGAGAGTCATAAACACGTGGCTGTTTGGGGCTCACTGGGCAGCACTGTAGCCTATAGGACAAGTTCCATGTTCATGAGAGACCCTGTCTTTTTAAAATAGGTACATGGCTACTGAGGAATGAGATCCTACAGACATCCATGACAATGGTCTTATCTACCTGTGCTAACAGGTACATACATGGATTCACACACACACACATGAAAACAGAGAAAGAATGGAGAAAAGGAAGACGTGGAGAGAGGGGGGATAGGGGAGGCCTGGTAGGCAGAAGGCAGGCAGGCTTTGGTTAATCGCTCAGTTTCCTTTAGAGCAAACCATCCTTACTTGCAGGGTTCAGTGTTCCTTGCTTTAATCCTGTGCCTAATGTACTGACTCTTATTTTATCTCTGGCACATATAGAAACCACATCTGTTACACAAAAAGCTGCCCTAGTTCTTCCTCCGCCAGGGATTAATGGCATTACACTCGAGGGATTTTCATTAGCTTTCAGAGAGAAAAATCCATGAAATATCACGGTGATTCAAGCTACAATCTCACAAAATGTAAATAAGCCTAAAACCGGAATATGTTCACCTGCTGTTTACAAATCATTTTCATCCAGATTCTTCACTGATAAATCAAATAGGAAAACATTAATGCTACTGTATACTAATGCCACAAAGTTTAAGGCATCTTGATGGACTTGTAAAAACTATTAAGACTATAAAATTCTTAATTCATAGGTTTCTACTTTGTTTGTTTTGCTGCTCAGTAATTCTAGCTGGGAGTTGTGACTTAGTTTTGTGAGTCTAACTCCGAAGTATCAAAATATGTATTCTCTCTCATATTCTTATTTATAATTTTTAAGGTGGTCTTTACAAAGAGTCTTTATCAAGGAACAATAAAATGGTTAAAATTCCAAATGACACTCTAGAATTTGACTGAATGGGCTATCACACCGGAAAGCTTCATTTTTCAGAGAAGTTAAGCACTAGATGTCCACTTGAAATCATATTCAAAGGCAATAAGGACAACATAAACATGCACACCATAAAAACAGTTGTTACTAGAGTTTGGATATGTTATTTCAGGAAGTATTCACTTAGTCCACATGATAAGGTAGAATAAATCACAAAATCAATAAAGAAATCATTTGGGAAGGCCTTATTTTTAGCAACTCATAATGTAGAGTGTACAGTTTTTCTATTACTCGGGTCAATAAAGAAAAATAAACATTAAAATGGCTCTCAAATGTTGAATTTAATAAACTGGGAAATCTATTTTTACCTTTCTTCTCATATGTCCTTTGACGGTAATTATCCTAGCCTTTTCTTCTTTTCAAATATTAATACCTTCTTAACAACTTTGATGTTCACATTTTCATTTTTATATACTCCTTTCAGAATAATCTTTATACTATAGAAAATAAAAGCAGGTTACTAAATCATTACATCATAGTTCCTCATGCAAACAAATGGCACTTTATCCAGAATTTGTCTTCAAAGATAATTTTGCATTTCATGGTAACAAACAGGGGTTAAAAATATCTTATTAATGTTTCCAGAATAGACTTGTGGTATGCTTTCTACCTGGTCTCCAAGTACCAAAGCCTTGCACACATGGAAATTTACATGCTTTCTGAATGTGAAAGCTAGAGAAAAATTACATAACTTATATAATCGATTCACAAATTCTTAGATTGGTAAAGGAAGTTTTATTTGACTGGGAAAATGCAGTTCCATATATTGAAAATTGAGTGCATTTCCAACATATGTCTGTTGAACAGTTTCTCCTTTATGAAAACCTTTGTTTCTTTTACCAGCTAATTGACTCACATGTAAGCAAGCACCCTGTTATTCTTTCCACTTACGAAAAAAGGATGCATTTCCTTGAAGAGAAAGCGTTCTAGTTGGTGTTCAGGGAGTCATGTCAACCTAAAATCAATATGTGGGACAGGGGCATTGTGGAATAGAAATGTTCAACTCTACAAGCTAAGCAACAACAGAAGCGCTTATTTGTTTAATGCACTAAATGCTTTTTGAAAATTACATGGAGTTAGTTTTTTTTTTTTTTTCTTGGTGTGAAATTATTTATAATCTCCTCACCCAAAAGGACCTTTCTTGATTGGGAAGAGTGTATGTAATTTGAAGAGTCCATTAAATGCACCTGACCAAGTTAAAGACTCCGCTGAACAGGGCCAAGTGCATCTTCATGCCCCATGTCTTCCTTCAGAATCTGATTTGCTCCCTCATTTCCAAAATGTTAATGCCCATTACACATTATTCAAATAGAAATGTAATAAGGAAATGTGTTATTCTTTTAACCGAGAATAGCAGTTTTAAATCAAAACGCACGTTTCTAGCCCAGAATTATTTTAAAGGGGTAAATTATTCATACCAATTATTTTGTTCTTTTATTTCTTTCCTCTCAGGTAATTGGGTCCTTTAATAATGCTGACCACCCACAGTGGTAAAATAGTGGGAACTAGAAGAAACACGAGGATCCAGGAAATCTCTTATTTTTATAGCTGTTAGAGGACAGAGTAGTTCTCTGAGCTTACGATGGATGGGTGGGGTTTCTGAGCTTAGAGCAGTGAAGTTTAACTCAGCAAAAGAGTAAAGGTCGTATACAGGTTAAAAAGCAGAGACTTAGGGCATTTACTCTATAGTTCTACTCTGCCTTTGGGCTGCTGTAAGGAGAGATGGTAACAGTTCATGGAAGGTAAGAGATAGGACATGTGGCATGGCTCATAACAACCATCCATGACAGTTTTGATCTGATATTCTAGCTTGTTTGTATGTTTCTTTTGTTTTGCTTGCTTATGTCAAAAAAAGGAGGAATGAATCATCTCAGAATAGATGTAAGATGCAAGTTGAGCCAAAGGTGCTTATGAGCATCGACCTTGATTTTCCTATTTCCAACTGCAATTGAGGCATTGTGAGGCTCAGGTTCAAATTCCTTCCCTCTTTATAATGTGTCAGCTGATAAGCTGGTTATCCTAGAGACAGAGACTGGTGTCTGTATTTCCACATCCAGATGTTGACTATGTGAGTCACTGTGACACACCTGGGGATAGTCTAGAGGAATCAATGAAAGTCCCGGCTAGAAAGGGATGGTTGGTTCTTGAATGATAGTTTGAAGCCTGAGAAGGTCTAAGGTATAGGCAGAATCTGCTGAAAGTAACTTTCTAGCACATTCTGTTGACAAATGGGATCAAAAGTGGAGCTCCTATCTGAATTAAGTGGAGGATGTGACATCCTTGGACTCCATGAGTTAGTTTTATTCTCTCAAACACCGCAATTAATTACCATAATTTTAAAGAAGATTCTTTCCAGGTTCTTTAGAGATAAACTGAGAATGAGTTCAGATAAATGTGCACACACGCCCGCGCGCGCGCACACACACACATACACACACACACACACACACACACACAAACACACACACACGCATGCACGGATGCACACGTACAAGCACGCCCAGCCACACAGTGCAGGAGAAACAGAGAAAGGAGAGTACACAGCAGTTGGATGTCTCCCATTTTTTGATATTTTTTGATTTTTTGATATGGGGTCCTATGTAGACCAGACTGGCCTAGAACTGGACATGTAGCTAAGATGACAGTGAACTTCTGATCCTCCCAAGTGTTAGAATTCTAGTTATGAGCCCCTCCACTTTGTTTTTCATTAGTAAAAGACTAAATCAAGGGTCAAAATGCAAATGATTTTAGAGGTTGCAAAGGTTAAGTGGAACGTACTGTATGTAAAATTCTGGATGTAAATTATAAAAGAATGCTCCCCTTCCCAGCCATCGGTTAACTAGGTTCAAACTGATGACTAGAATTGCTTCATGGTCAAGCCCACCATGATTTTTCAAGACAATTACAGAACTAAGAATCTTACCTGCAATTTCCAAACATTTATTGAATGTGCCAATATAAACACAGTTGAATTCTAACAACAAAGCATCAGTTAATACCTGGCACCCGACAGGTCCTAAGGCTTGGTCTAGAGCCATCACTCCAATAGCACAATCAGTGTGTGGCAGAACATCTAACTGTCATTCCAAATGGGGAAACTAAGAAATGATGCAATTGACTTGGGACACAGGAAACGCGGTGAAAATTAAGAAGCTAAATATATGAACGAAGATGAATTTCTTTTACAGAAAAATGATTTCCCTTTTTATTTGAATCTATGTTTATATGCATCTCTTACATAAAAATGAGAGATAAAATGACAGTTTATGCTTTTTATATATAGGATTGCGTGTGCAACTCTAAGTAAAATTGACTCATTCTCATTTTCTGTGACTGTAAACTCCTGTAGTCTGCTCCTGCTTAGCTGTATGAATCAAATCATCAAATTGACTTGACTTTATAAATCTCACATATTAGGTTTTATTGCTTCCTAAATACTTAAACTATTATTCAATACTCTTACCTGTTTTTTTTATTTCAGATTTTCCACTCTAGCAAATATAAGAGTCCACACACATGATTACCAGTGTAAATTTGGAGCATGCATTTTGCATATGCAAATTAATTTTAGATATTTTTTATATTTCATACTTTAGAAAATATACAAATAATCATAAGTATAGTTGCATAATTGTAATTATGAATATTATGTTATAAATTATTAAAATATTAAAAGAGTATATACCTAAAGTATAAGCAACATTTCTGACATGAATATGAATTGGCAAATATTTATTATTTATCCTATACTTAACAAGTGAAAACATAGATTTTGGAATTTCAAAGTCAAATGTGCAAGAACTTAAATGCAAACATCTTGTGACGATTTCTTTCTGATATACTTCAGGTTCCAGCTGACTGTGCAGAAGGACAACCTTTGAAGTCACATACGTTAGTTTAAAGGGATCTACTAGATTTAAATAATTTATTTTGAGATGCTTTCAATAAAACCCAAGCAGAAAATTTTAGAGATGGATGCTGGTGTGTAGTTAAAATACATGCAAGTGCACATACATGTACATAGAAACACAGAATACCATCTGCAGTTTGTCTTTAGAGCTTTATTTAAAATATACAATGTTTTATGGTGATGATCCTTTCCCAGGAGTATGTATTAAGGTATCACAGGCTGCATATCATCACACATCTGCTATATTCCTACACAGAAATATTGTATAAATACATATCATAATATTTATTCAAAACATCTCAGAGAAAGATAATAATAGTTATCAAGGTTATGACAATTCCCCAGACTAAATTTTCCTCTAAAGAGAAGCATTTCAGGCTGAGTAAAAAAAAAAAATTAATGTAAGGAACAAGGGAAAATAAATATATAACTTTTTACTGTCTGTTATGAAACTAATATATAACTACTTATGCCAATTTTGTGTGTTTGATTCAGGACTAATATTGTGTGTAAGAAAGTATGTGATTGATTCTGTACTGTGGATACCTTACCAAAGGGAACATAATGCTTACTGGGCCTGTTGCCAAAGTCTGACACAGAGAATGTTCAAGGAACTCATCTTATGAAGTGAAGTACAATTGCAGCAGAACTTGGCTTTCCAAGAGTCAAAAGATCAGAGAATTGTTCTTATCTCATGCCTTGTAAAATATGGATAAAAACAGGGATACCATACAATTATGAGGTATTATGATCAGCCATTTTCTTCTCTTAGCCATGCTGGAAATTAGTAAGGGAAATTTTCACTCTATTACCTGGCAGGGTATCTATTTGGGTAATTTATTGGTTGTTTAATGCTAATGCTTATTTGAACAAAAAGATAATTGGGAAGAGGGAGCATGGAACATGAAAGAATGGAGCAGGACTATTCACTCACATGCTTGTCCTTAGGTCTAGAAGCTTTATGAGGCCCTCACAACCATGCTGCCATTGAGAAAGAAGAATTTGACCTGCCTGACAGATCCTGACATGAGGATGACAATCTCTTTCCATGTTCAGTATTCAAGGTGGCTATAGAACCATGTACCAAATGATCTTGTGCCTCTGATGTTAGAATGAATAGGAGAAAGATTTTGTAGTACTCTCTGAACTACATAGTAGAACCCCCACAAGGCCACCAGCATTTCATGTCTTGTCTACAAAATATGGATGTCAAATGGAGAAAAGGAAGATCCTTCCTTTTCCACCACTGGCAGCCACTAGCAAGTTTGTGCTCACAAAAGAAGAGGCGACAAGAATTTAAACTAAAATTTTGCCAAATTAGACATTCAATAATAAAAGTTATAAACAACTACATATACCATAACAAAATTATTTTTAGTGGAGTTTCAGTGAACAAAAGGTTGAAGAGAAGTGAGCACTTATGTTTAACTCTATAATCAACTCAAAATTCTTTCACAAAGTTAGAACATACCATAAGCAAATAGTCGTTTGCCTCTTTTTAGTATTATTTAATGTTATTATTATTAAGCATATCCTTAGAGAGAAAGTACAGGAACAAAAAGTACAGAACAAGCTTTATCCTGATGGATAGAAGGAAGGTCAGTCTAGCATTTCTTCAACCCCTTAAAAGGCTAAAATTATATACATTTTTCAGACATACTCTGAATGTGAAAAGATCAGTTATACTTAAAGACTACTGATTTATTTATAATGCCATTCTATTATTATTCTAATAATAAGTATCTATCTTCTGAAAACTCCCATGATTGAATTTCAGGGCCTGGGTAACTGGATTTCCCTGAACAATGATCTTGCTAATACCCCAAACAGTGAGGATGCTGTTTTCACACCATTAACTCCATGTGTTTATGCTAAATATGGCTAATTAGCAGGCACATACATAGAGCAAAATAACAGCAAGAATTATGAGTGCAACAAAAGAGGAGCTTTGATTCTGTTCCCATTTCAATGGTTGTCTTTTCTAGGCTACACTATCCCTAAGATGTGATCCTCACCCACTCCAGGTACACCACAGCTCTTTGAGTTCTTAGCCACAGGTGGAGAGAGGGCTAAAATAGCCACACTGGGTTTCTTTAAAGATGTGACTTAAAGTGGCACACCTTACTTTTATCTCATTGCCCCAAATGAAGTCCTGTGATAGCTCTTTCTTAGCCTCTATGGCTCTTGAAAAGGTACAAAATAAATAGAAAAGACAATTCCAGAAAATGATGAATCCTGACCAGAGATCTACAAAGACTTCCCAACACCAGGAAGCAAACCTGTACATACAGGGACTGATAAAAAATGGAAAATTTTAAAGATGAGTGTAGAGCTAACAAATATAGTGGGTGGCTCAGAATTAAGAAAATAAAAGATATGCACATGACTAGGTATGAAAAATAAATTTTCCTTTGCACACAGATGTTTGGGGATATCAGTGGTTCTTGGTACTGGAGAATAAGAATAAAATCATAGTCTTCATATTTGTTATCTCCTTTACTTTTATTTAAACTTAAAGGAGCATTATAGAAACCATTCTTCATGATTTCAAACATTATTGCTTAATTTTAGCCTGCCTTTCTATATGATTTACTCATAACTCTTAAGCATGAATGAAAAAGAACTCAAGTTAACAAACAGCTGAGTAGTTCCTATCTGTACCCCCCCCCCAAAAAAAAAACATATGTGATTAAGGGTGATATCTATGACTGCTTAAAATCAACATATTAAAATAAATCATTGAAGGCTTTGGGCTCAGATGTAACTCAGTTAAGGGAAATGCATGTTGCATGTGCATAAAGCCCCTCAGTTTGGTCCCTAACAAACACTAAACCGGGTGTGTTAGCATATTTCTATAAACCAAGCATTTAGGATGGGAAACAGGATCTAAAGGTCAAGGTAACCCTTAGTTTAATATGGTTGAGGCCAGCCTGAGATATGAAAGAACCTCTGTGCACATGTGTGTGCGCACACACACACACACACAGAGAGAGAGAGAGAGAGAGAGAGAGAGAGAGAGAGAGAGAGAGAGAGAGAGAGAGGGAGACAGACAGACAGAGAGAGGAAGAGAGAGACAGAGAGGAGAGAAAGGAGAGAGAGACAGAGAAAATAAAAACAGAAAATGAATCAAGAATCAAAATATACTTATAATTTTAGCTCATTTCCTCATTGCTGATGGTTACTCTATTTAATAATATTTTATATTATTTCCAATAATAAAAATGGTTTCAGTTTCACTTCAGAAGGTAAGAAGCAGTACAGAATGAAATGCTTTGCAAAAAAATGAATGAGAACATTCATTTATTTCAAACTCATGGTTATTAAATATCCAGCTTTCAAATGTTTTGCAGACAATGCAGGTTATGAAATTTACACTCAACTATGATATATCTTAATTGCTTTTTCTTCAAAATGTTTTCTCTTTGTCAGATATTATTATAGAAATATACATCATAATTTGTTCTGCTTTGGCCTATCATGATTAAATGAAAAATTAAAACTTTGCCTGCGGATAAAAATATATTACAAACTTTAATGAGTAAGATTCCCTGGAGGAAAATTTTGGAGTCCTGAATACATAAAATTAATTCTAGTTATTGTTTCATGTATGAAGATAAACATCAGGGCCAGTCAGTAAAGACTTTTTGCTTCTGAGAAGTGCACATGGCTTACTATTTAACATTCCAACCACAGAGCTAACAAGATCCACACAGTCTAAAGAAGTAACTTACTATTCTATACGCAGAGCCAACATTTTCTACTTTAGACAAAATTATAACAAACTTAACATGACAGCATTAATTCACTTCTAGTTAAATTATTACTTCATCTTTGATAACCTGTACTTGTTACTTGTTCCATGTGCAGAACTGAAGGCTACAGATTTCTATTAAAGGAAAGAAAATATGTTGACAACATTAAAAACAAAAGGAGATGTTCATACACCTTTTTCTAGCTGCTTACATCATAAAAATGTTTCAAATTTCTATGTCAAAATGTTTAATGAAAGCAAATTTTTTTTTTACCACTGAAAGAAGGTAAGCTTATGTGGCCTCTGTAAACTTTTGACAACTAAAGTTTCTGTCTATAATCTTGAACGATAGACATGTTTTTGTGTATGTATTGGTAATATTTTCTTCAATGTTTATGATTAAACTTGGGTAATTTATTAAATATCCATTAATGTGTTTCATTTTGCTTAATTAAATTATTGAACTAATGTATTGTTAATTGAATAATGTATTCAATATATGATAATTTTATTATATATTTATTTCTGTCCTCTTGAAAAATCCTTTGGTATTTTTTAAGAATAAAAGACACAAATAACAAACATTTACACAGTGTTCAAGGCTATCAATAAGTCACTAGATAAATCTGAGTATTCATAATTAAGATACATTTTTTAATGCATAAGTATATAAGATATCATTTAAAATCTCTAAGAGTCCTTAAAAATAGCTTTTAATGGATGTGTAAATGAACAACCAAACTAAAGTGCAAGGGTTTAAAAACCTACAGCAATAAATTAGAATGACCAATGTTGAAGCAGATAATTCATCAAGTATGCATGCAATCTTAAAAGTAAAAAATGTCATCTTCTTAAGTAGATGAAGATTAAATTCTTAGGTTTTTTGTTGACAACTAGAGAAAAAGAACTGTCTCTGTGAAATTAAGAAGTGCATGATAGCAACTATTTACTGTGCTAAAAGTTTACAAAAGTACTTTACTTCTGTAAAATAGAGACAAAAACTTCAGAGATATCTTTAAAGACCACCCTAACACAGCATAGTATACTTCCATAATTAATGATTGATACTTTACTTTTTGATGTAGGAACTCATTCTGTAGAATGATTCTGTCACTGAATCATTATTAATCAGCTTTTTGAGTGTAATGATTACCACTATTACTAAACATGAGGGATATTTTACGATTAATAAAAATTGATGACATGAATCAGGCAACATTAGAAACCTGATAATCATGTTAACTTAAGTATTACGTGTGGGAAATCATTATAAAATGTATTCATGGAATCTAGAATATCAACATAGAACATTTTGTGCTAGTGTGGTGAAGAAGTTCATAATATCAGGGTTTTCTTCACCAAATAAAAGGACTAGAAACAATTTAAGTGCTGTAAATATTTTCTAACAGTATTCATATAAGATCGATGAATACAACAGTCAAATAAAAAATGTTAGTAAGAGACACAGCTCAAGATAAAAATGAATCAGATACACGGAGACAGCACATTCTGACCAGAGCTTTGAAAGACAACTAGTCTGAGATGCACGGGAGGAAAGTAAACATGCCAGCAGTATTTCTCTAGAGCAGACAGAAATGCTCCATGGAGCTTCTCGCAGGACAGAATGAAAACAAAGGAAGAAAGAATGGTTAAGATCCCAACAGTAGAAAAACAAAGCATGGCTCCTGTGTTACATTACAAAATAGTGTATTAATAATAGGAATTGTATGAGACAAACTCAATGGCAAAGTAAAACAACTGTGTAAAACTAAAATTAAAGACTTACAAGCAAAGATTGAGAACCCAATCATTTTATATAGCAGCACATGATTTTATATATATATATATTAAAACCAGACTGATTGGATTGAAAGTCAAATAAGTTATGTGGAAGACACCAGTGATGTTTATATAATGATGTTTAGTTTTTTATTAATGAAAAGGATTAAAAGGATTAGAAACAAGCAAATAGATATAAAAATTATCTGAAGGGAATATACCAAAAATAGAATTTGTGTCCAAACATTAGAGTCTGCCCAAGTGCAAGAAATGTATTTTAAACCTGCAATCATTCCCAAATAAAAAACTGAATCTAAGCATTAAAGAACATCTACATTTCAAGTTCATCTGTTATTTAATGGCCAGTGATTATGCAGCCAATACAATCTACTGGATACAGAGTCTCTTAAGATCCCTAGAAACATTAAGTAAAGAATAATATCATACACTTCCAATACTCAAAGGAGGAAAGATTGTGACTCTATTTTCTTTTGGGGAAATGAACCAAAAATTCTATAACCATTCAACATGGATAAGCCATTTGTGTTTCATGATCACAGACACATATTCTCAACAACGACAGCAACAACAACAACAAAACAGAGACAATACACTGGCTACAAGCTGCCTTGAGAAAAATAAAATACATAACTAATCATGAAAACCAACCAGTTAAAAGAAAAGTGAACAAATATTCAAGGACCCAAGGTTCACTGTGGAAGGAAGGGTGAAGTACCCTGAATCCAGATCCATAGAGAACTACCAATGGAAGAAGCAAATGCCTTACATATGAGCAACATAAAAATAAAATCCTGTACTGTTCACACGACAAAAAACCCTTATATATAAAAATGAGATCAAACAGGGTTAAAATTGGATCAGTCAGTTTGAAAAACTGACTCTGACAAAATATTTTTGTAACCATTTCCTTTTTCTCATCACCCATGCTTTTCCATTTGCTTATCTCTTGCCTGCTACCCAGCTATCTTCTCCACCACGTGTTGCTGTCATTTTTTTTCTCCTTAAATTTAGCAGTTGGTTTGTTGTCTTCTGAATAACTGAAGTGAAACCAAAGTATCCATCTATTACCTAAAGTAGCATGTATGTTGTCCTTTCCTCAAAATAAACCAAGCCTATATAATCGTGCATCCATTTACTCATCCCCATTTGCAAAGATCAGGCTGTGGTTATGTAGATGTGGGTAGAATTGTTGTGAGGAGAAATGCAAAGATGGTATTCAGCCAATGTCAACAGATGGCTTTGGAAAAAAGGCTTTACAATTTCATATTTAATTTTCAGTATTATTTACCTTGTTAAACAACTAAAATTATCTTCTTTAGGACTGGAAGGAAATGTGCAACAAAGATATTGTCCCAGTGTTCAGTAGCTGATCCAAATTAAAGATTTTTTTTTTACAAGTGTGCTCTGGGTGATTTGGGTGTTGAACAATAATCACATGAAGGTCAGCAAGTCATTATGTTTTTTTCTACTTATTCTATAGATAGAAGAGGAGATTGGCAGTGAACTTTTAAATAGTAAGTTTAAGTACATAAATTAGAGATAGACTTTTCTTGGCCTCTCGTGTAAATTTCCTACAGAGCATCTTTAATGATATTAAAAATTATGATTCATTTTCACTGGTGACAATTTAAAGGACCTTTGAATTTTTCTTGCAGTCCTCTTGCACAATTCAAAACCATTTCTCACCTGAAGATCAATGCAAATATTATGCCTTTGCACAACCTTGATAAACAACTCCAACAGTTCAGACATCCTCTAAGCTTTAGCCCTTATGCTTTTCTCAATAATCAAGCTGGCAGAGAAATCTTCTGTGATTTTTCCTCTCTCATCGCACAACCTTCAGATATGGCATTTCTCTTAACAGGGAAAATACATCAAAAGTCAAGAATATCTTTGAACTGCCCATGTTCCAAAATCAATAGAAAACTTACTGAATACTAATCAAATCTCAAAGAGACTATTATTTGCAAATAAGCAATGGTTCCTAAGTTTTATTTCATTTATAAAGTAGTGATGATCCACAAACAGATGAGGAAACTTTTAGCACACACATCATAATTGCTGGTTATATGATTTTGATCTTCAGTTTGAATATTTCTGGATTCTACTTGTTTGGAAATTATGGTTAAGTATATTACACTGAAAAGTCTAACGATGTTTTAGTGGACTTATGTAAGATTCTTTGGGTAAATGTCCATGGGAGTCCTAGAAAGATTCTATTCCCACAAATGAAACACCGCAGAAGCTCCGCAAGCAGGACAAGATGACACCATCTTGTAACTATGATATTTTTGCTCAAAAAGTAAAATACTTTCATTAAAAGATATTTCATCTTTCTCTCTTCATATTTTATGGATATGATATATATGTTTTGCATGTACAGTTTGTAGAGGACATGATGCCCTTCTGCTCACAGATAATCATCATGGAAATTATTAATGTCAAACATGTAAGGCTTTTTCTTCAGTAGAAGACATGTATACCTGTTTTCTGCCCAGAGGGTTGGGAATGAATGTAGTTAATAACCTGGTGATCTCTGCTAGATGTTGGGTCAGGTCATACCTGAATCTCCCAGATTCTTATGCTTAACAAAGTTTCCTCCTCAAAACTTTATTTTGAACATTGTTTCTTTGTCAATAGAACCCATCCTAATGGGAGATGTCACATGTACTTTACAATAACCCAAGGGACTTCTGTGCTATCTTTAGAGCCAGACTATGGCAACCTCATACTACTATGTTTTACTCTTATCTTGAACATTGTTTCCAAGTCAATAGGACACATATGTATAGAAGAAATCATATGTCCTTTGTTGTGAGTTTCATTGTAAACATCCCTAAGCTTCACTACACACTGGATTTAGTGGAATATCAGCTGAAAGCTTTTATTCCATAATTGTGCTGCACTTAAATATGTCTAAAAGGAACAGCTCAGTGTCAGGCCTTGAAGTATAAACCAGTACTGGCCTGGAGTCGTATTAACCCAAATTTCTTTCTTGCCTCACATGGACTGATGCTCTGCTAGCCCTGGTGTTTCCGGAGAACCATTCCCACCCCCACCCACCCCACACAGCATGTGTACTTGTATGTGTATGTTTGTGGGTATGGAAGTCAGAGGTCAACATCTGTTCTCATTTTTTCTACCTATCTTGTTACAGTCGGGGTTTCTCTTGTCCACTGATGTGGATGTGAAGTGACATACCCTGCTAGCTTCCTAGGATCCCCCTGCCAAGGCTGTCCATCTCCTTGTAGGTTTGCACCAATATTAAAGATTCCTCTACTACTACAGCTTTACTGTGCATTTGTGGGCTTTAAACTCAGGATCTCAGGCTTGGACAGTAAGTGCTTTATTTCCTGGTTCATCTCCTCAGCCCTAACAGGCTGAGTACTTTTTAAAGGAGTACTTTTAAAATGTGAATTCTCCATTTATCATTGTTTAACATTTCTTCAAAATGGGATTCTTTTCCTTCTGAGTTTTGAAATAATGTTGCTACTACTGCTGGCAGTAGTAAAACTGTAATTTCTCATATATATTAATGCATATGAGAATTACATATATAATTTATACATAATTCTCATATGTATTAATATATGTGTATTAATATATATGCATATATATTAATTGGAAAGGTGCAAAATAAATAGAACCTTGAACTTAGTAACTGGCAAGAAAGATTTATGGTTTTCTCTCATCTTTTCTTATTGCTTTTCTTAAGGTAATTAAAAAATAATTCCCATTTTTACATGTTTAAAATTTATACACTCTTGACTTTTATTTAATAACTGGTTATTTAGTTCTATGCTATTATCAACTAACATTTGCTTATATTTTTAAGAAATTATGTATGGGCTTGGATGTGATTTTTCAGTTGAATAAGTTAAATTATCTATGCTTTTAATATCACTGTTTTTTCTTTTCTTGCTTTCTTTCTTCTTCTTTACCTTAACTCTCTCATTCTTTCCACATATAATTATATACTTATTTCCTCTTAATTTTTACCATGTAGAGTTTCCCTAATTATTTTTATTTCATTTTTTTTATGTTGAATCCATCAGTTGGGGAGAGACCAGGATGCTCCTTGACTCTACAGAGAAACTCGTTGGACTGAAATTCTCAAGGAGAAAGGATAGAAACTTTTCATGTAATTTACAGGATGGCAGAATTATGGCTTTACATTGCAGAGCAGCAAAGACTACAGAAGCCCTCTTAATTTGGAGCATTCCATTGATGGCTATCCACAAAAAAAGGAAGAGATAAAGCAAGCATACATGTCTCTCACTTTCATGAACATGCAAGTTAATGGGTGCTGTTGTTGAAATTCTGGTAACCATCCAACTGGGCTCCAGTCTCCTTGTTTATTGTTGTTTGTTTGTTTCTTTGTTTAAAACACAAGATCTTACTGTGAATGCCAAGATGCACTTAAACTTGCAGTGTATCAGCCTGCTGAGGCCTTCCTAATGCTGGCATTACAGGCATGTATCACTATACTTAGCCTAGCTATACTTTCATTTTAGTCTTTGCATTTTATTAAGTATATTTAGTATTTTTATGTGTCTTTATAGAATGCTCCCAAAAGATTATTTAATGGCATGAGATGGGTCATAGATATAGACCAGTATAAATCTGCACCAGTTGATTGCTACAGTGGTTTGCATATAGGTTGCTCATATTCTCGATCATTAAGATACTTAGTTCTCAGGTGGTGGCTGTTTGGGGAGGCTTAGGAAGCATGAGCTTGATGAGGAAAGAATGTCCATGGGCACAGGGATCAAGAGTCCAAAGATGCAGGCTATTCTAAGTCCTCTCTGCCTTCTGTTTATAGTTTGGAATGTTGGAATGTGCGCTCTCAGCTGCTGCTCCAGCCACTGTGCCTGCCTGCTGTTATGCTTTCCTGCTATGACAATGATGGAGTCATCCCTATGGAACCATAAGCCCAACGTAAGCTCTTCCTTCTATAAGTTGCCAGGGTCATGGTGTCTCCTCATAGCAAGAGAAAAGCACTTTGCAGGTCAATACATAATGTAGGAAAAGGTATACAACCCGTATAAAACACAAATCAACAACTCAAAAATTAGCGATCCTGGTCCCTACCTTAAAAATGATTTCTTTTTCTGTAAATATCATTTAACTGGACTACAACCATTTATTTTTTAATAACAAAACAGTTTGTCAACCAAAACCATGTTGTTAGTTTTGCTTACTATGTGGCTGCTAGAATTTGAAAAAATGATGACACTGTAGAAACAGAAAGGGAAAATGGGAAATGCAGTAAGCTCAGGTAAGCTCATGAGAACCTTTTGTTTTGATCATTGCTCTGTCCCGCAATTATACTATATCGAATACAAAAAGAGAAAACAAAGCAGCTGTTCCTGTGCTCTCAGGATCTCTATTCCCCTAGTTCGATAGCGAAGTGTTATTTGACTTACTCATTAAGGTGTGGGAAGCAGTTAGGCATATATGATATACACCCTATCTGTCAGTGGTAATCGCTCATTTTAAAGAAGACAAGGGAGATATGACTGAGTCACAGCTAAGGCCACAGGTAGCTTTTACCCACCGCTTGCAATGGTGCTGGCCTTCCTCTTGATTTTCTAGGTTAGCATTTTCCATGTACATGTTTTATTTCCGTGTAGTGATTTTTTTCCTCTCTAGTTATCTTTCTCCTTTCACACAAAAGCAGAGCCTTTAGTGCTAAAAATTCAAAATCCAGAATCAAGGAAATGACTATCAAAATGTCCATGGCCGCCTACTTCGATGAGGTTCCTCACAGCTCATCTGAAGATAAGGTTACAATAGATATATTTAAAACCACATTGGTTCCTTAGACTGTGGCCTTCTGCTTGATGAAAGATTACAAACTGAAGTGCCTGGGTGATTCTGAACTCTAAATCCTCTCAGGGTTCAGACTGGCATGCAGAAAGCCAGCAATGACCCTTTAGGTCACCAAAGCACTTTTTCAAAGAATAAGTATATAATCACAGTTTGAAAAAAATCTCCTTTAAACCTGTATCTATTTCTTCTGGTGGGCTATAAACAATTCTTGATTGATGGGACTTGGTTTCTAGCCTATATAGATCTCCAGAAACAGCATATGGAAGCTTTGCTTTCTTTTCTTATCTTTCTTTCTTTCTTTCTTTCTTTCTTTCTTTCTTTCTTCCTTCCTTCCTTCCTTCCTTCCTTTCTTTCTTTCTTTCTTTCTTTCTTTCTTTCTTTCTTTCTTTCTTTCTCTCTTTCTCTCTCTTTCTTTCTTTCTTTCCTTCTTTTTTATTGCTATTTCTTTTATCCTTTCTTTTAAAGGACATGAAAATTAAGAGTTTTCCTTTCATTTACTTTACATGATGACAACCAGAGATTAACTCTAACACACTAAGTATAAAGACATGTGAACATTATAGAAGCAACAATTATATATGATAAATGTAATATGAATTTAGTAATAATTTAATTAATTACAATTTAAGACTATGTTAACTATTGCTGATAATTCACACATTTATCCTCATTTTCTTCGTTTACTAGTATCTTTATTTTTAAAAAATTTTCAAATACCTCATGATAGAGTTAGTATCAGCCTTAGATGCAAGTTTGTTGATTATTTCCTATACACGAGCAAGGGTTAGTAATCAACAAGCTAAATACAAAAAAAAAAAAAATGACTTTTGCTTTTGCTGTTCTTTATTAGTTTATTTTGTTTTTGTTTTTTTTGTAAATAAAGGTCATGATATTTAGGTTATATAAGATAATAGTGAGAAATCATTTTCAGTATCAAGGGTTTTGAGTAAGACAGACCCAGGAGAGGTATGGTAATTAGACTGGTAGTTAGATATTGCCCAATGAGTGTTTAAAGATGGTGAAATAAAAGTATCTACAACTGCTTATTTTTCTTCCAGCAAGGAAACATGTGCAGGTTAAAAAAAAAAATCTATCATAGGTGAAATGAGAAAATGGCTACCAATAAAAATCAGAACAAGGAAAATATGTTGTGAAAAAACAATGAACATTAGATGTGGCCATGGAAAGTATTATCATATGATATCATACTATCATATCATAAAGTGGAAGCCTCATAATGCAACTCTCAAAACTGCTGGAGAGATAAGCTGTGACAGGAACGTGAAAATTCCCCGAGCTTTGCAGTCAATGAGAAAGCACAGCTAGGTGAGAAAATACGTCCAAATTATTTCTAATATCATACGTTATTTTGTTTAAAACATGAAGGAAAAACACCTCCTCTGCAGGTGTGCTTTGACACAGAAAAACACAGAAGATGGTACAGCAGCATGCCATGCACAGCATTACACGGCCCATCAAACCTTCTAGCCAACAGCATAGATGGTCTCCGACCTCAGTGGAATGTTACTTTCCTATATATATACCTGCACTTTATATCTTTAGGAAAAAGACACAGTTTATATCTAAAGTGTTCTTGAGAGCTACATTATAGTGGCTTCCCACTTATGACATAATAATATGATATCATATGACAACCCTTTCCTCGGCCATGTCTAATGTGTACATTGTTACATATAGTAGTGAAAAACAAGCTCCAACCAGCTCATCCTAATATTGTTCTTAAAACATCAAAAGCCAGGACAAAGAAAAACCCTCCACTAAAATATAAAATATTCTAATAAAATGAAAAGAAAGAAAATTTAATCCTGTAAGACAAAAGAACATAGAAATATAAAGCTAAATGAAGAATCTCACCTAAGGATCTTTTCCTACAATGCTGCAAGAGTTTTAAAGAGACATCTTTTTTTTTTAAAAAAAAAAAATTATTTTATTCTTTTACTTTCCAGTGTTGCTCCTATTTCCAGTTCCTCTCCCACATAGCTCTTCATTCCATTCTCCCTTTCCTTTGCCTCTGAGAGAGCACTCCACTTCCCCTCCTTGGCATCCCCCTTCCCTGGGGCCTCAACTCTTTATAGGATTGGGTACATACTTTCCTACTGAGTACAGACAAATCAGTCCTATACTACATATGTGCCTGGGGCCTTGGACCAGCCTGTGCCTGCTGTTTGGTTGGTGGCTTAGTCTCTGGGAGTTGCCAGGGGTCTGGTTAGTTGATAATGTTGGCTTCCTATGGGGTTGTCATCCCTACAGCTTCTTCAATTCTTCCCCTAATTCTTCATAGAGTTCCCCAACCTCAGTCCAATGATTGTTTGGTTGTAAGTATCTGCATCTGTCTCAGTCAGCTGCTAGTAGAGCCTTAAAGAGACATCTTAACAGTCGCATAATTGCAGAAGTTGTAACTTTCTAAAAGAGAAAACCTAAAATCTCATGCACATTTTTAGAGAGAAAAACATAGTAAATTATCTATAGTATAAAAGCAAAAAGAAGAAAGGGAAAATAAAACCCAACAAGATAATGAATCCCTTCCCTTGTATACGTGAATTTGGAAAGGAATTTGTTTCTTTAACATCAATTAAAATTACAGTCAAAGGTAAATGTAAAAACAGTATTTGTTTAAAAATGTCTTTCTTATAAGGAATTGCATGTGTTCTTTGCATTTCTTTTGTCTGAGTATGAACTCCTTCAAAAGATGTATTTGGACTACTTCATATACTCTATGCTGTCTGGTTTAATATCAACTCCACAGAAGCTGGAGTCATTTGATAAGGGGGAACTTCAACTGAAGAAATACTCTCATCAGATTGACCTCTGGGTAATGAGATGGTACCTTTGCTTAATTAGTGATTGATTTGGGAGTCCCCAAATTACAGTGGGCAGTGCCACTACTAGGCTGGTGGTCCTGGATGCTGTAAGAAAGCAGGATGAGCAACTCATCAGGAGAAAGCCAGCAAGCAGCATTCCATGGCTTTGGTTTCAGGCTCTGTCTCTTGTTTCATGCCTTGTGTACCCACCCTGATGTGCCTTAGGGATAGATTGTAATCTGTGGAGTAAAATCAGCCTTTTTTTCCTCCTTGCCTTTGTCCTAATAGTTTTGTTTGTTTGTTTGTTTGTTTGTTTTCTCAGCAATAGAAATCTAACTGGGACATGTTCCCAGAATAAGAATCCTAGCTGAGGCCAGGAGAAATGTCTCAATGGTTAACAGCACTGAATGTTCAATCCCAGCAACCACATGGTGGCTCACAGCCATCTGTTACGGGATCCAGTGACCTCTTCTGGTGTGTCTGAAGACAGCTACAGGGTATTCAAATATATATAATAAATAATTAACAAAAAGAATCCTAGCTGAGTCAGAAAGATAACACTATGCCACAGAGAGCAGTGAAACTGACCAAAGCTTTACTAAAGCTGAGCCACACCTCCCATAAGAAATTGGCATATAAGCAGAAAGCCTTTTAAATAATGTTCACTTATTTTAACACACCTATTGCTAAACATTTTACCTTAAAGTCTCTCCTTGTTTAATTTCATGGGTGAAGGTGCTCTGAGGTTGACAGAACCTATTGAAATTTCTGCCTCAAACTGTCCTTGAGTAGGGCATGTGGAATATATTTAGGACTGATATTCTATATATAAATATGTTAAATATTGGAGTTTTATTTATCTCCTCTAGTGCAGGGAATTGAACTTAGGCCCTGAGCTTGCTAGACAAGTGCCCTACCACTGACCTACATCCGCAGCAGAATGTTGCAGTTTATTTAGTAGACAGTGTTTCATGTGCCCTGCTAAATCCAGACATGACCTTCGTACTTTCCACTAACTCATCAGATTGGAGTTAGTGGCCGCAAATAAATATAATCATCCAGGCTGTGTCTGCACAGAACAGATGGATATCCATGAATACACTCAGAAAACTTAACTTGGAATTTTAAAGAGTTAGACACACTGGTAAAGCTTTCTGTTGTTGCAGATTGCAACTGCTGCAGGCTTCTGGGGTTTTCTGGTACTGCCCAGGAAGCAGTCTTTTGTGTTCTTATTTTAAATTGTTTTATTGTGTATCTTTGAATTCAGCTCAGCTATTCACAAATGGGAATGACTACCTTAAACCATTCATGTCTACATTTTCAAAAGTCGCTGCTACTTTTAAAAGTAACACACATACAATCCCAATTACAAAGCTATTGTTGTGTGCATAGTATCCTATTTTACACAGTTTAAAACACTATTGGCCCCATTCTGGCAATTAGGTTAAACACATTTTCTTCCCAGGTTATTTACTGGCTTTGTGTTGATCTATCCGAACTTTCCCCTTGACCTCTTCATAATCAGAATCAAAGGTTCAGGGCATCGGGAATGCCAATGGCTTTCACATGAGATACAGAAGAGGAAATCTGTCAGAATTGAAAAGGGAGATCTCAGACAATTTACGATTTGGGCTAGGTTTGCATGTTACTTTTCTTTACATAGCATGAGCGTACCTATTACAAACAGAAGGTATTTTCCCAGTTATCACATCCATTTTTCACTCGTTATGAATATTTTATAACTGCATCTTTATATAAGCACTGAATGAGATAAGAATGATATCTCAGAGAACAAAGCAGACAAAGCTGGGGTTTAAACAACTCTCTCTCCTCCATAAAAGAAAACATTTTCCCATTGAGTTGGCTATTATATTAAACAAATTGCTGTGCTAATTTTGCATATTCCTTAAATCCTGATAAGACAGCTGCTTTCATTCCTCTGGATTTGATAAACACAAATGTTCTCTCTGTAATGTTACTGTTAAATTGGCGTTAAATTATGAATTTGACAGTGGCCTCTTGAAGAAATGGAATTTTTTCATGGTGGAAACAAATCAGGAAATTGTTAATTGAATTGTAATAAAGTATATTTTAGTTATTAGATAAACTAATCTCAATAAAATATGAAGACAGATTCTGACTTCAAAGATCTCTTTATTCATGAAGAATACTTAAATACTAAAATAGCAAGGGTAGATTTATTTTCACTGCTTGATACCAAACAGTATATTTAATTTAATTCTTATAATTCCAAGGCTTCACAAAGCCATAAGCTGACTTGATATACTGTCTTACTTTCACACCAAAAACCACTCTTATTACCAAAAGTAACAGAAAAAGTACAATATTTTAAAATCTCGAAGTCGTCTTTACTCATTTGGGTGTCAATTTACATATATACAGAAAAATATCTTTCTTAGTAATTTTTATATTCTTTGTGAAGTCGGTAAATATGTTTAATTTGCAAAATAGTTTCATTCAACACTTCAGGATGAGAATTTCTGTGTCTGAGCATGAGTCAGGAGTCAAAGGATACATTTGGGTTTTTGATTGTACACATCTATTTTCTGGAGAGAACAAATATTGTATTGTGGTAAAAAGCTATAAACCTTTGAAATAAGTGTCTTTAAAACCACTCCCCTTAAATGATCTTGTCATGTTTTTGTCCACTCTGTTGGTAATAACAAAGAAAGCTTAAACAGTAGGTAGATGTTAACGAGTCAATATATGTTTGGGATTCATACATTCAGGAAAGTCAATTCGGAAGTCTGAGTGAAGAAATACTACATTATTCCTTGAGATCAAACAAGCTACTAATGCAAACAGAATAGACAATGTTCTTTTCTAGGGACATAAAAAAGCTGAGTCCTGGTGGTTTTTCTCCATCTTGAATTTATGCATGGATTTTATTTTTTATAATATCATTATAATTATTTTATGTGGTCTTGGGGATCAACCGAGACTGCACATATTACAGAAAGCACTGCACCACTGACCTCAGTCCCTAGGCCTTGGTTTTTGAAGACAGAATCTGGCTCTATAGAGCTGTTTGGTTTCCACCTAGTTGTGATCTTGTGTCTGCTTCTAACTCCTGAAACTGTCATGAAATATGACAAGCTTCATACACTATTATACAGTGCAAACATAGCTGAGATTAGGTGAATTTTTGGTCAACGGATAGACAGGGAAACATATTATTTAAAATTCAAACCATTAATTTCTACTTCTTTCATAAACTAATTTATCTAATACTACAATGATGTTAGATTAAACAAGATTATTTTAAAAATTGAAAACTGTAAAACATGTGAGCTACCTTTTTACCAGTCAAAAACTGACCTCATCAAAGCAGATATATGTTCTAGAACATTTGCTAATAGAATATTTGAGAAAACAACTATCATGTCTCTACTTTTGAATTTTGGATCTAGGAGCAAGCAGTGTGGGAAATTCAGAAATTCAATCATTAATCTTCTTACCAAGAAAACTGAATCTAGTAGAGGAGGAAAATGGGTAATCTAATAATTTAAAGGAAGGTAGAAAATGTATCTTTAAATTGTGTTTAAAATTGGACACATACACTCATACCCTAGCATGCACAGGGGAGTCAGAGAACAACTTTATCAATTTGTTCTTTCCTTCCACCTTTACAACCTGAACATGGGTTAGAAGAATTTAATTCATGTTTGTGGGCTTGTGATATAAGTCCTTAACCTGTTAAATCATAATTTTGGCCCTGAAAAAATCTCTTAATGTTACTCAAAATAGTAATGGTACAGCATTTTAAGTAACTGAAGATTTAATAAAATTTTCTTTATTCAACTTTACATAAGCATATATTTAAACAACGTTAAATGATAATGATTATAAAATGTCTCCTGGATGTATTTTTTTTGTTGTTTATATTGCCAATCTTAGTAGTTTCCATGTTGATTTTCTTGAGGATAGCTAAATCCTATACAAACTGAACATAAAGTTTGAATTTAGAACATATACTTTTAGGTAGGTCTTGGCATTAACACATCATAACTTTATTTCAATGGAATAACCCTGGAATATAACAAAGCAATAGATGAGTTCACTCACATTCATTACACGGGATACTGTTAACAACATACTATCAATGAAACAATGTGTCCATTACATCTTATATAACTCTAATGTGACAGAAAACATTTAATAATGGGAATAAAACTTTCACAATGATCTTAGTGATCTCTACGATGGGTGGAAATACAGTTAGGATGCAACATGTAAATTAGGTACAATTAGTATAACAGTATATTCCTTATTCTTTAGAGTCTACCCTACTGTCATTCCATAGGACATCTGGGAAGATCTGATACTTAACCTATATCCTCTTAGCCTTTTAAATATGAACCTGTATTGTTTGCTCAGGGTATTGATGATTCTTCATCAATGGTTTTCCTCAGCTTCAAGGCTCTATTAAATTATAAGTTAGAATGAAAGCGTGTTACTGCTGGACTTTCCTAAAGTAAATAACATGAGTGGGAATGAGCTAGGGCAGAGGGTCCAGGGTCTACATTATGGGTGCAAACACTGGAGAGAGCCCCAGGGAAAGGAAAAGGACCTGCAAGCAGAAAAGTCCAATTCTGCATATGAATGTCTGCTCACTTTGAGTTTGCTTTGCTTGTGGCACAATATCTTGCTCTTTACACTTTGTGTGATAGTAAAGGATAAGACATTTCCAGTTTGATGCTCTTATAGATTTGAAAATGTCAAAAATAGTGCTCACTAATGGTCACTAATAAGTGACTGTTTATAGCAATAGATTCATAAGATACAACACTTAAGTGAACTTTGTCAACATCGCTTTTTTCTGAAGAGAATAAAATAGCTACCATATACTTCTAAATGCCTTGTCAATGAGATTTTAACTACTGACTGCTTTCCTTCAAGAAGAAATAATTTGAGGTACTGATAACTTTGGAAACTCAAAGTAGTCTGGACAACAGACATAGATAACTATTTGTTTCCAAATATTAACTGTCAAGTTCCATTACATGAGATGGTTTTATTTGCTTTTCCAAAACCAGTAAATTATATTTAGAACATCACTTTATATTTAAACCAAAGTGAAAAGAAATATTTTTGTGGTAAAACAATGAAATAAATTATATATGAATGGAGAAAAATGAATATAGATTATGTTGAAAAGTGTGACATTTTAATTAATTCTTTTGATTATATTTTGATTGAATGCAGTTGCCACAAAGAAAGTGTATACATGAACTTACTAAATACATGTCATTAACACTAGTCCTGTTTTATATGCATGAGAATGTGTCTGGGATAGTAACTGCTTTATTAAAATAATAATTAATAATTAATATCTTTCTTGTAATGTATTAAATTATTATCTAACAAAAAACCACTAGTTATAACACTTTGGAATATCGATGGTGTACACTTTGATTGAATACAGGTCAATGGTGTACACTTTGATTGAATACAGGTCAGACTAATCCAGCACATGACTCATCATAATATACATCGTTTCAAACTAAGGATGTCTTTGAAAAATGATGAATTCTTGATAGCATAACAATGTAGATCTGATCTGGTCTAAGTAGGAAACAATTAAACATGCACACTCTCATCAATCCCAACACACATGAACTCTAAAATTGAAGGTTTAAGTCTCATGAAATACTCTACCCCACCTTAATTCCCTCATGCATTTCATAGTACATCAATAAATATTTTTTTTATTAACGTAACTTTCAGGGCGCAATTTTGCTTAGCCACCCTGGTCACGATATCTTAACAGTTAAAATAAAGGGCAATTAATAAAGACTTATCAGTTCTACCAGGGACTCATTAAAGTAGGGATAGTAGCTAAGATAATGAAACTGGTCTCAAAGTTGCACATATAGCTATTTAATAACATTGGTAATAAAAAAAAAGGCTCAGCCACCTCCTTCTGTGCAACACTTTCTATCGTAAAAACACGAGTCATTTAGTGCACTCACATAGACAGGCCCTCAGTCCCTCACTAATGCTACCCAGCTCAGAGTTCTGCACATCCATATTGTTGATCACAAGGACCAAAAATGGGGACACATATGTTCATTTCATTTGATTCTTAAGCCTTAAATACTGGAAGAATGTTAGGCAGCTACTTTGTTTAATTCTCGCTTTACTGGATATATATATATATATATATATATATATATATATATATATATATATATAATTTGAGCCTTGAATTTGAGGAAAACCATATATATATATACATATATATAATATATGTATATATATATGTGTGTATGTGTGTGTATGTGTGTGTGTGTGTGTGTGTGTGTGTGTGTGTGTGTGTGTGTGTGTGTAAAGATGTACTGGGTCACTGACACACATTTATTTTGCTTAATGATGTGCATCACTCTTCTCCCAAAGTCTTCACCACTATGCAGGATCAACATCACCATGATGGTCATCAACATTCTTTCGTACCAGTGAACGTTTTATTTTAGCGAGTAGAAATGTAAGTACTTGAGGTGGTGCTGGGTCAAAGTTACAGGAGCATAGCTAAAGGTTCTAAAATTTAAGCTTAGTTTCAAATGTTTCAATGGTATTTTCTACATGGATATAGCTTGTTTCTTTTGAAGTAAGAGCAGAATATATTTCTTTGCAATACCATTTTCTGATTATCACAGTTTATTCATGTTACCGCAACAGCGTCACACAATTACCACAACAATTTTAGTCTAGACTAAAAATGTAGTTAAGATCAGGGACAAAATCATTTGCATTAGTTATTTGTTACAGCTTAACAATAAATTTAGTATATTTTATGTAATTGTCAAATCACAAACCTCACTTTTTGGTATTATTATCCAGAATACATTATATGTCTTTAATACATTTCAAGAGATTTAGTTTTTCTCTTTAGAGAATTAGGACAATATTAAAGACTTATCGTTCATCAAGTGGGAACATAAAGAAAAATACTCTGATTTGTGGAATATATTAGGATAATCTAAGTAAAGCCATGGAATGGTGACCATGTGAGACAATGCACCAGGGCACTTTGGTGAGCATGTGCAGGAATATTTCAGTAATTAAGTAATTCCTGTGACTGCACTGTCACAAGAAAGGGGCAGGATAAGCAGTTTTTTGGTGTCCTACTGACAACTTTGCAGATTATACCATCAAAGATCCTTTTAAATTTCTAGAAAGTTAGGCCATACCAGCTTTTCCTTAAGACCCTTGTTCACTCTTTTTCAGGCATTCCAGAACAAAACATCTCCTTATATTTCTTCCATCAAATATTATCCAACTCATTTCCCTTCTTCTAAATTATTTTTAGTTTTATTTCAATTTAACTTTTTTTTTAACTTAAAAAACACAATTCAAATTAAAAAACAAACTTTACACTCAAAAATCAACCTGACACAACATCTGTGCAACTCAGTGGACTTCTGTGTGGTTAGGGTAGCCCTTCAGAACTGAAGCTGTGAGGCTTTGCACTGGATTGTTATACTTTCACTATCGAATATATCTCTGCAAGCTTATCCACCACCAAAACGAAGACCCCACGACAGTGTTACAACTAGAAAAACTAGTAAAACAAAAACAAAGTTCCTCTCCTCCATTTTAGCTTGTGTTCATTGCATGCATTAGGAAAAGGTGCTTTATCAATCGTCCCTGTCTAGCTATGACCCATTATCACTCTTTATTGAATAGAGAAAAATCACTTTGCCTCTTCCCACTTATGTTGAGCATACTCCAATTAGCTTTTTTTTTTTTTTTTTTTTTTTTTTTTTTTTTTTTTTTTTTTTTTTTTTTTTTTTAACATGCTTCCAAATTACAATTATCTTCATGGTCAAAGTACAAGCCCTCACTTACCCAGTGTTTATCAGTCCACACTCCTGATCACTCCATCAGTGTCCTAACTTTTGGGTTTCGTATTTTCTCTATCTAATGGGATGCTTAATTTCAATCTGCTTTTCTGCTTACCTGGCATCTTATGAGCAACACCACAGAGCCCCTCAGGATTCAGCCATTACAGGCCATCTTTTCTCTCTCCAGTCATGGTTGGGGGTACTGATAGCAGCATCATAGCTTAAAGAAATATCTACCTACTGATGCCAACCAAATTCACATCTTCCAGCCTACTATGGCCTCGACTGTAGTTGATTATGTGTGTGTCTTTGTTTTTCTTTCTTTCTTTCTCTCTTCTTTCTTTCTTTCTTTCTTTCTTTCTTTCTTTCTTTCTTTCTCTCTTTTTGAGATAAGGTCTACTATGTCCTTTGTCTATTTGGGTTTGTTGTTGTTATTGTTGTTTCTTTCTCTCTTTCTTTTCTTTACATTTTTTCTTTTTTCACTTTCTTTTTCTTTTCTTTCTGTCTTTTTTTTTTTTTTTTTTTTGAGATAAAGTCTTATTATGCACTCCTGCCTGGCTTGGAACTCATGCTGTAGAACAGGCTGACTCAGACTCAGTGATCTGCCTCCCCTGCCTCCCACATTTGCCACAGGAAGCCTGATTTGTATATTTGAATCTCAAGTAAGATTGATTCATAGATACCAGGGACCTAATATAACCAAAACTCACTTCTACAAAATTTTCTCATGCTGTCTTTGTTCCTGTCTCAGTAGGTGGCACATCCAAGCTCCCTGCCTCTTTTCCTCCCTCCCTCCCTTCTACCTTTCTTCTTTTCTTCCTTCCTTCTTTCCTTCTTTCCTTCCATCCATCCTGCTCTGGTTTCTTCCTCCCTCCTTTCTCTTCTGCCATCCTCCTTTCTCTTTTCTTCATTTACTCATCTGGCCCTTCATTCTTTGAGGCTGGCCTGGAATCCATGACATTCCTGTTTCAGAATCCTAAGTCTTAGAATTAAGTAAAGGCTTCTGTCACAAGGACTTACTACAGGCAGTCCATTTTCAACTCCTATCTTACACTTCAGAGTTAATGTGTCAAAGAAATCCTGTAGGTTATGCCATAAATACATTTCCTAGCCTTCCCCCATTCCCCGCTCTATGCAATGGCTCCTGAAAGGCCATCATTTTCTTTCTCTGAATTGCTATTATTGGTTGGTATTCTTACTTTTATCTTTCATAATTCTAGTCTGTTGTAATAGAGCAGCCAGGAAGACCTTGTTCATATTAAGTTAGAACCTAAAAATTCCCCACTCTTCTAAGATCCACAAAGAGTAACAGGCACATTTCTCTTGATGTCAGTTTTTCTCAATCTTTCTGTTAGCACTCTTCACCAGTCAAGCCCAGTCCCCAGTATTTCCTGTCTTTACCCTACACCTCATCACATTGGTTTTTACTATCTCCTCTACATGAGCATCTCCCACAAAAACGTCACTGCACACTTGTTTACATCTTAAGGTCTTTCTTCACGCTCAAGATCTCATGCATCCTCCTTTAAGGTGTACTTCTGGTCCCTAGCGACACTGCTCGCATTCTTTTTTCTGCATTTCTAAGCACAGTTAGCTTACCATGTGCATAATTTATCTCTTTTTGCTGTTGTCACTTCTAAATTAAAACTCTCAAGGGGCAGGACTTTTGTGTGTTTTAGACACTTTTGTGAGCATTAACTATTGTGTCTGAAACCTGGTGGCCATTTCATAAATATCTAAAATATTTAAAATATTTTAAAATATTTTAGATATGGTTTAAAATAACCATATTTTGTGGCAGAAAAAAAATCTAAGAAAACTGAAAAAATAAATAAATAAAGTCAGACCCTAAAAATCCTCATGAACACAGAACATGTAAAATCCTGTTATTCAATATATGAGATGTTAAAGAAGTTCATTGCTTCTTTAGTATTATGTGTATGTGCATGCACATTCATATTGTGTGTGAGCACATGTGTATGTGTATGAGTGTGTGTGTTGAGTGTATGTGTGTAAGTGTGAATGCCTGTATATGTGTATATATGTGTGTGCACATGCATGCTGCAGTACATGTGCGAATGGCAGAGGAGGAGACTGTATGGAATAATTTCTAGGCCTCCACTCTCATTTGGGTTCCAGGAAGCAAACTCTGATCTTCTGACTTCCAGGAAAAGTGATTTCACTGACTGAGTCATCTCACTGGGTAAAGAATTTTATTTCATTATTTTTCTTCACATACATATGGATATGTGTGAACATTCTCTTTCACTTATGAAAATTATGCATATATGTAAACCTTGACCCAATAAAATATATTTTCATTGTCTTCAATAATTATGAGAAACCTGGAAAAATAAAATAAACCATAAATCTCTCTCTCTCTCTCTCACCCTCTCTCTCTCTCACCAGGTGCAACATAAATGCTAGTCAATCAGCTCAATATGTGACTTCATTTCAAAAAATAAATTTAAGGTGTTTTGTGGACCAAAACAATTTTGAACTCAAAATACAAACATTAAGCAAAAGTACAAACATTTCAACAGTAATATAACTTTATTTTTTCCCCATGCATGAGATTTGGACCAATAAACCACATACTGTAGAAATCTTTGGCCCTTCCTTTATAGTAACATTATCATCATCAGTGGGTATCTTTAAGTGAATTCACAATACTGACTGTGTAGTTGTACAACATCTGCCTTGCACTGGCTGGGCATGTCTTCTGTGACTGGGAATTATTTGTCAGTAGTGTTAATCGCTGTAAGTTTTGTGTATTCTGTTTCTTTTACACCTTTAGTTTTCTAATAGCAGATGAAAACATTCCCTGCTTGTCATAAATGAACACAGCTTTCTTGTGGGGTGTAAAAGAAAGAGATGCTTTCAAGAACTCTAGGAGGCAACACAGTTTCACAATCGTCATTAACTTAAATGACTGGAGTCGTTTCAACCAGATCCTAAAATGAAGTACCTCATAAAATGCTTGGATGACAATTTCTATTTCTTAAGATCATTTCAGGGCTCTTAAGCTAGACTTCAAGTCTCTAAAATGAAAACTTTACGTAATAAACTTAAAAAAAAAAAAAAAAAAAAAACCTTCTTCCTTCAGTGTGAGATCTTATGTTTCAAAAAGACATCAGAAAGACCTTGGAAGTTAGCTTCTGAATTTTAATAAGAAAAACTGCTAAACACCAGGAATTCTGGCCTTCGAAACACACAGTGACTCTAATTGAAGTCATTTTAATCTCACATCAGCACATATATTTAAATATCCAAACAAATTATAAGACAGGTATTGGATAAAAGAGGAGACTGAAAGATTGTAAGAGCCAGAGGTGGTGAATGCCTTCAAGAAAGCAGTATGTTTCTGAAACAGACTGAGGCGCATAGGAACACATAGATACTGCAATTCCAGGCACAAGGCCTGGACAGTTTTAAGCCGCACAAATCTCAGCACTGAAGAGAATTGGACACCCCTAACCCAGAAGATTTGCCATTAAGACACGTTGCAAAAGGGAAAGATCTGTCTCTTCTCTGATTGAGTATCACAGAACATATCAACGACATTCCAGGATGGGTTCCAAGCCGACCAACCAAACAAAAACCTATGACGTGTCCGGAAGTGTATGGAATGTAAAAATACATTTAAAATTGTCAAAATTTATTATCTTTATGAACTTTGTACTCTTGCTGGACTCTGAAATGTATGCCCAAATGATTGGAAAGATATTCATGAAAAAGTTGGTAATGAAAGAGAGTGTTTGAAAAATAGTCCAGACCTGCCTTGGACAGATCCACACTGTTTCCTACATGTCCCAGTAAGGACTCAAGCTGTTTCAGTCACACAAACCTTCATTTTCTTACAAGAAGATAAATACTAAATTAAAATCAGAATGAGGGAGCGGTAGGTTAAGGCGCTTGCCTCCTTGTCTGTCAACCTGAGTTCCATCAGTGGAAAACACACAGTTAAAAGAGGTTGCTCTTCATGTCTTCATATGTACCTTGGCACATGCAAGTGCATACATAACACATAGGCACAAAGACACTCATGTGTTTACACACACACACATGCATACATGTGCTTGTACAAACATACTAAATAAATAAATATGGAAGTAAGGGTTCTCTATGTGCTTTCAAAGCTCAAAATCTATTACCAAGAAAAGGAAATTAAGAAGAAATAAATTTCCATGGGAAGGGACGAGTTTTGCTTAGGAATTTTAAAGATTTGAGGTATATAGTTGTGCCCCCAGGAAGAAAGACTCGGGTATGGTATCAAATAAAGGAACTCTTGGTTTGAGGTATAGAGTGAGCATGGTAAGACAACTTACATGGCTGTGGAGCATTTGAGGATGAAGTTTGGATGCATGAGAACAGAAGGCAAGTTAATAATGCAGAGAAGGAGGAGGGAAGGAGGATGAACGATCATGTACAGTAATTGATAGAAATGGAAATGGAGAAAGCATCTTATAGAAATAAAGATAGAGAGAGATTAAAGTTCGAGGTGGGGGATGAAAAGTGACACAAAAGTTAGACCACCATTCAAATAAGAACCAGAATTTTAATGGAGTTAAAGACAGATGATTAAGTGGGAGGCATGTAAAAGAATTCACATTTACTTGACCACACCAAATAAAGACCTACAAAAATTTGTCCTTGTTTCTGGGCATTAAGTAGAGGGAGATAAGGTTTATCTATTAACTAAAGATGGGATACTTTTCTGAGTGGGATTAATAATATTCTACTCATTTAACGAAAATCAGCACGGCAGATAACAACTGTAGATCTTCCAGATGAAGAAGCATCTGCCTTGTGTTGTTCCTTTTTATTCAAATGCTTCAGAGAGTAAAATATACCCTTGTCAATCTTTTATAGAAATGCCGCACTTCTCTCTGAAATTCATCTTTCCTCAGAGAGTTGGTTTTTCTTTAAAGTCTTGTGAAACAGAAAGTCTGAGAGATTATGTAAAACGTCAAGCAGTTTTCTTGTCCTTGAATTTTCCCTATGTCGACTTTTTTTTTTTTTTTTTTTTTTTTTTATGGCAAAATAAAATAACTTTGTTTTCTTTTTGTTTGCCTGAGGGAAAGACTTGGAAGCCTCATTTTGGACCAGATAGAACTGCAACTGATAAATAATTAAATCTACCTTTCATCTGAAAGGAAAAAAAAAAAAAAAACCCAATAGGTTTCTAAAAGTGTGTGAGCGTCCAAGCTCTGAGCACAAATGTAGAATGCGACTTTGTTTCCTTCTATGAGAAATCTCATGCAGAGTAAACAGAGACTCAATGAAAAATTAAGATTTCTACCAATGCAAATAGCTGCCTCTTTCAAAGAGAACTTTCACATATCAGGGCAGCTGGAAAGAGGGCGAGGGAAGAAGAGGGAGGACTGTCAAGGGAGAGAGAAGACTGAGAAGAAAAGGAGGACTGGATAGGGATGGAAGAATTGGAAAGGGAGAGAGGAGACTGAGAAGGGAGAGGAAGGAAAGGATGCCTAGAGGGAGGATCTGTCCACAAGATGCTCTAGCTGTGGGTTCCTTTCTTCCTCTATGCAAAGGCTGAGGGGCCTGGTATTTCACAGGAAGCTCCAGTGACATTAAAAGGGTGAGTTTTCAGATCTAACTCCCAACACAGTTTTATGGTGCTTGAACTCTGTGTGTGTGTGGGGGGGAGGGGGGGTGCAGCTGGAAAAGGTGAATTCATACCCAGAATAACCCACACAAAGTGTGTTTTTATCATTTCTTTAACAGTAAGTGGGTTGAGAGCCTCCCTATAGCAAAATGTGAGGGACTAGGTCATAGTTACAAGAGCAAACAGCTTTATTCCCCGAGTTTGGTGCTTTTAGCTTGGTCAGAGAAACAATTTCCTCTTCGCCTACCTCCTCTTCCTCCTTCTCTTCCTCATCCTCTTCCTCCTTATCCTTCTCCTCTTCCTCCCTCCTCTCCTCCCCCTGTTCCTGCTCCTGTTAGATGGTAGCAGTTACTATAGAGATGGTTCTGAGACTGTCAGTTGAAAGCCCAGCCTTAAATGGCACACCTCTATCATTCCCATCAAGACTCAAGGAACATTACAAAAGAGGCAGAAATATGGTGAGCCAGAGGATGTGAAGAAGTACTGAGGAATGCTGTCATCCAGACATGACAAGCACATTGCACTCACAAAGTCACAGAATATGTCATTATCTTCAGAGGGTCTGCACATGGTTGGTGCATCAGTATTCCATCATCAAGACTCATAAAGCCTCACTTCTCTTTGAGATGTGTAGTTAATGGTTGCCAGAGTGATGGAGACATTTTCTTCAATGGTATGGCCACTAGTGAGTTGTCTATGATGTTACAAATAACCCCTCACCCACTCATGAAAGAAACGTTAAATCATCTGACTCTCTCTCTCTCTCTCTCTCTCTCTCTCTCTCTCTCTCTCTCTCCTTTCACACACACACACACAAATAAAGCAAAAAGAAAATCATTTAAAGTTATGGGGAAAGAAGGACTATATGTATGAGGAAAGAGATCAGTAGGAATAGAATAAGAAAAGGGGTATAAATATCATTCAGATCCATTCTATACACATATGAAAATACCATAATGAAACCCATTATTGCATATGATTAATACGTGCTAATAAAAATAAGAGTAGACATAGGGATGGTAATCGATCTGACGATATTCACTTATACTACACCTTGCTCATAAAGTGTTCCTTTCAAACTCTCCAAGTGAGTCTCTCTCCCCAGTTTGCAGCTTTATTTTGGTGGCAGGAAAAAGAGTTGCGGCTTGGATGAAAGAAGTAGATCACTGGAACCCTGGTCTGCCAGGGTGCAATTTACCCTAGCCTATTGCTCCATTGCCTTTGTTTTCCCTATCAGGAAGGAAATCTCTCCACCACACAGCCCCATCATAATAAGATCCACATATGCGAAGAGGAGTGTCCATGGACTGAACTCATTGAGAACACCAGCAAAAAGCTTTTTACCATTAGGCTTATCACTGATGTTTATCTCATCAAAGAGAAAGCTGATTAAATACCTTCTCACTTCCTCCTTCACCAAAGGTGCCTTTCTCACTCTTACAGATCATACACACTAATCACAACATCAATCATTGGATAAAGAACATGAAGTATTCCATAGGAACAGCCAAGTACATGGTAGTGAGTGAAGAAATAAGATAAATTTTGATGCTGGTAAGTTCTCTTGAGCAACATTTCGCTAAGTAGTACATGGTTATTTGCACTTGCTTATCTGCTACATGCAAATGGGATTTGTTTGAAAAACAAGGAAGAAATACAATGATAACTACAATTTATTAATGACCTCCTGTGAATCCTCAGTTCTTGGCCAGATACTTGCAAGTGTTTGTTTTTTTTTTTTTTTAATTAAGCCTTGCAATTAGCATGATGAGTTTTGGATTTGCTACTATGAGTTTGGAGTTTCTCTGTATGCATTCTAGATCTGAGTTCTCACCATAATGTAAGGTGAATGTTCTCTTTTAGCTTTCTAGAAGCACATGGGCCTGACAAGTGTTGATACTTACTGTTACCACCTGAAAGGGAGCACTCAAATGTGGAAACAGTTTTCTAGAAGAATCATGTCACCACCTATATGTAAAAATGTGGAAAACATAGAATCTGAAATTTTATATCTGAGGAGAAATTGATGGCTGAAATGCTTTTCATATTCAAATCTCTCAAACTTTATGAAATTATATATATATCTAATATAAATATAAAAACTATATTTATATATGTATGTATATCTTTTTCTTTAATTTATTTGGAGTTTGGAATAGCAGCAAAATATAAACATATATATATGTATATATATATATATATACTATACAATGCAGATGGTATTAGTCTATGAGGAATACAAATGTGCAAAACCAGATGCTACTAATGTCAAAGATTATATTCTTGCAGGGAAGCATACAATAAAAAAAATTACATGTACATATGTACACATATGCATGCATATGCATGAATGTCTAATCTTGTAAAGGGACTATACAAGTCTGCTTAGAAAAGGAAGGTTTTCTAAACATTAATCCAATAGTATTTGAGGGGATTACATGGAGCAGATTCATAGCAGTCCAAAGCAATAGCAGTAGAAAGAGGAATAATGTAACGGGGTCCGGCTAAATTGGGTTTTGTAGGTGCTTTGGAAATCAGGAAGGTCAAAGTTCAGATCCTGAGGGAAGAGGACAAGGTCGCCAGTGGGTCATATGGAGTTGATTCAGTCTGTACCTACAGAGGTCTCTTGTGTCTAAAAAGGACTGGGACACATGATTAAATGGAATCCAAATGTTTTTAAAGCTGCTACTCATATATTCTCTCAGAGTTGAGTTTTTTGTTTGTTGGTTTGTTTTATTCATTGTGACTTTGTGTGATTACACTAATACCCCTAAGGCAAAGTAAGAAAGTAGCATTCCAAACGCTGCAGCACATGACAGGGTTGTCATGGCTACCAAATGATTAAACAGTATATTGGTTTCATAAGTAAGAATTTGTAAACCAAAGCAATTAAAGCTGGGAGAAACAAGCTTTTCTGTAGAATATGGTTGTCATTAATAGAGGAGAAATTATTTCAGTACTCCTGCAGAGACAATTATGAATCAATTTCATATAATTAGTTATTAATATTCTCTGCTGTATCTTCTAATAACTCATTTAACAGCGTCATTCCTCAGCACAGATCCTTAATCATTTTAATGAAAATAAATAATCATGTTCTTTAATCCAAGCAGCAATGGCTTCTTGTTCCAACATAAATATTTCTAGGTGTATATCATACTGGATGTGTTTCAATACATTAATGAGTGTTTAAATTAATAATTTGGTGTAAAATTAGTTTATTTATTAACTAAAATGAATCAAAGAACAAAATGCTTCTCTCAGATTACTTCAGCTATTTTTGGTATTTTCCAATAAAAGCTTCTGCCCATTATATTGATTGCTAACTGTATACCATTGTACCTTCAGGATTAAAATTGTTTGATTCTTTTGAGACTTCTGGAAGCTATAAAAAAAATGGGCAAAGGTGTTGTAAGTCACTTCTCTGTGTCATATACTATTGAGATGCTAATTCAAGACCTTAGTTTGAGCAAAAAACATTTTCAAACAAAACACCAAATGAAGTTGGAAGCCAAAGTACCTCAAAGAACCAATAATAAGAGCTTCTTATAGTTAATCTTATGAGATACACTGTAATGTCAAAAGTTGAAAGTCTCCCACTGTGTTAATTTTAAACTCATTTTTTTCTAAATTTATATGACATATTGGATCACGATGATTTTAGAGAAATTGCAAAAGATTGAGTCTCTTTACCCTGAGAATGGAAATCTAGTCAACTCAAAAACTTCATATCACTCACTATATAAAATCATGTAAAAGTCTTGTGAATAAATATATCATGTAGAGTATACTAAATATGTCAAAATATAGCATAACTTACACCAACCAAATTATTATACTATTACAATAAATACATAGTGCAATGTGAATGTTAAAGTTAAGATTCTACATCTTGAGCAAATCTTTTTGGGGGCAAGTTATATATGTCAAATGTATTTAAAGATAATAATTGCTCTTAAGCTGAGTTTCATAACTCAAGATGAGTTTTCATTTTACTACATTTAACAGGATCTACATATATGCACATGCTATACACATAAATATTCATGATAATCAATTAATTTTAAAAGTCACTTGTTAACCAGCAAAGGTTGTAATTAGTAACAAAACAATAATAAGAAAATAATTTTTCCCTTTGCAAAGTTGTTAAGATTGGTCTTCTACAAAATCTACTTTAATAAAATTACATAATGATGGTGTGCTTTTGATGGAATTTTTTATTAGTAGATTATTTTAGTTTACTTCAACAAACTTATTTTTTAACTAATGTTTCAGTGCTATTATTATGTTACATACAGACAAAGGAATCAACAAGAACTGTCTAGAGATTCAGCATATAGTTGTTAGTACTATTGATATGAAATTAAAAGCTGCAGTTAAATATGTAACTTAATCCTAGATTGCCTACACCAGTTAAGCAACAGATTTTGCAATAAAAACTAAATTCGATGGTAATGACTAACACATTTACTTTAAACACATAAGCCCACTTTAATTCAGGTGATATGTGTTGCCTGAGAAAGGCCTCCATTGGGCTCAGATTCCCCAGTATTATGTTTAAAAAAAAAAAAACCCTTTAAGGTATTATATTTGTGCGTAGAATATTTCAGATCTTTGCAAGACCCAACATTATCCTATCTCATTCATCAATCCTCTCAGGCTTAACTCTTAAAGACTCCAGACTGTAAAGTTGTGGGAACAACATTCTCATTTAAGTATCTATGAGATGATTTCTGTGTTGACAAAAAAAAAAAAGAAAGAAAGAAACAAAAAAACAAAGAAAGAAAGAAAGAAAGAAAGAAAGAAAGAAAGAAAGAAAGAAAGAAAAAGTTCACATGGAGGCTATTTAATTGTATAGATATTTTGGTGGGCATTGGTCATATTAGTGAGGTAGAGCTGATAAATATTTTAACAGCATGTTACCAGTATTTGGAAATTGTTAAAACATGGACTTATTTTTTTTTAATCATTGGTAATGCAATCACCTAAGTAAAAAAGAAGATTTGCAATCTCTAAAATATATATCTTCACAACATGAGTTTTTAAAAAGAAATTAACTCAGAATTTAGTCTGTAGGTCAAGGGAACCTCAAGTACATGCAATACTGCCAACATTTATGTTATCCATCCAATTATGACTGTCTACATGACAAATTTCAAATGTCTTTGTTTTGCCTACCATTTAAAGCGCTTTGAAACTGAATCCTCCTGCCTTTACCATTTCTTATATGAGACTTTTTAAAGTATCTAGTCTACCATTTTTATAGGGCCTCTATAAACACACCACAAAATGATAATTAATGTTTTTATTCATATCTTTCCCCCTGTACCCATTCAAGAATCAAGGCCAAAGTAAGCATGAATCAAGAAATTCTGATTCTGCTATTCTACTTTCCCATCTCTACAATTAAAAGTGATTATTCTTCCTCACCAAATTTTAAGAGTATTCACTGACACTATATGCTTGTATCTTTCTCTCAGTCTCCTCATATCATTCACAGAATCTAGAAAAGCACCTTGCCTGTTTTGATGCCCTTTTGTACCAAAAATAATTTGTTTGAAATGAGAGAATAATCTAATCCCATGTAAGGAGAAACCCACAGACCATTCACTATTCTTTTTTAAATCGTGTGTTTTAGTGGGGAGGGGAGCAGGGATAGTAAGGCAGAAAAGAGACGGATGTGAGAGCTCTCAGTATGCACTGAATATGTCCTGAGTGAATGATTGTGGTTGTCCTGGGCAAGGCCACCTCAAGGACCAATGCTTTAGTCCCAAGAGAAGAGGAAGCCTTTTCTGAGTTAGGCTCAGAGGGAATGTTCACAGTATGTCTAAAATTGTCCACTGGTGGTTCTCCCCTGTCATAAGTATCTTGAAGACTGTTCCCCTACAGATACTGCTCCTACCAATATTGGCTAAGTCTGCCTCCTTGTTCATCTGTATGTAATAACTACTCTACCTTATTTATCTGTATGCTTTATCTGTAAAGCAATATCTGAATGCTTCCCTCTTCTTTAACTGCATACAGATAAACATTTGGGCTTCCAGGATGCTGAGGGTTCTCCAGCAGAGAGTCTAGCCCACCTGATTTCAGGTTTTCTGTGAAATTTTGTTTGTCCTTTCTTCTTGCCCTCACCATCCAAGTGAGGTCGATCCTTGTGCAGAAAGCATCACACATGTGAAGTTGTCTAAACACATTTAATTAATTAAAAAAATCTTGTGGCAGAAAAGTAAAACTAAAGAGCCAATGTTACTGTTATTTACAGGAAACGATAAAAAAATGGCTAAAACACATAAAAAGATGTAATTTAAAAACATGCTTTCATAGAATTTCATTAACTTACTGTTAAGTACTTACATAGGATTCAAATTATGCTACCTTGCTTTGTTTTACTAAGTGCCTGCATCAAATGGCAGCCATTATCTTGTTTGTTTAAAAGGAGGCTTTCATTTCAACTCATTTACTTATTTTTCAATCTGTCTCTTTCATATGAAAAATGTTTCATATTTTGATTTTAAATATTTTTCAAATTGCTCTTTCTTCAACATAACATACTTCTAATGTCAGTGTCCAATTACTGTCTGTCTCATATCTCATCACCATATATGTAGTGTTTTTCTTGTCATTATGTTCATTTTGTCAACTTGGAAAACTAACAGAATAAAATAAAACCTACCTCAAACTACTTTCTCTTAAATGATAAAACTAAGGCCCAGGAAACGTCTGTTGATTTTCTCAATTTTAATGTCCTGACCTGAATCCAGTCACATGAGAGTCTTTATTTTCAATTCCCGTTAGATCATGGGTCCACTGAGTCTCAATATGATCTAATCTTCCTCCTCCTCCTCCTCCTCCTCCTCCTCCTCCTCCTCCTCCTCCTCCTCCTCCTCCTCTTCCTCCTCCTCCTCTTCCTCTTCCTTTTTCTTTTGTCTTTTTTTTTAAGTATCTGCTTCATGGTAGGTCTTGCTGAGTAAAACTTGCCAAATATGGCTGCCTTGCTGATACTAACCAAATTAAACATTCTCAAACTTGGCAGCAGTGATGACAATAATGATGGGGGTTATTTTCAGAGGCATTCATGTTATATTTTTAATTATAGACAAATTCATTCTGTTCTTCTAAGGATTTGGACATAACCTACCATTCAGAGAAATTGTGATAATTACTGGTCAGGAGAAGGTAGTTGTAGACCACGTATCAACCATCAGTCAGGCAGTTTCCCATTTATGTTAGCATACATAAATGTTAACAGGGTCAGCGATGGACTCTGATAGAGAAGCCAGAGTCAGGAAACATGATTGGTACAATGCCAGGGAAAAACCAAATATTACCATCTCTGGCTAACTGCAAGGAAGTTAAATGCTCTGAAGCATATGGCTTAACCAGAGACCATAAGATTTTCTCCAAAGCTTACAACACTTTTGCAGAAAAATAAAAATGAACTTTTCATGAAATAATGTATGCTAAAATATGTATTTTCTGACATTAAATTTTCAGGGCTCTGGGAAGGAACTGTCTTGATTTGCATAATCTACTTGTGTTACAATTCAACCTCAAACACTGAAAGGGAAAGAAGGAAGAAAATAATGTTAACATAGATTAAAACGCACATGTCAAAAATCAGCTTCAGAAAAGAATCTATTTTTTCATTAATTAATAATTTTTGCACTGGAGCTTGTAATATTATTTTAATGACGGAAACATAAAATTAGCAAGTGACCTATGGGATTCAATTCATCTGTTACTTTGTTACACTATTTTCCCTCAAATAAGAAAAAGTTATTTAAACTATATGAATACAAGTGCAATCTCAAAAGTCTTAATTAAAGCATGACCCTAAATATATTTTATGTAGTTTATGGAAATATACACTTGAGGCAACTATCATTATCTATTATTTATATTATATTTACAATGTCTACCTGAGATAATAATATTGTATCAATACCAATCACTTTATAAGAATATGCTGCCATGTAATTAGTGATTAGTTTCCAGATTCTTAAAATCTGGCAGTGTCAGTTATTACGAAACTGTGTCTGTACATGTTATTCTTATTTTTACTTAAGCATTTATCACAATCACTATCCCTGTACTGTTAAAGATGTTAAGTAAAATCTTTAATGCTTTAATACCCCCCCCTCCTGCTGTCATTTCTAAGAGCAATGATCAGTCCAAAACCTGCCATTAGATTTTACTCCAATGTGTTCTCCACAAGAAGTTTCTTTTGTTAGATTTTTTTTCCTGAAGTACATCTGTTTTGTGATTCTTAAATGTAAATCATTAGCATGCATAATATTTTTTAAGCTACTACAGTTAAAGAAATAAAACCATCCCGGGGTCAACATTTTTAATCAGCTTTAGCTATTGATAGATGTTTAATTTTAGTGGGCTTAAGTCCCACCTTTGACGTTTGTTAAAAATCCTGAACTATGAAACTCGTGGGGGTAGCTTGGTGGAGCACATGCTTATAACTCCCAAGGATCGGGAGTATTATGCACACTAGCACACATGTGTGCACAAACTGAATCGTGAGCCTGGTCAACATGTAGTGAGTCTCAGTTGGTACAGGCTAGGAGGCAAGAGTCTCAATTTTCATCACATCTATTTGTAAGCAATCCTGTGCTGACAATTGGAGGAAAACCACTATAAATAAATATCTGTTAAAAACTATCCTCATTCACTATTATAAAAGGCCTACACTTGATTGACGATTCATTATTTCTCCCCCTTCCTCTTAATTTTCCTTTCATTTCTTCTTTCTCTTCCTGAACGTTTCTACCACTGAGAAATGCATTGAATGCAAGTCTTCGATCTGCACAGCTTTGAAATTGGCTAGCCCTGAAATGTAGCAAATAAACAGTTAAAGGTGGTAAAAAGAAATGCCTTGTGAAGTGGAGGTTTTTCCTCATACTGAAGTACAAGTCCACGAGTCTGAGCTGTTCAAATAATGTTATCTGAGGTAGGAGCACAATGTCTACTCTTTACCCAGATGACAAGGTGATGGATGATATTGCCACAGCAAGCTCTCCGTTCTTAAATTGAACTTTTGAAGCCACTAAATGCAGATCGGAAACAACCATATAGGAATCCAGGGAGTCTGATTCAATTTTATGTGGCTTTATCTTTCCCAGAGTAAGAGGAAATTAGATTCATCTGACCTTAAAATATTATTATTGAACTGGCGCTAACAAATATTTTAGAGCTTTGTAAGGACAGTTGTGATGGATATTAAACTTAGGGAATAGGCATACATAGCACATGGTGGGATAATATTCAGTTAGGGCATTTTTGCAAGTATTAACAAATGATTAACTCAAGCAACTGAGCTGCATTCTATAGTCTCACAGATAAAGTTTCAGAGATCTGAGTTCTCACTGAGATGGTTCAGTAGTAAAGAGTTCTTACGACTCTTCCAGGATACCTGAGTTTGGTTACTAGCATCCAGATTGGGAATTTATTAACTACCAGAAGCTCTAAATCCACGAAAAATCTGGATTAGGCAGCTACTTGCAGATACTACCCCTCACACATACATGAAAAAATAAATAAATCTTAAGTGTTTAATTTAAAAGAGCTGTCTACAAATTATTGACTGCTGGGTACAGCTGTGTGTATGTCATTATTGTTGCCTATAGATTTTTTTTTTTTAAGTTATGATCTAGAGGGAAGTGAAAAATACATGACAATCAGTGTTAGGGCCTGTTGTTTGTGATATGGACTGGATATATTGAGCCTTAGGTAGCTGGTTAGATATTATTGAGGTTTAGAGACTACTGGGATTCCATTTCATCTCCATCAGAACCAAGACCATGTAAAAGACAACAACCAACACTATTGGGTGACAATTACTAGTTAGAAAAATGAAATACAAATGGAATCTCTGACCATGGGAATAGAAATGGCATCCTCACCTTCCCCATAGATCATTAATAGATAACTATCTAAACCTGTTTCCAGAGGTGCTAAATCTTAAAAGCACGTTACATGTTAATAGTATGAGGCACTCTGGGAAAGAAGAAAAACTTGCTATTGTCCCTTCTTAGAGTAGTTGATTCCAATGGCCCTGTTAATCACCTGGACATGAGAAGACGCTTTGGAAAATGTTTCTAGTTTAGAGACTTCAGAATTTGCAAAAAAAAAAAAAAAAAAAAAAAAAAAAAAAAAGCCTGCCTAACATGTAGATACAGCCACTGTTCATTCTACCTGTTCTAACCTCTTGAGAATGTGCTCACATTTTTGAACTCTGTCTTTTACATGACATTTGGTGTGTCTTCTCTGATAGAGATCACAGTAAAAAAGAGAGAGAATGGGAAACCAGACTGCAATCCTGGGCACAGAATCATTATCTTGCATTGTCTGGAACTAAAGTTGGGCTTTATCTGAATAAAATATATTATAATGGGTACATAAATTATATTAGTTCTGTTATTTCACCTAAAGTGTACATTTAAATGTTCAAGAGGTGCGTTGCAAATTTGCTGTTTGAAATATGATTTTGCATAACCTTTCTGGTGCTTTCTCACTAAGTAATCGACACTGCCAAACAAACATATTTTAATATAAATCTAAAGGTTATGGAAAGAAGCAAATACTGTTATGTAACAGTAAGAATGCTTTCTATAACATTTTAAAATAACAACAAATGAAAAACATATCTTATATTTATTTATTACATTTTTACATATCAGTATATGTGTGCACAAGCACATGCACGTGTGTCTGTGTGTTTCTATGTATGCACATGTGTGCCATGAAATCATGTGTCACAGTACACACGTGAATGTCAGATGACAAGTTGCAGGAGTGACTTATTTCTTTCTCTCATGTTGATGGTTTTAGCCAAGGAGTAATTCTTAAAGTGTACTAACCAGGATTATTTTAAATTATGTGTATTCCATGAAGAAAATACCATGTATATAATTAGGAAGCATCAGTGTAAAAACTGGCCATATTATAAAAAATGTCTGCTTATAAGATATATTTTATTATGAATTAAATGAACAAACTGTGCTGTATAAAATTCAACATTATATTCATAATTGTTTTGAAAGAAAACTTGAGATATTGACTTAAGGTATTTAATAATTGTCTCAACATTTACAGTAGTTTTTTTCCTGGGGAGTCAAAGAATGAATACCTATTTGTAATTTAAGCTGTTTGTTAGTTATAGTTCTTTAATAAACTCAAAATGCTTTATTCAGTAAGTTTGTAATTGTGTCATAGCAGGAATTTTGAATATTAAATTACAGACTGTTATACCATTAAATGTATAATTTAAAAGACTTTGAGAACATGAAAAAATTTTCAGGCAATAGATGGATATGAAGATTACACACACTATTTGAAGTACATTGCAATTCAAGCTGAGTGTTATCAGAGTTCTCATAAATGGAAGATGGAAAATGGAAACTAGTGATTTACAAAGTTATGGATTTATGGTTATATTTGTTCTCCACATTAAATGTTAACATTATTGCATAATGTTATTTATAAAATAACTTTTGAATGAGTGTGTGTATGCAAAGACCTAATACGTAAATATTAGATGTTCATAAAATTCACACATTCATTAACTCTGAACCTATGGTAAATAAGTTAGGTCCCTGTTGACTACAAAGTGAGGCACCTGGCTTTGGTTATGTGAGATACAAATACAGGATAAAGGTTAAAAGTGAAACCCACCATTGGTCTTTAGAGCCCCAACTACAAGCAATGTGTAGTGGGTAATAAATGCTAAGATGTATAGCTGTAGCTGCCCAGCGTACTGAGAATAAGGGATCATTGAGCACTCAGCTCTATTGAGAACATCTGTACCAGTCCTCTAAGGGTCAGGTGACACAGAGGAGTGAGCAGAAAGAATGGAAGTGCTGTGTGATAGTGAGACAAATTGTAAAATTTTTCATGATACAAACACTGCAAACAGGACTCACAGCAATTGCTGTTACCTGAGCTGGTACTGACCAAGACAGGGGGATCAACAGTCAACTATAGACTGGGGAGAGATTCATTGGTGCCCTTTTCTCACTAATGAACATTGGTTGCTGGTGGATTTTGGGGAGAGGACAGTCATTGTCGGGTATGTTTACAATGTTGAGAGCACGAGGCTCTAGCGGATTTTTCTGAACCTATGATACACAGATGGCCCTAGCTTAATTCAGTGAATCATAACACAAAACAAAAAGACAGGGATGTGGGAAAGAACTTGTAGAAAGAACGGGAGACAGAAGGAATGGAGGAGATAGGAGAAGTTGGAGAGTGGGAATAAACAGAAAACATTATATAAATGTATGGACTTGTCAAATAATAAATTTAATCAATAAAATAATAAAACAATTTTAGATTTACCATACAATGTTATTCTATCAGATCAAAAGCACTGATTTTTAAGCATTCTTTATGGTCCCTAGATACAGGAAGTAGATTGTAATGAGCCTATAAATAGCATAACTCTCATTCATTCATTTATAAGCATTTATTATACTGTCCAACTATTGTGCTTGACTCAAGCACATCATATTATGTCTTATTCAGTTACAGATAATATGGTTCCTGACATTGTACCACAGGCTCTGGCCAGTGAACATTTGCCACAAACCCTTGCCACAGTTCTGATAGTGTGCAGATATTCTGAACTTTTATCTTTGTTCTCAGGGCCTTTGGTGAATAACCATTCAAGAATGTTCCTTGAAGGATAGGAGACATTTTGATGGATGAAGGTAAAATAGAACCATGTTTGCATTCCTCGTGGACTTACAAAATTACTCAATCACACTACCAGAGAAATGGAGCCCAATAAATTAAACAAAGGAAAATTACACTGCAGAAAAAGGAAGTGCCAGATGAACATTCTGTATTTGGGGATAACAGAGTCCTGCAAAGTGCTCTCATTCTATTTGCTAGTGTTTTCAGAACAGTGGCTCAGGCTGCTTCTGATTTGGCGGCTATTCAGAACTGTTCTTGACTCATTTTCATACAACATGCAAATCCAAAAAAAATGTTAAAGATGACGAATCACATAATATGGAAAACTAAAGTTATAGTCATCCATTTTGAATAATTAGGGAAGACATGATGTGAATACTGTAAAATTATAATGTTTTGGAATACTAATTTAAATATTTAATTTTGTTTGCCGTGAAGTCATTACCTGTACCCATTACAGCAAACTAATTGAAAATGCAGAAAATTATTTTTAATGAATTTATTTTCATGACATTCTTTATAGACATAAGCAATAAAGAGAGCTATTATAGAATTTCCTCATCAAAGAAAGAAGAGAAAAAGACTTGATGGGAAAAGCAGATCAATCCTTACTGTTTATTTACATTCTGCACTGCACTGTGTTTGAGATGAGTTCTTGTGAACACGAACCTAAGGAGGAACTCGTGTAACTTAGGCATCTTAGAAAATACTCCAGTGTATATTTGACAATTCTAAAGCCTTCTCAGGCACATAAGACACTAGAAGAGGGCAAATGCAGTTGCTGATTATCCAGGTAACCACCAAAGGAGGCAGGTGGCACTGTGGGGAGACACAGAGATGGTGATTTCCAGATAAGCACAGCTTTTTAAAGTTGCAAAGTGTGAAATAGCATTTCCAAGGCCTTCTGAAGTGGCTGCTGAAAAGGTTGCATAAAAGGCAGATTTGCTAAGAGGGGAGCCACTGACTAGACTTTTGTGGCTAGAAGGATCATCATATCTCTTCTCTAGTCCCTTTAGCCTCTACGAGACAAAACAGAAATCAAAACAGTAAGAGATTCTGGGAGATCCATACCTTTAAAAATGGACATATTTCAGGGAAGACATGATATTTAGTGGCATTACTGGTAGAGGAGAAAGATTAAAGCAAGCCGTAAGAGTCAATTCAGACGTCTACTAGAAGCAACACACAGTACACAGAAGTCAAAGGTCGGTGAACAGAAACAATACAATGAAAGGTTCACCAGCTCTCTCTACACAGGGGGTCTTAGGGTGTGGGAAATTGGGAAAGGGGATAACATCTGAAATGTAAAAAAATAAAATATCCAATAAAATATTATAAAACAAATAAACAGACAAAGTAAACGAGGGGAAACACGAGTAATCTGATGAAGCCGCTGAGATTTGGGGAAAGAGTTGTGAAGCTGAGCGATTTCTGAGAAGATGGTAAAGCGACAGAAGATACCAAAGGCACAAGAACAAGTTATTCTACAAGATTAAGGAAAGGATGTGAAAAAAGAAAGGTACAGTGTGTAAGATGATGCTTTATTATCATTATTATTATGATAATTATTATAACTACTATTATTATCGTTATTGTTGTTAGTGGAAGAGTGGAAAGCCAACACAGAATCTTATTTTAGTTGGCATGTGAAGTAACTGTTGGATGAATATCAGAGATGGAGGAACATGAGAAAATCAGAAATTGATTCCAGTGCGGTTCTTCTACGAGAAGGAAGGGTGTGACATAGATAAGCCATTGAAAGGGGATTATTGAAATCAAGTACACAGTAAACATCAGAAATGAACGAGGTGAGAGTACAACTGGACAGATGAATGAGAACAGGGTCCAGTGAGGGCTTCAGGAAGTAGATACCATAACATTACAAAAACATATGTATTTCATTCTGTGGGAAACAGGACACAGTCAGAGGTTTTTAATAAGATAACTGAATTACTCCAGGGGTTTTAGAAAGATAATTCTGGAAACAATCTTAGGACTCAGATTGGAATGATAGAGACTGCATTTATCTATTTCTATGAAATTATGGCCATACATATACAAGCATGTTATAAAAGCACTAAAAATTTATTCACATATCCATGAGTTCTCCTGATTAAGCAGGAGATTTAATCAATAAATTAATCAAAGAAGATTTATCAATAAAGTTATTAGTTTACTTAAATTCATATTAAACTAATTACATAAATCAATAAACACAAATCACTTTGAATAACTAGTTATTCTATTAAATACAAAATTCACATTCAGAAATTAAATTTAATGTGTTTGTTTCATTTATTGTCAGTATTTGGAGTCTCCATTTTTTTAAATCAGATTTAACCAAAAATAATTTCTCCATACAAGGGAGTAAATACAAAAACCTGGATTAAGTAAGGTTTACACTTTTGTTTTTTCTTCATCTGTAACATGACATATTCATGTGTTACCATATTTTTTTTTCTCACCATCTGAAGTTGGTACAATTCAAGTATTATCATTTTAATGAAAAGAATTACACTGTACCAACACTTCTGTTGTGGTGTGGGTAGGTGGGATGGAGTGGGGTACGTGGGTGTGTGAATATATGTGTGCATATATGTGTGTACTGTTAAAAGAGGAAATCGATCACCTAGAATATAAAAGTTTGAAGTGCATGTCTGATTTCTGCAATTTTTAGCTTTATGTTGTGATTTGAATAGGAATGACCCCATTAGACTCATATACCTGAATGGTACTACTTAACAGAGATTAGGAGGTGTGGCCTTGTAAGAGGAAGTGTGTCACTGCAGGTCGGATTTGAGGTTTCATATGCTAAAGGCAGGCTCAGCCTGGGAATCTGTACATAAAACTCTCAGCTACTCTTCAGAACCATGTCTTCCTATATGATGCCATGCTCCCTGCCATGATGATAATAGACTAACCTTCTGAGACTGTAAGCCAGCCACAATTAAACGCTTTCTTTTACAAGAGTGGCTGTGCTAAGGTGTCTCTTCACAATAGAACTGTTTGTCCAGTCATTCAGTTTTTGACACTAATGTTTTTCTACCTCCCTTGCCCCATTTAAACAGACTTCTCTACTGTGGTCCCCAAACAGGAATTTGTATCTGTCATTTGGACAGCAACTTTGTATGTGTAGATAGTAACTTCTAATGATGTATCAACCACTGAGAGGTTGGAACTGGTTAATTTTTAAAACTTAAAATGACTCAATGTTTAGCTGATGTCATCTTCCCACAGCAACTGTTTGTTCTTATAACTCGCTGGTAACTCTCTACTACTATTTACACTACTGAAATAGACACAAAGTTTCCCCCTGTCTGCTTTCTTCTGTGTCCTTTGCCAGGATCCACCCCCTTCCCTCCCCACCCCCCACCGTCTGTCTCCAGTCTGAACACTTCTCTGCTCTTTCCCCATCTGCTCTACTCCCCCATTCCAGGTGATCTCATACATATGCTGAAAAGCCCCATGTTTAATTCTCCAACATGAACTCTCTCCTGATTCCAGAGGACACCATCTTCCTTTGCACCTGTTAATTCCTTATGAATGCTCAGGAGTGATGAATTTAACATAGCCCTAATAGACTTAATGTTCTTTTTCCTATATAAATTTCCCAATTCATCCTTAGGTCCTCCATATTACCCAAGTTCATGACATAGTGGTACTCCTCCAGACCTGCTATCCTACTTTTCCAGGGAAGTTAATTGGTCCATTTTTACCTCCAGCGCCATTTGTTTTTTAATTCAGCAGCTAGGTGATAGTTTAAAGGCATACCTTAGAGCTTGTGCCTTAGGAGTCCCATCTTAAATGGCACAGACACAGTTCCTTGCCATTATCATACTACTTAACATCATTTCTGAAACTACCACCCTCAATTACCTTTTCTCACCTGTAGCTTCTCTACATATATCTCACTTTGTTTTTCTGCTGCTATAAAGAAAAAAAAAATACCCAAGGCAATTTGAGTTTGAGGTCAAAATGGTTCATGTGACTTACAGTCAGTCTTTGAGAGAAGCCAGGACAGGATTTCAAGGCAGGAACTTAAACAGGAGCATGGAAGAACTCTGTTCACTGGCTTGCTTCCTTTGTCCTTCTTGTATAGCCCAGGCCTGCCTATTTGGGTGGAGGGGGACTCACCCATAAATTAACAAATACAAATGGCTCACAGATGTGGTTACAGGCCAATCGATTGAAGCATTTCTGTAATTTAGGTTCCCTCTTCCCTGGTGACTCTAGGTTTGTTATCAAGTTGACAGCTGAAGCTAACGATGACAACTTCCCATAGAAATGACTCTGCAGAGACCACTGTCATTCAGGTCATCACCTGGGAAAGTCTCATTCACTTCTTCCAGTAAACAGAGACTGAAGGAACAGTCATCCAAGGACCATCCCACCTGGGGATCCATCCCATCTGCTGACACCAAACCCAGACAAGATTGCTGATGCCAAGAAGTGCTTGCTGACAGAAGCCTGGTATAGCTGTCCCCTGAGAGTCTCTGCCAGACCCTGACCAGTGCTCACAGCCAACTATGGGACTGAGCCTGGGCATCCCAAGGGAAGAGTTAGAGGAAGGACTGAAGGAGCTGAAGGGGATTGTAACCATCTACTACTAAAACATTTTTTTAAAGATAGAACAATACTGCCCTACCCCCAAAGCTCCCAGGGACTAAACCACCAACCGAAGAGTACCCATGGCAGGACCCATAGCTCCAGCTGCATATGTAGCACAGGATTACCTGATTTGGCACCAATGAGAGGTAAGGCCCTTGGTTCTGTGGAGGTTTGATGCCACAACATAGGGGATGCTAGGGTGGTGAGGTAGGAGTGGGTAGGTGGGTGGGGGAGCACCCTCATAGAGGCAGTGAAAGGGGAAATGGAATGTGGTGTTTGCGAGGGGAAGCCAGAAAGGGAAACAACATTTGAAATGTAAATGAATAAAATAACCAATCTAAACAAAACCCAAACAAACAAATAAACAAACACACAATAACCAAAACCAGAACACTGCTTCTTGAAGGGGCCGTTCTCTAACCATTTTACATGTAACACATTTCCAGGCTGTGGCTTTCTTCTTCACCATCTGCCTTCTTTTTCTCCATAATACTTACTATGGCCTGAAATTACATTCTCTCTCTCTCTCTCTCTCTCTCTCTCTCTCTCTCTCTCTCTCTCTCTCTCTCCCTCTCCCTCTCCCTCCCCCTCCCCCTCCCCCTCCCCCTCCCCCTCCCCCTCCCCCTCCCCCTCCCCCCTCTCTGCATAGGAAATTGGTTCCCAATGTAAATACAATGTCTGGTTTGGGTTTGTATATGTTACACTTAAAGAAATGCTTGAATACACTGATTGCTCAGTAATAATTGATGAATAAATAATGAGAGTTGCCTCCAAGCCTCTTTACTTCCTGGTGGTTGGTTGCATTTGTCTTCCTTTTCCCACAAGTTTTGAAATATGGAAATAGTCTTTTACTGTGTTCTCTACACTTCTTCAATGCAGTGTGTAAATTGCTTCTGAGTATTTCTTTTAAAAAGCTCTTTTCTCTCTTACTTCTCTATGACATTGCTGTGCGTTTGAACTCTAAATTTGTTTCCTAATTTTATATCCCTTATTTGAGTGTATACCCCTTGCCCTATCTCATGGACTACTAAACATTTTTTTTTCTTTTGAGATAGGATCTCTCTGTGTAGTTCTTGCAGTCTTAGAACTCATTCTGTAGACCAGGTCAGCCTTGAACTTAGAAACCTGCCTGCCTCTCTGTCTGTCAAGTGCTGGGATTAAAGGCAGGTACTACCACTGTGTAGTTTAAACTATTCTTTAAGATGAAAAGAACTTATGTTTTCTACAAATGAGTCCAGGAATCTTAACTCTAAATCCTTCATTGTGTTTCTTTGTCTTGGGGATTAAAATAAGGAAGCTGTCATATATAAAAAGCATTTTAAATATAACTTTGCCCAAACCCTCATCCTTATTCACATTTGGAGCTTCTTAAGAGATTAGTTCAATAATTCAGAGTAATTTATGTATCTCACCTGACCCAGTGCCTTCGCACAGGATGCCCTTTCACCTTGAGCAACTTGTGCACACTAACCTGCTCCTGTAGAAGACTCTTCTGCCTTTTTCATTTACTTACCTATTGGTCAATGTTGGGGCTTACACCCCAGGTTTCACACAGGCTAGGTAATCCTTTGCAGTTTTTAAACATATTCCTTTTTCTCAGGAGATATTCTGGAGTTACAGACTAAGTCACTGTTTTAGACGTTATGCCATATATTCAATCTTGCATCTTGTCAAGAGTCTCTGGATAATGGGCTCCAATCCTGTCTCCTACTACTCCTCTGTCTCCAACTCCTCAAACTAATTCTGTCAAGTTTGTCTCTCTGCTTTAGAAAGGGCTGCAGATTTGCACATACAGTGTTTGTCATGGCTCGTGTGTTCTTATGTGTATGTACCTCGTCTCACTAGACACTTGAGTATTTGTAAGTTCTCCTCTTATCTGTACCAGAATATCCCAGTGCTCTTTTGGACCCATGCCTGACATTTAATGCATGGATGGTTATAGAATGAATGGATGTAGGTAGGCTTGGCAAAAATGGAGTATCTTTGTGGCTCATCCATTTCTGAGTCATGGATTACACTCGCCAATTATTTGAGCATTCAAACAAGAGAAGAATACATTCTTGGCAAACAATATTTCTCCCCAAAACAAAACCAAGAGATCAGGGAAATATGTATTTTTGTCCTGTCTCTGGAGATATTTTTCATATAGTTTCACTATAACCTATGAGGTTCTATTCCTGTTTGCAAAGGAGAATGATTAGCAAAAAAGTAATCACACATGAGCCACAGTCTCCTACTAATTTTCTCCTGAAGTTCTAACACACACACATACCACACACACCACACACACACACACATATACATATTCCCACTATGAGATACAAATACTATTTCTTTCTGTTTGAATTGTGCCTAAGCTGTTATAAATGGACAAAGTGTGTCTGGAATAATTGTATTCAAAGTCATAGAAGCAAACATTTCATTTGACAGGTTTCTGAATTTAGGTCACAATAGCAGCACTGTCACCAAGACAACATAGGCCTACCCAGTGAACCTCAAAGATGGGGAAACAGCTTTCACAGATGATCCAAAGTCAGAAAGTACCTGATGGAAGGCTCCAGTCAGAAGAGAAAAATCTGAGAAGTCACCTGAAATGATTGGTAGCACAATCATTATAGATACTCTGGCACAAAAATATGAATGTCTCAACAGAAGGATGAAAATAATGAGGAAACTTATATCCCTAGAATACCAACCAGCCATAGACTTGTAATAAAATAATAGAAGGCTTCAAAATAGAATGTTTGGAGCAAAATTATACTTCCTGGATGCTCCAGGAAGTAGAGTACACAGAAGGGGATGCTGATAGAGCAGGGACGCACCTCTTTACCTAGACTCTAAAGGGTGTGCATGTCTACATATATAAACATATCAATCCCATTTATTGCCCTATAGTTTTGCTAGAAAATGGTATCATTAAAGGTATAGAAAGATGCGGTTCAAAACCTTATGGAAGCTGGCCAAGTTGAAGAGAAAATTTTCTAACTCAATTTTACAAATTTCCCTCACACCAGCACTTTGTTTTCTATGATTTACCCGCTTTTCATTATAGTAGCTTAGTTTTAACCACACATTAATGTTTACTGTGGCATTGGTCACAGTAATAGTGAAGTTAAGTACCAACGTGGTGTCCAACAACAAATGGATCAACAAATCCCACAGCAGCCTCTACATCCCTAAAAAAAGGTCAGGTTCCTAGATAATATCCAATAATTTAGACCTTGTCACTCAAGTTCATCTTCCTACTGACTTTCTTTCTTTCCTTTTTTACTTTTTTTTTATTGGTTATTTTATTTACTTACATTTCAAATGTTATGCCTCTTCCTGGTTTCCCCTCTACAAAACCCCCTACCTCATCTCCCCTCCCCCTGCTTCTATGATGGTGCTCATTATAGTAGTTCTTAATTATGTTTTTTTTTTTTTCTTGGCAAAGAAAACAGAAGAGGTTTCTGAAGATGGAAGCTGTATCAGCACGTGTTAATTTTAAACAAAGCCAGTAAGATTCAGTAGGCATAATGTCATTAGTCAAACTACCTTATTGACAGGTTTTTTAAATGGGAGAGAAAAGGAAAAATGAATTAGTTGAGAAAAATGAGCGTTGAAGTTTGCACTTCATTGAAAATGTAACAAGCAGTGTGAACTTGCTCCTAGTTGACCTGCATTTTAATTCAAGGTGTCCATTGACAACTTTAAACCCATTCACAAACACTTGGCATTTACATCTTATTTGGATCAATCTTTTTCAAGCTCTCTTGATAGTTTTAGCTTTTAGATTCCTCCATGAATATTCAGACTTTTAAAACTTCAAATGACTGGGGGAGGCGATTGAGCTTTTACATTTGCATTAAAACTTCTTTTCTATCTCTAGCTACCTAAGAGCACTTAAGCATTAGGTATGTCTGTTGTTGTTTTGTTGTTGTTTTGTTTTGTTACTGAAAAATGTATCCTTGATTCTGGTTAACCTACAGTGTCTCTACTGTACTTCATTACAGTAGCTTCTTGGGTTTCTAACTAAATACTTATTTTTTAAGAAAAAGAAAACATCACTTATGTTAAATTTAAGAATATACATCATGACTTTCTTCTATTTCAAGATTTTTTTCATGGTATAATTTCATTTACTCATAACTTATCAGATATAATTTTAGTTTTCTGCTATTGTTGGTCTTCTTTTAAGATAACTACTCACAGGCCTGAAGAGAACTGATAATTTAAAAAAGAAAGTTTGATGTGGCTTGTGCATGGAAGAGTGAGTATATAGTTGCTAACATCACTGGACCTACCTGACTGCTCAGGGGACACAGACGTTTGTCATGAGGGTCTTGTAGGAACCAAATGTGTTGGTTTGAACTGCTCCCAGCTTTTGTTCGGGGGTTCTCTTGCCTGCATTGCAAGAGATCCCCGGTGCACCAGTAACATTAAACCTCATGTTACTGCAGTGAATCTTATCTGTGAATGTCTCTGGGAGAGCGCGTCCCCTGGTTTTGAATCTTAGAGTCCAACAGTCTGTACTTGCTATCTCATTACTTGGTGCTATCTATTAGTTTGCTTTAGATACTCTTAAAACCATCAAAATGTGACCAGGGTTAAGATGCTAGCATTTATGAAGATATTTTTAGAATCACTGTAGCCCATTCCTCCAGAACATACTGGTTCATTTTCATGAATTCATGCGGGAAGCTCAACACTGTCATTTTAGCCCTTACCAAGGTGGGAAGTTTTAAATTATATTAGCAGTTTACATTTGGGCACATGGCAAGGATGAACTGGATTTCAGTGATGTAATAGCAACGTGTTTCTGCATACAGACCTCTGCAAAAAATTAATTTCCAGCCTCAGCCCTCTACTATGTGGCGTCCCTACCATACCCATGGCTCACATCATCACGCCAGCTTTAATTTCCTTTCAACCACGGAGGGAATAAGCCACTAATGTGGACCACTAGCTAGGATTGCTAGCTGTCAATGCACCAATCAATTAATTACCTCGTCTGTTGAATCCTCACTTTAGATGTAAACAAAAATGAACAATAACTTACTTTTAGAGTTGTTATGTATATTAAAATGTAAGCACATCAAATGCCATGGGTGCAATATGTTGTAGCCATTTCTACAGCATTGATTTCTTCCCCAGGATACATATCATTTTGTAAAGGAGCAAAATGAATTACCTTGCATTTCAACTTGATTCTATATCTTCAATAACTCTTACATTTTACTGACCTGTCCTTAGCTGTTACTATGTCAACATAAGTATGAATTATGTATATACTGCATATGCATAAGTGGCTAATATTACATGGCTCTCCCTGAAGGGGTTATATTTTGATTTATTTATTCTGGCTGCAGCATCTAAAATGTAAAGAATACATGAAATATGATCAAACACCTAAGCAGTGAATTCATCTACAACCTGCGCTATTGATTTGCTTATATTGTGAAAAGCATAAAGAGGATATCTGAACTGAAGTACTGATGCTCACATTTAGTTCCAAACTGTGCAAAACATTGGTAACATTTAGAACTCTAATAAGGCAGATTTATTTGTATCACCAGGAGGCAACAGTTCAAAAGCTTTCTGGGTCACAGATGCAAGGGCAGTAAATAACTCACTAGCCTCACTAGCGTATATAGTTTGAATATTTAAAATATGAACTATTTCATCCATAGTAGAATCAATAAACAAGGTTTTAAGTAATAGGCACTACTAAGTGGGATAATTTCTCCTGAAGTTTGAGAATAATGACTGTGACCTTCAAGAAAATCATGAAGAGTAAAAAAAAAAAATTAATTCAAAAATGTAACTCATGCCACACATGAATATAAAATATAATCTACATGCATAACATATATAGGTAGTATACACACACCATGAACACTCACAGGAAGAACACAAATGATAGGTGCTGAGAGCATAGCTCAATGATAAGGGGCTGGTCTAGTAAGCAAAAGACCCTACATTCAAATTTCAGCAATCCAAGTAAGAAAAGGCTCAAGATATGACTGGCTCTATTTGGCAAAAGTGAACACCACATTTCGGAGATGAGAGTCCAGACATGAGGCCACACAGACATCCATGTAAACCTAGATCAGCAAGTATCTCAGGGAATCTGCTGCAAGAACACCTGTGCTGCCTCCCTCTACTGGCCAGGGTTTGCCTCAGTTATTTCTGACATCAATCTGAAAACAATGTTTTAGCTTTATGGCATGAAAACAAAAAATCAGAAAATGTGCTAGGAAGAAAGTTGAATGATGAATGAAAAACGGACAGCACATAGAAGCAGCTCTCACCAATATGGCCTCAAGTGTGCTTTTTAAGGTATAAACGATGATTGACCAGAGTCATATGACTAATTCTATGTCTCCTTGACAGAAGCTAGTGTTATCAGAGAGGAGGGAGTCACAGTTGACAAAAATGCCTCCATAAGATCAGGCTGCAGGTAAGCTTATGAAGCATTTTCTTAATTATTGATTGGTGGGTGAGGGCCCAGCCAATTGTGGATAGTTCTATCCCTGTAGATAGCAGACCGAGCAAGTCATGAAGAGCAAGCCAGTAAGCAGCAGGCCTCCAAGGTCTCTATGTCAACTCTTGGCCTTCAGGTTCCTGCCTTGTTTGTGTTCCAGCCCTCACTGCTTTTAAGGATGAGTTTTTACAATGAGCTTCCTCCCCCAAGTTGCTTTGCTCATGGTATTTCATCACAGCCACAAAGACATTTTCCTACTCTGAGACTGTTGGTTACGTAAGCACTGCCCATGTATAAGCCTAGACATTCGCTAAGACATTGGAGTTAAACACTTCACATGCCAAGTTTCTACCTAAAGAAAAGAACAATCTGTGTAGCGATTTTGTATTAAAAACTGCAGATCAGGAATAGGAAGTTGGAAGTCCCTAAGTAAGAGAACGCAGTGCAGCGGAAGAGGAAGTCAGTTGCAGTCCTGCATGAATGGAGAGGGGCCAGCCAACACTGTATTATGAAGTCTAATTATGGGCTTGTCCTTTCATGTTTTGCTTCTTTCTTTGCTTCCCTCTTCCCTCCAGAGCAATACTTTCTGTAGATCCTGTGATAAAACAAAACAAAAACAAACAAACAAACAAACGCGAATGGAACGGAAACTAAGCAATGTTCCAACTGTGGTACACCCGAGCTAGAAAAAGCTAGAAGCAGACACAGTAGGGGTTGTTTCAGGAACAAAGAATCTTCACAGTGTACTGTAGTCCAGCAAAGTTTTACACACAGTTTGGGAACCGAGACATCAATAGGCATGTTTTTCCTGATATCATGCAGGACCCTTGACAGCAAGAGAGCACACTGCTAGTGCACAGTAAGTGGATCTTTGGAAGAGCATTAGCATCCACCGGAAGGAATTCAGTTGTGAGACAGAGATGCTCTCAGAACCACAGGGCATGCAGCACTTTGTAGATCACAGAGAAAGAAAAGCAAAGTCATACGGAGGAAAGTACAGATCAGGTGAGTAAGGGACTCAGAGTTTGGCAGTAAGAACACCGACACCCAGAGAAGGAGCAACTTTGGCCTGCCATATGAAACTTCCGGTTTGATTGTGCTTCTCTTCCGGTGACAGGGTCTCCTGCACCAGAGCAGCCTCTAACTTGTTTTGTACCACAGGATTTCTGTAAAGTCCTGCTCCTCCTGCTTCTATTAACCATGTGCTAGGAGTATAAGCAATGGGCAGCTAGAGAACTTTAAATAAGGAAGCATTCTTTCCTTGCTCATAGTTGGTGTCATGTATCTTCTAAGTAAGAAGGGCTCAGATGTGTTCCTGACAATGAACTAATCTCTGCTATTCTTTAAAGCTATCAGGCAGAAGAACATTGTATTATAATTCTGCTAGCCATGACTCTAGACTTAGCATTGGTAAAGGTACGAAAGAAATATCTTCTCACCAAATTCTTATATATTACTTCTGGATAAGATAGGCATTATACTAGTACCATCTCTCCATAATTTACTCAACTTGTATCCTTCCTTTCAGGTTTTAAAACCGCAATGTGTATTTGTCTATAACCTTTATTAAAACCTTTATTATAATTTTCTTGGCTTGGGTCTTAAAGGACTCTTTATTGTGCCAATCAATTTAATTTTAATTTGCCGGTTGTAAACAAAAAGGATTTTAAATATGCAACTTAAAAATATCTTTAATGTGATCATCAAAGTCTCTTGTGTGCAGCATTTAATCTGTCTTCCAGAAAACAATTTCAGTCTCTGAAGATACAGACAGATTTTTCTGTATATGGAAAATGAGGTAGAATTTCAAATGTGCAGACTCACAGGTGAGGTATTTGAACAATATTTAGTGTCTATACACTGCCAAGCACTGCATCTTGATCCAGACAGAAGTTTATTTTTTTAACCAATTTCCATCAAACAGTAGTTAAAGAAAAATAACATATATGTATATGTTCAATTATTTTTTGTCATAGTTCCATTGTGCACATGACACATCATGACATTTACCTAGCATTTACTTATATAACACTTAATCCTGAAGTAGGCTTCAGGCATGAAAATGACTTTAGGCTAGGACAGGGAAGTAGGCTCAGATATTTTGGTCATCCTGATAAGCCCTTAGAAATAGTGATCGCAGGAGTGATCACAGGACTCTGTTTATTGTCCTATGTGTTCTTTGACTATCTGAGTTTAGTGTCTTTCTTGTTTCTTGACTATTTGCATCTATTGCATTGCTACTTCCTTAACCTAGAACTAACCTTAATACTTGCATGTAATTTAAATGGTATAAAAGCAAAAAAGGAGGAGGAGGGATAGAATAGGGTATTAATGGGGGGGAATAGAAAAAGGGGATAACATGTGAAATGTAAATAAATAAAATATTGAATAAAAATAAATAAATTTTTTCAAAAGAAAAAATTGCACAATTTGAGCAATAAAGTGGCTTGTGGGACTCTCTAGATTCAATTTTCAGTACTGAAAAATTATATGTAGTTTTGATCATATTTGCATATCTATAGATTATGTTAATGTATAAGTTTGCTTCTCTTAAAATACAATTGAATTAATGTTAAAAAAAATACCCACTTAATCATTTCCTTGATCGTTTTCCAGTTGTTATGAGTGAATGTAGTGACAAAAGCTACTTAATGGAAAAAGGACTTATTATGACACCCAGCTCAAAGGGTGCAGTCTGTCATGGAAAAGCAAAAGCCTTGGGTTGAACTAGCTGATCACAGTGCTTTCAGAATCAGGAAGCAGAAAGTGATGAAAGCAAGCTGCTATTCAGTCTCCCTTCTCCACTCCCACAGTCTGGGCTCCCAGCTAGAGAATGGGACCATGCATGCTGGGTGGATCATCACCTAGTTAAAGCAGTCAAGATTATCCCCACAGACATGCCTGAAGGCCTGCATCCCAGGTGACTCCAGGTTTTGTGAGGTTGACAGTTTAACCAAATCATCATACACCTTTTAAATCTGAAAACAGTTATTCTTATCTTCAGGTACACCATCATGATTCTCTGTAAGCATACATATGAAGATGAGGATGGAAAGTTATGTGAGATATCTCATTCAAAGTCATAATAATGACCGCCCATCCACATTTCCCTCTGAATTAAACCATAAAGCAAGGTCATAAGAATACACTACTAAAGTTTTATCAGGTAAAGATATAAGTTGCTATATATGTGAGATTTTTTTAAATAAAAAATTATATAAAATCAATAACAATACACAATTACTTTGCTATTGGGTAGTCCTGATGAAGTTCTAGGAGAATTGAAAGCTTCCAGTGGCAGTCATTCTTAATATACTATAATACACCAAACTGGAGGGTTGGTAACTTCATCCCCATGCACTTCCTACCTAGAATCAAGCTAAGCCATTTCTCTCCTCCATTCACCTAAACCTCTTTGATCATTGTACACTATAATGATCTAGAAAATTTCAACATTCAAATAGATGAAATGAACACTATTAAGCTGTAGATAAAAAGAAAGTAAGAAAAGGAAATGGACTATTTTAATAACAATAATTCTCTCTGCTTTGCGGATATGAAGCTACCCCATTTTGATACAAATGAGTACCTATGAAAAATTAAAATCAAAGAAGGCAAGAAAATAGTTTTTCACCTGTTAGGAAGCAGACAAAAAATGTATTTTTACTTTTATAATACTTGGCAATGCAATGAAAAGCAGGCGAATCTAAGTTTAAACTCATAGAACAAAGTTAAATGGCTTTATGTTTATGAAGAAATTGTATATGCGACTGGTAGGAATTTCAGATTGCTACTAAAATTTTTAGTTCAGCAGAAAATATATTACAAGAAATAATGTAAAGTCGGTTATAAATAGAAACCCAGTATACAAAAATATGATGGGAAAAAACATGGAAGTTTAATTTCTTCAAATAAACATAACGATAACGCAGTAGGAGAGGTCATGTGAATCTGATCAATCTGGTCTGTGAGTGATGCCTGGTTATAGTATTGGTTCTTCCTTTCAGTAGATTCATGCTTTGACTTCCCCTTTGATATTGCCCATATATCTTATCTTCAAATGCAAGAAAACTAGCTGTGATACCAAAAGGCTTATTCAAGGGTCATCTGTAAATACATATGTGAAATTTTACTGATACACTAAGCATAAGTTCTGTTTTAAATCTGAACTAAAATAGTAAAGTGTTGGAATCTTATTCTCAACTGTCTCTAACTACTTGCCAAGATGTACCTTCTAGCGATGCAGAAGTTAGGATTGTGTGTCAAAATGTTTGAAAGGGCTGGAGGCTCCTTCACACCAACATATCATTTAAACAAAAGTCCATTCTTCCCCCTGACATTTATCCAGTGTCCTAAACTATCATCACATGCTCACATGCTCACCAAATGTGTCATATGGTGGCTGCATTGTGCCACAGGCAAATTGTATTTCTAAAGCAAATCTATTTGGACCCTTCTCCAGCCCACAGTCAGAGTAGCTTAGCACTCTCTAGGGTAGGCTGTAGATCCTGAGTCTGATGAGGCTTCTAACAATTTCACTAAACATTTTTTTTTTACCAAAATCACACACACACACACACACACACACACACACACACACACACACACGTACACCTCATGTTTCTCTAGTATTCACCAGTAAGCACATTCAAAAAGCAAGACGTCTTCTGGCTGATCCTGCTGCTTTTTGGCCACATTACAAAAACAAACCAACCAACAAACAAAAAACCAACCTTGTGCATGTGTGAGCATGTCTTCTCAAATTCTAGGAGAGATGGTTGCTATAGCATATTCTTCATAGATATGGAATCACAGAACATTTAACTATATGTTATAGAAAGAGACTCCATATACCACAGTATCTTGATATAGAGCCCAGACTGACCACCAACTCAGAATCCAGAGTGCTGGGACTATAGATATGTGTCACTGTGCCCAGCTCCATGACAGGATTAAAAAGCATGAATCACACAAATACAACTTTTAAGCCTTTATTTTTGCATAATGGAGGGACACTTTCCTTTTAATGATATATAGCAGTAATATTTTTCTAAACAATAATGGTATCATTGGACAGAGCACCAGAAACTTAGTGGTACGTTCATAGAGATATTCCTGACTTGGGCAAAGAAGAAATGTCATGAGTTTGTGATTTATATGACACACAATAGAAATGGTGGAAATTATGCTTTTCGTGAAAACAAATACACACCAGGGGGCGCCCACCTTAAACCCTACTTCAGGTTGAAATTTAGCAGAAAAGCAATCACGGTGAACTGTACAAACGAACCTGAAGTTCATGGCTTCTTTTGAGAATGATAGAAAATGTTGGGTGGGGGGAGAGAGGGAGCAAAAGAGAAAAGCTTAGAGAAAGGCACTGCTCAAGAGACCTAGGATTCAAGGAGGTTTTTGTTGGGAATTAGGAGTTACGACTTACACAGAGCCATAATAAAGACATGTTAAGTAACATTCTCAAAAGATGCATAATAGAAAGACAACAGTAAAGTCTGTGGCTAGTAGAAGATTGCCATCCTCAATTTTGTTATTTTGATAAAATATTCAGGTTATGTAAGACGTGAGCACTGAACAAAGACATGGGAAAAGTACACGGGAATTTCATCCTATTTTTCTATCTTTTGGTGATTCTAAAATTATTTCAAATTTTTTTTAAAAAGCCCAGGCCTATTATATGAGAATCAATTCGAAAGCTGAAGTCAAAATTTTCATCCATAATTGGACCATCTACATGAAACAGGAAATATAATTATTATGTTGTTACATAACTAAGAACACAATCATGCTCTATACACCATTAGGCATTGAATATGCTGCAAGAATGTCATGTCTTTCCTGAATCATGTTCCACGTGGGAGATGCTCATTCTTTTGTTAATTTTGATGGTACGAGCGAGGGATCAGACCCAGCTTCTTGCACATGCTCTCATGGACAATACCATGGAACTGCATCTCCAGCTTTCTATTTTATTCCACTTTTGTTTGATTTGCCCACAGGTTTCAAGTAATGATTTGTGGACATATATTGTATCTCATGAACATTCCATAAGAAGCTGTCACAAATTTCTGCATAACTCAGTTATCAAAGTAGTGAACAGATCACGGACTTATGAGTCAAGCATGCGCACTGGTCACAGCAAGGTAACATTTAATCTTTGTTTACATGAAGAAGAAATACTTAGGCCAATGGCACTGTTCAATTCCCAGTCTTGCCTCTCTTAAGTATTGAATTGGTTATGTTAGGAAGTGATTATATTTTGTTTCTGGATATCCTTACAGTACTCAGAAGAATGTTCTCCCACTATAAAAGAAAAAAAAAAAACCAAAAAACAAACAAACAAAAAACAGTTTGTAATCATTTTTTATCTTTCTTCAGTTAAAAAAAAAAAAACAAACACAATCCAGTTTTCTGATGAAACAGAACACTTCAACTTTAACGATGACATTTTCAAAGAGTTAGGAATTATGTTAGGGAAAACACTCTTCAGAATATTCTTGTGTATTTTATCTGCCGTCAAAATGTCTGACCCACTCCACAGGCACAATTCAAATGAGCAGATTTCTCACTACATCGTCTTTCTACTTCTTATTTACTCTTCCAGATGCAGAAATATCCAGCTATGCAGCGTACATCATGGAAATGAATCCTGTATAGCTCTGAGAAGTTGTAGTTGTGCCCTATATTAATAAAAACAGTTCTTTCTGTTTGAAGTATTTGATTAACTTGGGTAAATATGATAGTTCTTGGTACATCAGAAGCTTTATTATTTTTTAAAAGACAAGATTGCCAGAGGCACAAACACTGCTCAGAGAGACCTTACTCCTTCTCATTGATTATTGGCACTGGCTTTCTTCATGATCAGTAACATCAAATTACTTCTGAATACCTCCTCCAATCTGAGCCCTTGGTCCCCCATTAAAAGTGTCTGGCAATGCTGACAGGGTTTCTGAGGAAACAGGGCTGTAGCAGAGCTCAGAATGAGACATCTGGAGCTACAGACACTCCATATTACCTAGGCAGGATTATATATGGGCAGCATGTGTTCTTATTAGGTACCATAGGTAGTGGCACATGATCAAAATTCTAAGGACTGAGAGAGACTAACTGATTTGCAGATGGAGAAAGAAGAAAAATAAATTACTTCATCTAAATAGACAAACACATAGACACAATTTAAAATGCAAGCATACAGGCATACACACACACGCATGTATGCATACATACATACATACATACATAGATTAACTCTTTGCTGTCATATTAGCTCCACTGTGATTTTCCTTAATTTCTTCTATATAGATACTATGCCTATAATATATATAACCACACATTATCAGTGAAAGATATCTGCTTGGCTATGTGCCTGCCAATCAACCCCAGTCACAACTCCTGAAGCTCCTGAAGAATGACTGCTATAATTGCTACCAAGGTCTGTTTTGCTCATTAGCTCATCTTCATTTGAGACAAGAAACAGAGCCTCTGATTTGCTCCTGTTTTGCTCTATGGGAAACTTAATTAGAAATAAGATCATATATTTTGGTTAGGTCCGAATCAGAAGTGCCTTCCTGGTTCCAGCAGATGGCAGTTCTGCATCGACACTGGGGTAAATATGGAGGAAGAGTAGGGGAAGGGAACAGTACTTTGGACATAACAATATAAAACTGTGATATTTCCTGCAAAGACAAAATCCAAAATGTGTACAGGTGGATTCAATAAGAAATTAAAGTGTAGGCATTTTGTACAATTGTGATGCAAAACTTAAAACAAAACAAAATACCAGTCAAGACAGGCTGAATAAACATTATGTGATGACTAACATTATTTTGCAACAAAGCTATGGAAAAATTGAAAACAAATCTATAAAACATAGAATGTGTTCGGTTTTGGATTGTAATAATCCTATGCATGAAATTTGTGTTCTAAATATATTTCTGGGAGCTGAAGTTTTGGCTCAACAATTAAGAGTTGTTCTGGTACAGAATCATAATTTACTTGCCAGAAACTGTTTTGGGCACTTCATAATTCCCTTTAAATAAGGCTCCAGGACATCCTTTGCCCTCTTTTGGCATCTACAAGCAACTTTACTCACATGTACATATTTGCCAGATAGACACACACACAGGCACATAGACACACACATAGACACAATTTAAAATACATGCGTGCATGCATACATATACACAGTGCATACATACATACATACATACATACACACAATTAGATAGATTGGCTTTCTGCTTTGTAGTTAAAGTTGCCTTGTTACCATGATTAAGCAAGGCAGGTAGAATTAAGGAACAATATGGGTCTGTGCTTGAAGCATGAGCATAGGCAGTGTGAGAAAGGAATTTGAAGGTCTAGTTTTATTTGGGGAGTTTTACGTGAGTTTTGTTTTCTGTTCTGTTTTCAAAAACAAGGGGTATATGAACATTTTTCATCTGTCTCCCTTATCAGGATTTTCTCCTGTTTCTGGGAGAAATCCAGTCCCGCGTGCTGTACATACGTTCCTTGTCAGTATCTTGGCTCTGCTCCAAGCCTCTGTCATTGGTTGTCAGGAAGTGATGCTAAGGAAGTAGACCTACTTTGGATATCTGGTACGATGCCCATCACTCCTTGAAAGACCATGTGTATAACTATGACTAGATAGATCTCACATTTGTTTATTACCTTCTGAAATACAGTGAATGACATCATCAGACTGTTGGCTTAAGGAATGACATCTTTGTAGAATATGTACATTAAAGTCTGTATGTTTTATTTGGTTTTATTTTTTTCTTGCTAATCATGGAGGTTTTTTCGTTGCTTTATGTTGTTCGGTTTTGTTTTTGAGTATGCTTCAGAATTCAGCTAAAGGAAACAACAGTTTTCCCTGCACCTTCCTCTCTTCTCCGTTGGGAATCAGCTTTAAACCTTTTGATAAATGGCTAGACACATTTTCTACAGACATGCCATCACATTGGTTCCTCAGTAGTGGATTTCTATGGTCTCATAGAAATAGCCATTTTTCCTATCCCCTTTGGCATGGTTATTGTTTTTCCAGCATCAAAGAAAGTACTATTCTTTTCATTATTTACCATCGTTTTCTGTGTGTTTACAGGCATTTGTTCTTGGATCTTGTGCTTTTAAACCCCCAGTCTTCCAGTTATTGCTAGAGGTTGATATACGTGTGTGCTTTGGCTTTCTGATAGAAGATTATTTTATATGGCAACATCAGAGCAGGGAAATTATTGGAAATGGACATGCCAACAAGTGTTTCCGGAAATTGAAGGTAGGCATTTTTTTTCTATTTTGAATATACAACTAACATGTCAATGTTTGAAGATATTTGCTGATTAAATCATAGTATATGTGAACTGGCTAGTCTAACACAAAGTTGGCTGACAGTAGTAAGATGCTCTGTGCCTAGGCTTTCAGAGATGAAAGCACACATATTCAAGTGATCATGGGAGCATGATTAGGGATATGCTGCACAGAGAAGAAGGCAATAAGATACAGTGCATCAAAAATCTACACCTTAAATTGCTTATCCTGCAATATAGCACAAAATAGACCCCAAGTTATAAATTTTGTCTAACCTAGGCTGTTTTACAAGATTTTTCTATAATATAGCAGCTAAATAGGTCACAGTATAATAACATATTCTAGACTTTTCTTAACCCAAAGGCCATGTACAATTGACCTAATTAAGGATCTTTAAAAAGCTTTTTAATTTTTCCACTAAAGTGAGTTTTGTTCAGCTATGAATTGCAACTGGAAGATATCTCTTTGGTTATTTCATACATGAAATCAAAGATTAACAGTTTTTAAGACAAAGGTGAGCCATATAGATGACAGACTTTTTCAGTCTGCCTATGCACTAAAATCTGTAATATAATTTTTCTTACATTTGTTTACTTTCCATTATTCATAATTGCTTCTTTTAATTGGGCCAAGCTAGCTTCATTTAAACTCCCCCTGAGAGTGATGTTGGCAGAAATGATTGGCAGTTCCCTCTCCCACACGATGCCATCCTGAAAATGCAAATGTCAGTTAACAGGCTTCTCTCACCAGTATTTAAGAGTGGGTGTCTGCATTTAGAAGAGAGAAGTCTGGGTACACATATTTCTGAATAAATGCATATCAAATTATGCATTCGATTTGCAGAATGAAAGACTGGAAGGAACTCATGGAGGTCATACTACACCCCCCATGCCACAAATATCAGGTTCTGCCACTACTCTTCAGCTACCCTGGACAGATGAAGTGATTTCCTTCTTATAAAAGATCAATTCATGTAACCCCTCCTCAGCTGTCTACCTATAGGATTAAAGAATGTATCCAATACATAAGGTTGCAGGTAGTTATTTTTACACCATAACGTTATGCCCTAAACTTTCTACTAGGGTTTCTCACACAAGAGGAAATAGGCAATCTTGAGTCCCTTCTTCATGTTTATAACCAGTTGAAATAGGAAGATATTATACAGGGAAATGGCTGGAAAACTGGACGACATAGTATAAGCCAAAGCTAATGCTGCAACTTCCTGTTTTAGTGTCTTGATTATGACTAAGTACGTACTTGATATCGTGAAGAATAGAAGGAAAATCCTTACCCATGTTAATGAAGTGACAATCCGATATTCATCCCTCCATTCTCATTTGCAATACTGATAATAACAGTTAAATGTAATACAGTGTTTAATTATGGATGAATAAATAAAATGGTGTGACAAAACAATATCTTGGTGTCTCCCTCAAGCACAAAGTAAAAAAAAACTTCTTTTATTGAAGACTTCCGTATTGAAAATGTGTTGAGGTAGGAAAGAGAGGAAGTTTCTTGTGGTAGAATCAAAACTGGTGTGAAGGAAAGGCATTGTGATTATACCAAGCACAAGATACAAGAAACAGACTCAAGTGCTCTTATCCACTAGGTTTCAAGTCTCTGAGATAGCTCATGGTGGATGCCATCATCGGATATTAAGGAGAGATATGGTGAGATTTCCTCTTAGAAAGTATCCCATCACATTTCTTCTTGTTAAGTGTCTGGAGATCGCATGTTTAGAGAAATTAAGTAAACATATTAATCTTACTTCTTTCTCCTTACAACAGGCACCTTCTACCCATCCTGCCCCTCTCTATTGACCTGCAGGTTACAATGGCCACCTATGTTCCCTGATGCATGGACAACAGCAGTGGTGACTCTCTGACTAACAGGGTGTACAGTAATGATGTTCATCTACCTGGTTGTACCTTCCTTCATCTTGGCTCTTCCTGATAACTCAGTGACATTAGGAGCTATAGGACGTACAGAAGTTCACTGAAGTGTGCAGAGCTAAGGCAACTTTCTCCCACCCTTTCAAGAAGAGCTTGGGATAGCCATGAGAGTAAGGATTTCATGGCAATTGTCCTCTATAATTTTGTTAGGAAAATAACCTACATCTACCATATGGCAGGAGTCACACCCATAAGCATATTCAGGAGTGCCAACCTGTCTGTCCTGACCAAGTCAATGCCTTCAAATTCTTTTTCTAAAAAAAAAAAAAGTTTGCATTCTAATTTCCACTCTTTCCCTCCTTAAAAAAATGAGATTATACATGGCAGAGCTGGTTCTGATCAGGGATGGATATATATATATATATATATATATATATATATATATATATATGTTTTGTAACATGTAATTTTTTTAATTTTATTTTTATGGTATTTTGCCTGCATGTTTATCTAGGCACTATGTGCATTCAAATGAGGGCTTTGGATTCCCAGGGACTGAAGTTACAAATGGTTGTAACTTGTCATGTGGTGCTATAAATTGAACCCTGGCCTTCAGGAAGAAGATATTAAAGTCTGAGTCATTTCTTTAGATCCCCAAACCAGTAGTTTTATTTTTGCTTTAGTAGAGATCTATTTACTTCTGATTGATATGATAGTGCTTTGAATTCTGTTTCTGTTATAGTTAATGCTTCATAACAGTATTTTAGGAGTTTTTAAGATATATCTCATATTTTAAGGAATGTTTCATGATAAATGCTATACAATTAGTTTGTTACATTTTAGTGAAGATAAATATCCATATTTTTTTGCAGAACGTAAGAAATCTGTATGATTAGGAATTCATATGATTTAAGCTTGATTCATTATGGGAAGAGGGCCTGCTAACTAACCAGACTCATATATTCACACAATCAAAACAGAGATCTGTCCTGGCTAAACCATTCAGCAACCAAACTCCTTGTCTTGAAGCCTATCAAAGGAGCCTCCAACAAGAATCTAGAGACTCAGGTACTCTTAATAATGTGTTTGCTGTCAGTTTTCCACTATATTCCTTTGTACACTTGATCTTAACCAAGAAGGGCAAGAAGTGATGTATAATATTTTCTAATTTGTATTATTGCCTTGCTTTGAATAAAGTTTCCCTGCTACTATCTGTTCTGTTTGAGATTTTATTAAACTCTGTGAATAAAGGACTCCCTGACCCCTTTTTCTCAAACTACAGGAACACAGCTCACTTTTCCTCTTCTATTTTCCTTTGTAAATTCTTTCTTCCTCAACTTCACACCCTGGACTTCATTTCTTGTCTATGTCCTAGTAAAATCAATCTAACTCTAGATCATATGCCCATACTATTCTTTCAAATTACGTACCAAACAAAGTCTTCACTGTTTTTCCAGGCCTTGAACAAGTGCTTTTTCTGATTTCTATCCTCATGTAATCCCCTATTACAAAGTATTTAAGCTATTTATAACAATTGCCTCTACATTTCTTGAAATTCTCTGTAGGTAAGTGTATGAATTAATTTTGATACTATTTTTTCTTTTTTGGGAAGGGTAGATTTCTAGGGTTAAAACTTAGCAAATACTTAATGAAAGCTCATTAAATAAAAAAATATATGGCATATATTCACTTACAAGTAGACATTAGCCATTAATTAAATGATAACCAAACTACAATCTTTAGACCCAGTGATGTTATGTAAAGTGCAGGAGTCTAGGGAAGATACTTGGTTTTCTCCAGGAGGAATGTCATAGATTTTATGCATGGACTGGGGGAGGACAGAGATAAAAAAGGAGTGCTCAGGTCGGGTGTGGGAAAATAGCATGGTTGGAGAGAGCTCAGGAGAGACAGCTGGAATTGTAAGGAAACCTGGTATAGTAGAAAATCCTGGAATCTATGAAGATGATCCCAATGAAGATAGAGTCTCAATTGACCTTGTCTTGTAGCCAGGCAAAGCTTCTAGTAGAGGAAATAAGTTGTATTTAATCAAGTTGTTGGACAAGGGGGTCCCATGGAAACACCCAAATAGCACAGCCTAATGCAAAGACAAAGGGTTACTTTCTACAAATGCACAGTGGGGCCCAGTGCTGAGGACAACATCCACACAGCTCATTAAACATGGACATGTCAAACTGGTACCAGCATGGGCCCTTTATTCCTATGTTCTAGTCTCTTTGTTGTGGGAAGTGACTTCACAGGCTACCAGAAGAGAAATGTGCACAGCAACTTAGCCACAAAACCTTTGGACCTGCATCTGTCCTGCCTATAAAGTATGCTAGAGTAATGGGGACAGAGAACTTGTGAGAGTAGCCAACCAATGTCTGATTTGATATAAGGCCCTCTCCACAAGAAGGATCCCATATCTCACGCTGCTTGGAACCAGAGACAGAGACTCCCATAGCTCAGAGACATAGGGTAAAAGCCAAAATGACCTGTCTAAAAAAGTAAATCAATAAAATGATATTATGCTATACCCATAGATCAGTGCCTTATCCAGTCATCATCAGAGAGACTTCCTCCAGCAGCAGATGGGAGCAGATGCAGAGAAACACAGCCAGGTATCATATAGAGATAGAGTCTAATTTGGAGGTTTCCATCAAACCTCCTCCCTCAGAGCTCAAGAAAAAAGAAGTGAGAGAAAAGGCAGAAAATTGTAAGAGCAAAAGAGGATGGAGAAGACCAGAGAGAGGAATATAGCCTTTAGACTCAACTAAGCAGGGTCATATAAACTCACAGAGACTGGAAGAGCAATCACAGGGCCTCCACCCTATGCACATATACTATAGCTATTAGCTTAGTGTTTTTATGGGACTCCTTCCTGACTATGAGGAAGAGTGTGTCTCTAATCCTTTTACCTACTCTTTGGATTATTTTCCTCCTGTTGGGTTTCCATGTTCAACATCAATATGGATGTTTTTGCTTCATTTTATTATATTTTATTTTGTCAGGTTTGGTTGTTGTCTCTTAGAAGCCTGTTCTTTTCTAATGAGAGACTCAAAGGGAGTGGATCCTGATAGGAGTGGAGGTGGGAAGGAACTAAACGGGGTAGAAGAAAAAGAAACTATAAATAGGATAGACTGCATGAGAAAAAGTCTACTTTTAATAAAAAAAGAAAATTTACTTAAAAAATTAAAATCGATTTGTGTCTAGTATTATCCTCCAAAAATGTATGAGCTATTCAAGAATATGTGGATGGTTTTCTTGCTCAAAGCGAGAAAATAAGAGATTTTTTTTATGGTTTAAGAAAAAGAAGAGTGGATAGATGAATGAATAGACATGACCACACTGTGTGCTTTCTGAATTTGTTCAAGGCTTGTGAACTGAGCAAGGTGGTATCATTTTCACTAATTTTCTAGATCCAGGTAGTTAGAGATATTCTTGAAAATATCAGTTCTCCAGGCCTAGTGTAGGTCAGGAGACTCCAGGTCTTCCATCAAACTGATGGGACAAACCTAACTGGAGTCCTGGCTCAGCTACAAGCAAATGGGCAACTTGGGAAAAAATTGCTTCATTTACCTAAGCGACAACTTCTTTTACAGAAGTAACTTAGCATGCAATGGTGAACTCACAAGGCTTTGAATACAATTCAAGACACATTGCTCACATAGCAGCGCTGTTTACTCTTGCAAGGTATAAAAGCTGGCTGTGTGATGTTTATCATTCCTGTTGCTAACTTGTGCAGGAACATTTTTCTCCCTGAGTTGCTGAGAAGTTTTATTCTTTTTCAATCATTTTGAATATAACTGTCAAAGAGACTGATAAAATAATAAATTTCTTAGAGCTTAATTCAGAAATGATGACTCATTATAAGTAGATCAAAAAAAAATGAAAGAAAAGAACATACATGTGTCCTAAATAGCCTATTACGAAACTCTACCTTCTCCCTAGTTAGGAAATCTGCATCCTTAACTGCTCACCAGCTTCAGAAGAACTGCATCAATACATTAAATGCAAAACCTGAAAATATTTGTCTGGATTCTAGAAACACTCACCATGTTCACATTTTCATAATTGCTTGATCATTCACTTCCTTGGGTCTTAAATTCTAGAAAGGTCTCTGGCTTTCTGTCTTTCTCTCTGCCCTATCCATCTTTAAGTTTTGCTCCTGCAGAGCCCCACATCGTGTGTACTACAGTCTCACTGCCCATCTGCATAGAGCACTACTGGTCTCTATCTCAACTTCTTTGTCTAGTTTGGGTCCTTTACTACTCCAGTTCTTCCTATACAGTGCTGATGCAGCAATATCCCATTCTTAAAGGACATTTTTTTGCCACTGCAGCCTTTTCTTTTCCTATAAATAGAAGCAAAAAATAAACAGAGTTGTTAATGTCATCTCTTTCCCCTCAAGGCCACTTCTTACTAAGCACTCAAAATCCCATGTGGCCTGGTCACAATTGTGTTTGAAAAGCAATCACTTTTCCACTTGGCTCTGTTTTTTGTTGTTGTTGTTTGTTTGATTGATTGATTGTTTGTTGGCTTTCTGTGCTACAAAAATGGTGAGATAATTCTTTCTCTGTCTATGTTTTGCCCAGGATTTGCCATTGGTTATTGCTTTACACTGATGTACATTTCTCCATGTTGTTTAAAGGCCACATTATTAAATTTTTGGCTTGTGTATCATTTGACTCTCTTTCTATGAATATAAACTTACTCTACACAGTTTCTTCTGTTATTGTAATCTCCATAACTAGCAAAATGTGAAGACGCCTCAGAGTAGATAGTAACTCTCCACTGAGCAAGTATGTTCATATTCATTTCTGTAATAAAATTAAGTACATTTATGTCTCTTCAACTGAAATGTAATCTATGTAGATACATATATATCTATTTATATCTATCTATCATCTATCTATTCATCTGCATATAACTACCTTTGTTTAGTGAGCAATGTTTTTTTGTCACACATGAAAACTGACTAAAGAATCAATTTGAATTATTGTGGACACTGGAAATTTGATTTTGCTACTGCTTTTGTTAATCAATACCGTACGTTAAAATTATATTTATATATTCATTTATTCTGTTTTTGGAGTCACATCATCTCATATTTTGAAACTGAAACACTTCATAATCAAAGAAAACTAATCAGCAGATCAATATAAACTTATGACAAATGTTTAAGTCAAATATTAAAGTAACTCACAATGAACCATTATTTGCTATAGTCTTCATTTTCTCAAAGGGAGAATTGCTAATATGCATAGACTAAGAAAAAGACAGTATTTGAAGACCATTTTTAGCTTTATGGAAGTCACGCAGGCTATATTATCTTGAATATATAGCAACTCTAAAGGCAACATAGCAAACTTAATTTATACCATGGTGCCTAACAAAGGATACAAATAACTATTAGCATCATGTACAGAGAAATTTTCTCAATGTCACAAACCAAGGAGTCAAGAAGGATCAAAATGTACAGCCAGGATCACTGAAAGCTGGACAGTGTCCTTTCTCATGACACACACACTAACTCAAACTCATTCTGAGATCCACATGTATGGGAAGACAAGCCTCCTCCAGAAATACAATTTCCTATTTGCCAAGAAGTCCATTTCTTCTTATCTGTTGGTAATAGTTGCCAATATCCGTAAAGTCCCCAACTTTAAAAAAAAAAAGAAAAATAAAATAAAAATAAGAATGGAAATGAATCTGCCATTATGTGATATAAAGTTCTTGAAAGTAATAACAAATTTTTAGTTTTAGGCTCTAACATATATATTTTCACAGTGCAGAAAAATAGAGTCAAGAGTCAAGATACTTTCAAATAAGTGCTGGACCATTGACATAGTGTATTATCTGAATAGAAATTAAATGATTTCACCTCAATTGTAGGCGAGTTCATTTAGATAGTTGATGTTACTTACATAAAAGCCAGCATGTCTCCTAACTATTCAGTTTTGACTCTGACTCTTTGCATTTCTGATTCTCTTTCTCTCTCTCCCTCCCTCTCTCTCTGTCTCTCTCTCACTGTTTCTCTTCTCTCTGTGTCTCTGTCTCTCTCTTTCTCCCCTCTTCCCCACAATTCCTTCTCTCACTTCAGCCATTAATAAGAGGCAGAAAAGCAACATATAATGCAGAACACGGAAAGAAGAAGCTCTGTATTCTGCCAGCCTTCTATCTGGAGACAAAGATGTACATTACCAAAATTACTACATCAGTGATTTTGCCAAGCACTTATCAGACAGAGCTGTTGTTTCCTTAATGTATTCCTTCCAGAATCCCGTCTCTCTGGCCAAATGATCAATAAGAGCCCTGGGATAAAATGAGAATGAAGTCTCAGAATCCAATTACTAGAGTTTGTATATAAAACAGGAGAAACAAAGTATGTAGATTTCTTTTTCTCCTTCTATTAGGATAATAAAAGACAGTGGTTGGAGTTGAAAATGAATATAGCCTGAGTAACTGAAAATACAGTCTTGGAAGCATGAAGATATGCCATGCCATGTTTTTAATTTCGCTTCAGTAAATTTCAACAGGAAGTCATTAAATATCTGCAACATTTTTTCCTAGTGATGAATCCAAGACATCCCTTTTCTTGAGCAAGAGAAGTTTAGAAATATTTTCTTACCTATTGACCTCTAGCTTCTTTGAAATTAAGAAAACAATTTGAATCTGTTTTTTTTTTTTTCTGAAAATTTCGCCCAACCAATTCTCTGCCTCTTACTTTCTCTGTCTCTGTCTCACTCTGGGTGTGTTTGTGTGTGTTTGTGTGTGTGTGTGTGTGTGTGTGTGTGTGTGTATGTAATTTCCATGCACAAAGGGTACTTTAAAATACTGTGTGCATCATATTGTCATACAGATTCTCTTACTCAATATTGCATAACTAATGGAAGTCTTACATGAGCTATCCTATATAATTTCTTTCCTTTCTCTTCAGGATTGTGAAAATCTGAGATATATTACTGCACAGAGTGTAATAGTCATGATTTTACTATATAATATAATAGTATAAATATTTACTTGATTCTAAGACTTTCTTATTGCCAAAAACAGTTATACTACTATTTTAAACAGTAAAATTAGCTACGGCCCTTATTAGCAATACTCTTAAATTAAAATTTAGTACTACTTTAAATTATTATATCTTATAAAACATAAAAAATGAGTTTAGTATACTCTAGTTATTTTTCTGGCAGTTTATGCTAATTTAGTAACTTAAATTATATACTAAAAACTTATGATTTAGGATCTAAAACTAAAGAGTCTTCTAAGATAATGCCATTGTATAGAAATCTCAACTTAGGGATAAGGATAGAACATTTATTTTGTCTGAAATAAAAACTAATGGCCTAATAGTTTAATAGTAAGCATTTGTGTGAAATACAAATGCTTACTTGAAAAAACACCATCCTGAGAATGTAATATGGGAATTCTGGACTATATACTAGCATATTATAATTGATAATTGTTCTGTTATTATATTTTATTAGAAAATTATCTATGTATTACTAGGTTTTTGTCCTTGTGATTAGCAATGTGATATTATATCCATAAACATGAACTATCAATTTTCATATAAAGAAGTATTTTTGTAAGAATTTCTTTATTTAAGATTAATTCAAATATGTCTCTGATTGTAAAATAGCTTAAAGAAGACCCAACAAGTCAATAAAGTTTTACAAATCTTTGCCAAATTAGAAGCTTTCAGTTTACTTGATAATTTAGGAAAATTGCCTGTTTAAACAATCAATAAAATATAAATAAAATAAATATAAAACTTTAATCAAAGCACTCTTGTTAAAGAAATTATAGCAAACACATAAATGGGAACACACTGCATCTTTTCTGTTGTTACAATTTCTTATAAGTTCTATAATTCTGGCTATAAAAAGTAGCAAATTCCATTCTGCTTTAGTCTTCCACATATTGTGTTTTTGAATTATCATAGTCTATATGAAAAGAGAATATTTTGCTTTGTATGAAGCCACACAAAGTATCTCCAGAGAAATATTTAGCCAAAATAGGAATTCCAGTAGAATTGTCTAAAAATAAAATTAGCAAGATGTGCTTAACATATTGCATATATATATATATATATATATATATATATATATATATATATATATTACAATAAAACCATAATGGTATGAAAGTTAAGACCAGTAACCCAAATTGTAAATCTAACAATAATATTACAATTGAGTTGGATAACAAAAATAATTTTCTATGATAACAAATGCAAAGGCAATGGGGAAAAAAAAACAAAATAAATAGATTTCTTAAAACTCACAGCTTCTTCAGAGCAAATGAAACAATAACTGAATGAAATGAAAATCTATAGAAGAAAAAACTTGTAAAGAACAAATCTGATAATCTGATGAGTGGTTAGTATACAATATCTATTGAGAACTCAATCAACTAAACTTAAAGTAAATAAATAACCCAATTAAAACAAGAGACGCCGGGCGGTGGTGGCATACACCTTTAATCCCAGCACTTGGGAGGCAGAGGCAGGCGGATTTCTGAGTTCGAGGCCAGCCTGGTCTACAGAGTGAGTTCCACACAGCCAGGGCTACACAGAGAAACTCTGTCTCGAAAAACCAAAACCAAAACCAAAACCAAAACCAAAACCAAAACCAAACCCAAAAACAAAACAAAACAACAACAACAACAACAACAACAACAACAACAACAAACAAAACAAAGAGACAAGATCCTCAATACATTTTCTCAAAAAAACCCATATATTATTCTATGTATAGGACAGATGTGCTACCATAATTTAATCATCTAGTAGGACTCCTGACACAGTGTATGATTTCCAGACAGAATATCCTTTGCCATTATTTTTATATTATTTGACTTAGTAGTCAAATCCCTAACAATTTCTGAGTTCAACTTTTCAATTTGGTCATATATGATTTTCCTGTGGAAATGAAGCATTTATAAGAAATACTTTAAGATTAAAAAAAAAAAAAGAACTAAATACACTAGACAGTGGGAAAACTCCCATGCTCCTGGACTGGCAGAATTAATGATATAATACTTTTACCACTAAAAGCACTATACAGATTCAGTAAAATCTCCACCATAATTCCAGTGGTATTCTTCATAAAACTAGAAAGGCAATCCTAAAATTTATATAGAAACAGAAAGACCATGAAAATCCAAACTAATACTAAAAGAAAGAACATAATCATATAACAATTCCTGATCTCAAACTATGCTACTGAGTTATGGTAATAAATATGCAAGAATACTAACACAAAAACAAATGCATGAAGAAAAAAATAATAGACTTAGAACTAAACTCACACAGTTAATGTCTTCTGATTTTTTCCAAAGGTTTTAAAATCTACCTCATGAACGAAAGAAAGGATAACCTACCCAACATGAGGTACTGGTAAAGCTGGATGTTCATCTGCAGAGTAATGAAATTAGATGTATGTCTTTCACCACTGACAGAAAATGATTCAAACTGGATTAAAAGCTTTAATTAAAATGGGAAACAGTGAAACTGCTAATGGAAAACATAAGCAAAGGAAATACTTGCTTTTCTTCCTTCCTTCCTTCCTTCCTTCCTTCCTTCCTTCCTTCCTTCCTTCCTTCCTTTTTTCTTTCCTTCCTCTTTCTTTCTTTCTTTCTTTCTTTCTTTCTTTCTTTCTTTCTTTCTTTCTTTCTTTCATTCATTAAAACCCATATATCTCAGAAAATAACATCAAGAACTGACAAATGGGCTACATGAATTTGAAAAGCTTCTGCATGGCAAATGAAACTAACCTAATTTTGACTTTTGACCTAGGCGAAGGAACTTAGGATATATAAAAAAAGATGCAAAAATTAATTACTGAAACAATACAAAATGGGCTGTTGATAAATACGCCAGTGATCTGAACATTTCTCAAAAGAAGAAATAACAAATGTTCAGTAAATATTTAAAAATATTCAACATTCTTAGCCATAATAGGAATGGAATTAAATCTAATTTTAAAATTCAATCTAACCACAGTGAAAATGACTAGCATGCAGTAAATAAATAGCAAAAAATGCTGGCTAGGAAATGAAGAAACACACATACACACACACACACACACACACACACACACACACACACTAGATAGATAGGTAGGTAGGTAGATAGATAGATAGATAGATAGATAGATAGATAGATAGATAGATAGATAGATAAAGCATTTTTTTCTAAAAATATCCTTTGTATTAAAAGAGGCAGCTTTTGTTGGAACTTGCAGTCAACTTAATAATAAGCTTTGAGATTACTTTAGACTTACATATTGAATTTCCTATTGTATTGTGTACTCAGCTGTGTAGGTTTAAATATTCTTTAAGAGAACAATGCAGCCAACTCTAGTATGTCTTGGATTTTCCATGAAATCAGTTGTTATAACTTAGGGTAAATTAGTAGTGCTAATCTTAAGATATGTATTCTTCTGTGAATCTTAATTGGAATAATCATTGTGGTGGCCATCTGCTAAAAGCAGCCAACAGGTTGAAAGCAATCTAAAGCAGCAAATATCATAAATATTGAAAACAATATGTAGATAAAGGTTAATCACATCTGTAGTTTTAAATAATATTCTGAGTCAGTTTGGGGTCAGTAAACTAACTTCTTCCCTTGTATAATTCTGTTAAAGATTTCTCTAAAATTATTCTCATACCAATCTACCAATGCTCATCAATAAATATAGAGCAAACCCCTTTGTAAAAGACAGGCATGGCAGAGAAGTTAGCCAGACATAACACACAGACAATAGGGACAGATTATATACACAATGTATACTGGCTACTAACCACAGACCACAGATAGATGGAAGACAAAGAAAGAGAATTCAGAATTGGGCTCGCTCTTAGTCAAACTATTCAAAGAAAACATCATTTTTTTTTATTTTTTCTAATTCCTTAATGTGACACCAACACCAAAATACAAAACAGAAGAAAAGCAACTGAAACAACCAAGGGCCACAGAAGAACTGAGCTGAGGATATCAGACACAAAAACCATTGTGCTCTTGGGACGTTTAAGAAATATCAGTCAATATTCCAGCTACATTTAAATCCAAAGTAGTATTAAGAGACAAGTCATCCATGTCTCAGAATAACAAGAGTTACTAAGTGAAAACATGAATTAGATGAACATATACAACAACCATACAATCTACACAACAAGAAACTAGATGGAGTGATTTAGGGAATTTATATGAATATATGACTCTAAGTGCACTTGCTTGATAATGATGTCAGCAGTGTCTGCCTTACCCACCTTGCTGCCTCTTATGTGGTTTTTCCCTGCCTGGAGAGTGCAAGTAAGCTGAGCTGGGACCAGAGGGATGGTGCTACTGTTTACAGAAATCAGCAGATGTCCTGTCTATTAGGACAAGTGAGGAGAAGGGTGAACACCCACCGTAGGAGGTACCAAGAAAGGATGTCAACAGAATTTAAGTTTTCCAACATGGAAATAACCTAAGCTATTTAGTTAAAAGGGCAGATTAAAAATGATGCTAATATGGGATGCAGATTCTAAGTTTGGCAAAATAAAAATTATAGCATTTGTTTTTCTTTAATTCCCACTATATCCCATATATCTAAATTGCAGACGAATGCAGCTGACAGATTTACTCAGAGAACTGGACATACTGCTATTATAGTGTCCTGTTGCAGGCTCGGTAATTGGGCATTGAATCCAGCAAGAATTCATATCCAGTTATGTTTCACTGAGGGTAAATTTATCCTGGCAAATGGCACGATTTTCTCTAGCTCAGATACTAAAAGGGAGGCGGTCCACCTGCATGGACAGCTGCTACTTCAGGAAACCTTTGCCAGGAGGCACTGTTTAATAGAGTTGTGTGGGCATTATGTGTGTTGCTTTCCCCTGACAAAAGGCAAGATGAGTTGGACCTGAGATTTGTGCCTTGATTTGTTTTCATGCTCTGCAACTTATTAGGAAACAAGGCTTGGTAGTGACATTTTATTTGATTCTGTCCAGAGCAATGTTATGATTCTTTATGAATTGCTTATCTCCTTCTAATAAGGCCTAACATGCAAAATTAGCCTTCTATACATTTCTAATTAGTTCTTAATGAATTTTAGCCTCTCTTTTAGGAAAAGATCTATTCTACTAACTATGCAGAATTAATCTAAATTACTGAATCATATGACAACTACTCCTATGGGAGAATTCTCTCTCTCTCTCTCTCTCTCTCTCTCTCTCTCTCTCTCTCTCTCTCTCTCTCTATCTCTCTCTGTGTGTGTGTGTGTGTGTGTAAAGGCAATTCTTATTTTAAATTAATAAATTACTGTATATATAACAGTAAGGATAAAATTTTACAATGTTTATGTATACTAATTTTTTTGCTTCTGCTTTTATCTTATGTTTTAAAGCAAGATACAATAAAAATAATGGGTGACTAACCAAATTACATAATTAAATATAGTTTTCCAAGTAAAGGATACATTTGTTTAAATGAAACGAAGGTATACTATGATACTCAATCTAATTTTAAAACAAATAATCTCAAACAATGAAGATTTTACTTTACTTACTGAAAAAAATTACAGGATTTCCTCAGCTATATTTTATTAAAAAACCAATAATGCTAAAAAAATATTTTGTGTTAACTATTTTTAAACTAGACTCCATTTCTATTTCTATATTGGTACTTTCTTCTTTTTTGTAAGAGAATGTACATTTTACATACTAAACAGATTTTTAGTACCACTAACTTTAATTTATATTTACATCTAATTCAAATTTTAAAATATTCACAATAAACAAATACATTTTGGAAATACCTTGGGCACAAAAAGTTAGTTCATAAGACCACATCATAAGACCACTTCTTAGAACATTAGGCCATGTCAAAATATAAAGTACTTCTAGAATAAATAAAGCAAAGAATTGAGGTTGTGCACATAGTGAATGCATTAAAAGAGGGGCCGACTAGAGGACACAGCACCTAGAAATGCTTACTACCCAATAATACAAACCCAATAGCCAAAGGATTCAATGTCCAGAAGCTGCGCAAAGACAGAAAGGTAAAATTGACCTCACAATTTGTCCTCGAACCTCCACATCTAGCCGTGTTTCTGCATATATATACACAGTAATTCTTTTAAATTAGACAATTCTGAGAGAAGAATATTAGATAAGTTACACAGTGAAGAAGGCTATGTTATTTAGAAAATAATTTATGAATAGCATTTGAAATGAATAAAATAATAAAGTTCACATAACCATGTAAGTGTTCTGGAATATAATAGCAAATTAGACAAAGTATTGCAAAATAAGTTTTTCTATCTTTAATGTGACTCAAAAATATGGAAAATATTTTGTTGGCTGCAAAGACCACTAGGCAGGTTCTCTCTATGCTAGTAAGCTATGGGCTGTTGTTTTAGTAGAATAAGTTTTCTGTATCTACTACTTTCCTAGCACATAAAGAGATGGACAATGAGCACACTTGTTGTACAACACAATATCTCAGGTAAATCTTATGGAATGATCCTTGAAGGCTCTGGTTAAGAGGCTAGAATTAATTTCCAGACTTTCGTAGTCTATAAACTGGCTGTGCTTAAAAGCCATTGTGCTCGTATGCATCCATATGAAACTCTCTTTTCAGCAAACATCTTCAAGGTACAGAGGCTTGTAATTTAAAAAAAATGAATGAAATAATGTATTTACAGTAAGGTTGCATATAGAATTAGGAGAAAGATAGAAGACAGAGCAGCAATCTCTTATGTTACAAAGCAGAACACTGTAAAGGCCACGATGTTATAAAAATGCTGAATGAACACAGGACGAGGAATATGCAATTATTCATTTCCAAATGGGGGCTGTAAAATGACTTTACAGTGTTAATAATTCAACCAGGCAGTAGGTACACCATGAATTTTTCTACACAGGCAAACAACCAATATGGCTTAAAGCATATTAAAGGATGTAGAGAGTGATGTAATAACAGTAAAGATAGGGTGTCCGGATGACACTCTATTAATATAATTAATATAATATTAATATAATGGAGCTATTTTCATTGCTGTGCTTTTATAGGAGTTATTGACTGCTATACCAGAAGCTGATGAAGTAGATCAAGAAATTAACAATATGAACAAGACTATGATGAACCTTGATCTAATTAATAGGATAAAGTTGACAAAATGTTGATGACAAGGGTAATTATCATGAAGGCATGGTAGTGGTGATGTTGATGATGATGCTTACCAGGTGGAGATGTGGACCACAGCAGCTTACATACACAGAAACTATTTAGTGAGCTCTTCACCTATACTAACAACTCACTTACCAAAACAGTCATAATTTTGGATTATAACAGGGAGCCTGATAGGACCATACATTTCCTACGGGTGAACAAATCAACCTTAGATGCATCAAGGAATTCTCCTAAGGTCATATACTATTGGAGGCCAGAATATAAAGGTCTCCATGGCTACAAAAGTAAAATACTTAAACTTTCCACTCTATTGCTTCCCATCACTGATAGGAAAGAGACCCAGATTCCCAAGTGAAATACAGGGTAAGGGTGAGTAGATAGCCAGCAGGAGTTAGAACTAGAAAGAATACCGTTGTCACTACTGTGGGGGTGGGTGTCCATGGTCAGGCTACAGAAAACAGTTTGCCATTAAGATTAATATAGATATCAGACTAGAACTGGTTGACAGATAAATGGTACATTACCAGTCATTTTCCAAGTAAGTGAGAATAAAGGAGGAACTATTTTGTGGGAGAAAAGATTAAATGGCTTTACCAAGTTTGCTTTTTGTTTGTAGGCTGATTATGATAAGAAGCTTAAAATGATTCCTTGGCAGAGAGAACAATAGCTCTAACAGATTCTGAAGAAAATTTTCTTCAGAGTTAGGAAATGACATGGTCAAACACTATAGAAAAACACTACCCATGTGAAAGGTCAAGATATGTAAGTTGGCAAAATGATGGGTATAAGAGTTAAACAGTTTTATTTTCAAGTTAAGTTGGCTCAGGAAGCATAAAATTCTCAGGGAGAAAATTTAGGTGATAAGGAATTCAAGAAAATGGATGCTCTCCATTCCACCAACACCCGAAATTCAGGGCACACTCCTGGTTGAAAAGAAAAAAAAAAAAAGCTATGCTCACAAGACACCCAGATACTTTCGTAAGAGAAAGGACCAAGAGAGAAAAATAACAGACATATATGTCATTCTCCACAAATAGCCTCTTAACTTCTCAGAGCAGTGGGACTGAGGACTGTAGGAGAGTGTAAAAGTGTGTGAGGGGTTGGAAAACGTGGAAGCAGCATTTTGGAGACATGAGTGTGTACCATCTGCATGACAGGTTGAGCTGACTAACACTACTGCAAATTTGGCTGAATGTTCCATGGCACTTCACAAGAGGATGGTGCATGCTATGTGATTAAATGTCTGTTATCACACTGGGAGGAATGCTGGATGAGAACACTTTTAATCATACCGAGGATATAAAGAAAAGCTCCCTACTGAAGCTGCCTACCTGCACCTATTGGACGATCCAGGGTTTGGGAATTAAACAGTTTCTGTTCCCTGCAGCCACTTCTTGCTTGCAACATTAGAGGCCGCAGGATAAACAAAATAGTCCTGGGTTCCCATCTGGTCTGTGTGTAGCATGCGGAGCTCAGGTACCTTTTTAGTGATTTGGGATTTGGTACTGACTATGCCCTAAAGTACTGTTTGCACCTGTGTGCTACAGGAGAACAACCCATCATCACCTATGAAACAAATCTCCAAGCAAGAAGGCCGTGCTTCTTCTGGGTACTCTGCATTTTAATTTTGGTACTACCATCTTCTCCAAGTCCAACTTCCTGCATCGCTACGTTGCATCTGCACAAACACAATTCCCCTTAGATTTAAAGTGCTCTGTGTATGGAAAAAGAAGTACTATCTGCCCTTGAAATATTATCTTATTAGATTGTTTTAGTTCTTAACTCTCATACCCATAGGGTAGAGAGGAAGGAAGCAGTGTTATTCAATTACAAAGGAACTCTCTCCTTAACCAAAAGCTTTAAATTAAACCAAGGCAAGTTTTTCATTGGTGGCATTTAAATGGGAGTTATATACTGCTGTCTCCTGGGGCACTATACGCTGTCCTCTACCCTTAATTTGACCTGAAGAGATTTCCCAGAGCTGAGCTAGCCAGCAGGTGAAGGAAGAGGAAATATGCCAACAAACCCATTAATCAGACCCTAAGCTCAGAGAAACAAATATATCAGTGTTTGCTAAAAGCTCTTGCCAGCAGGACCTAGGAAAGGCAGAGGGACTTTACCTGACTTTACCTGAGAACTATGTTCTTTCTATTATTTATGGATGCTTCTTTTTGAGAAAGAAGAAAAACCAGAAAAAAAAATAGTGTAAGGCTGGATAAATGAACCGTTGTCTGCATTAGAAAGCTGTCGCAAAATTAGATCATAACAATTAAAAATAAAAACAAACCTTAATCAGAAAATGTAAAGTCTTAAAAGCTGTGCTCCAAAACAAATGTCAGACACCCAGTCCCTGCCCTTCTCTTTGCTGTCAAACTCTCAGAACCTCTTCCTTCTCCTCCAAAAATGCCATGGAAGTTGCTTCCTCCTTTCTTCAAACAAATAAGAGTTGTAGTCTCTAGGGCACCGAAATCTGGCCCCTCTTTTCTCAGACTTCCACCATTTTTATTTTTTTTAGTAATCACCCCAATGGAGAGGCTGTTGTTCTGTTCTGTTCTCAACTGATCTTTCTTTGAGATCAATATCATCCTTGTCTCAGCTGTTAGCCTTACTCCATAATTCTCAAAGTAAAAGAAGAAAACAAAACCGAGGATCTACTATACTGTGAGCTCGTTCCAAACACTGCCGCCACTTCAGTCAGTCTCCTTCCTAACTTTTTCTCGGGGAAATTGTGTAACTGAAGCACCAGTCTTTGTTCCTTTATCCTCATAAATGGCAGCACATCTAGTATTCTACCAATTTGGCTCCTTTATTAATATATATTTAAATTAATGTGCATATAGACATTCATACACACACATATATTATACACTATTTATTCATTTATGTTTAATTATACATAAAAATGAATATAACTATATTTAATGATTTATATATTTATGTATGTGATTGAGTGTGTATGCATAGTGTAAGTGTGTGTGCTCTGTGACTGTGTGGGTAGAAGTCAGAAGGTAACATTAGATGCCTTCTTCTATTGCACTACATATTACCGTTGGAGACATTGTTTTTCACTTGACCTGCAGCTCACCAACTGACTAGACAGCCTAGCCTTTGAACTCTTGGTATGCTTCTCTCCACCAACTCCTCCCTCCAGCTCTACACCTGTTCTAGGGTTTTAGACTGTGTGAACACACCCATGATTGGTCCTTATGATTCCACAGCAATCACGTTACCCACTGATGCATTTCTCCGGCTCTTCATACCTTCAGATATAATATTAACAAGAACAGAAGTCTCTACTGCAGAAGTCAATTTAGCTCTATTATTTTTCTTTGTAGCCTTTACTAGATCTCAGGTCCATGGTTATTAATAGCATCACAGCCTTGGAAATACATTCTCCTAGTCTTATTTCTAGAAGCTGTGTTTTCCTGTCCAGAGACAATCACATGCAGTCATACACATGCACACATGCAACCATCACATGTTCTTAGTATTCTCTTTCCCTGTGACTGTGCAGTACTCAAGCCCTGTTAAGTATCCTCTGTTCTGGTACATTTGAATATCTGTCTGAATGAAACGCAGGCCAATTAAAAATGCTGATACCATTTTGGCATTCTTTGTGAGGCAAACTTTGTAGCCCTTAATCTCTCAAAAGGTGCGTTTCCCAGATCACTGTTTCCTTATTTTTCATATACAAATTCCTTATTAAATGGGGAACCTCATCTCAGTGTAGGTATTATGAATTATTAGAGTACTGGCACCCTATTTTCTCTTTGATATATTTATTCCCTAGGTTTCCCAGAATGATTATTTGTAAATACTAAGTATTTGTTACAGCTAATTTTGTTTCAATTTGATGAGATCTGGTATCAACTAAGGTAAACACATTTGAGTAGGACTGTGAGGGTGCTTCCTGAGGGGGATCGATGCTCTCCCAAAGTGGGTAGCATCTTCTGGCCTTAGCCATGATAGGAAAGAGCTCTCAGGGAAAAGCACTGCTACTTCTGTCTTTTCTCCATCACTTGCTAGTGAGAGCATCCACCATGTTTAAGCCACTGTCATGACTGATGGAATGCACTCTATGACCAAGAGACACAATAATCCTCCCTTAAGTTCTTTAGTCTGGAATTTTACTCCAGCAGTAAGACAAGTAACTTACACAATATTCAGTTAAAATTTATCAACCGTCTATCAGATGCTGTTAGATTCTTGCAAGAGAGCATGAATGAACACAGTGTACAGTTCCAGAGTTCTCAGGCCAGAAGAACTCACAGAGGGGAACTGTGTGGTGCAGCATACATGTACAGAGCATGCTGTGACCATAAGCCTGAGTTAAGGCTGCCCTTATTCTTTCTCAGCTTCTTCTTACCACCTCATTCAAGCTTCCACTCCTCTCCATTTCTAGGTTCCAGAGTGTTCCTGTTGAAAATATTCAGAGACTAGTTTTCTTACTCTCACTTGAAGATAACACTATCTCACCAAAGCAATGACAAACATGGGAATTAAATATCCATTTTCTTTTAAAACAATTTGGACATTTCCCTCCTTAATCCTAATCTCTTATTTCTGAGAAATGCTACCAAACATGTGATTCAAATATTTGAATACAGCACAACACACAATTTCATTCCAACTTTTTCTTACTGAATCAAAATTTACTCTGGTTATTCTTTCAACTGATATTTCAATGAATCATATGACCTTCCTGATAACAAAGTCTTTTATATAGAATGTGTTTTCATTTCTAAGGCTTGATTTTAAAATGACCTTGTTGGGCCTTCCAGAGGGCAGTCATGATAGGTCCCTTTTTGCGAGCACTCTATAGTCTTAGTAAATAGTGTCAAGCCTTGGAACCTCCCTTGAGCTGGATCCCACTTTGGGCCTTCACTGGACCTTCTTTTTCTCAGGCTCTTCTCACACAGATATTTGCACCCAACCAGTCGACAGAAGGTGCTTACCCCTGTGGTTGAATTAGAGAAAGGCTGAAAGAAGCTGAGGAGGAGGGCAACCCTGTAGGAGGACCAGCAGTCTCAATTGATCTAGACCCTCAAGATCTCTCAAACACTGGACCACCAAAAAGGCAGCATACACCAGCTGATATGAGGTCCCCAACACATATACAGCAGAAGACTACTGGGTCTGCACCTAACCCTCAAGAGACTGGAGGCCCCAGGGAGTTTAGAGGTCAGGTGGGATGAAAGTGGTGGCTGGGGACAGCCTCATGAAGACAGGAGGTGGGTTGGAGGTATGGGATGTGGAATAGTCAGAGGGTAAACTGGGGGGATACAATCTGGAGTGTAAAAATAAATAATAATAATAATAATAATAATAATAATAATAATAATAATAATAATAATAAATGACCTTGTGCTTACAAAGATTGTATTTCCAACAGTTTAATAAAGATTTTCAGGGGAAATCACTCTCACACCTCAACCAAACTTCCTATGCCAGATTCCAGATACAATACCTCCTCACAATGCTCTCCATTATAGTTAAAGGAAAATAAGAAAAAATATTTTTCTTCATTTTCCAACCTCTTGTTGTCAGTTAGTAACATTATTTTTTTTTTTTTACAAACTGTCATTTTTATATCATTGAGCTCCCTATCTACTGGCAGGAATCATTTAGTCTATTATAATTATATAAAAATGCTAAACGTACCTGTAATTTCTACTTAGCAAGTAATGAAAAGTTAATCATGACTCCTCAAAATAACTTTCACATCAGCATTAATTTGTACAGCTTCTCAGAGGCATCCCTTAATTGAAAGTTGAATATCAATTTCTATGTCTACCTTCTTCTGTCTCTGCCATGAATGATTCTTATAGGGTTTGCTTCCTTGGACATACAGGGCATTTAGATAGCACCACTTATTTCTCTCTCTCTCTTTTTTTTTTTTTTTCTTATGTTCCTTAAAGGTTTGTGTCAGGTCCAGTGTTGTCCAAAGCACTTCTAAACCAATCTCTTATGGCGAGCCTGTGTCCAAATATGACTAGTACTTGGTAAGCAAAGTTCTCCATTTTCATCATTAATCTTATATTGTACAAGAAGCAATTCACTGTATAGTCACATATACTAAACGTAATGACACTGCATGGGTACCTTTCTCATGAACAAAAATTTTCTAAGTACCAATGCTTCCTACTGTCTAAATCAAATGCCATCTTTTCAACAAGTGAACACATCTTTCACCAACAGTTTCTTAACCAATTTCAAAGCTAATGATTCAAAGTTTGCTTAATCCTTTAAAATTTTATTCTGACCTCTCTTCTGTTTCATGTGTGAGCACAAGATATATCAAAGAATGACAATTTTTATCAATGAAGCAACCAATCAATGTTAGATTGTGTGTGTTTGCTTTGGATCTAAAGTTAAAATACTACCTCTTGAATTTAATCAGGAAAGCTCAGTTATATATTTAAGTGTCCTTTTTCTTGATTCCTTATCATTTCAAATACTTTGCCTGTTTGAAATATTTTGATGGGTTTCTCATGTAATGAATTTAAAGTTATATATTTGATGGCAACATGTGTTCTTGGGAAGGGAAGCATATGTGTTATAATCATTAGGAGACAAACATTGTTAACAATATTATACTTTTAAATGGGTTTCTTGATTTCTCCATGCACTTGCATTTGTGATACTTTGATCTAGACTAGGCAAGAAAGAGATGATGTAGGAATTTGGAAAGAAGGGGCTGTGTTTAAATGGGTAGGGTTACAAATTATGTTTGTTTGTTTGTTTTAAATGAGATAGCAAATTGGCCAATGAACCGTGACAGAATTGTAAGCAATGAATGAATTTTGATAAATGGATCATGTTTTGATCTCTGTCTCATAGAGTCTGATACAGACCTAAGTTGTCAACATTCTTATATTGCCAGGCAACACTGATAGTAAAAATAGTCTGGTCTAATTCTCATAGGTTTGTGTTGGCTAGTTTTATATCAATTTGACTCAAGCTAAAATCATTTGAGAGGAGGGAACCTCATTAAAAAAATACCTCCATAAGATCAGGTTGTAGGTAGGACTACAGAGCATTTTCAAATTAGTGATTGACTTGACAAGGGAGAGCCCAGACAGTTTTGGGTGGTGCTATTCCTAGGCTGGTGGTCTTGAATTCTAAGAAGAATTCAGGCTAAACAAGTTATGAGGAGCAAGCCAGTGAGTAGCATTCCTCCATGGCCTCTGCATCAATTCCTGCCTCTAGGTCCCTACCCTGTTTGAGTTTCTGCCTTGATGTCCTTTGATGATGAACTGGAATGTGGAAGCATGAGCTGAATAATCACTTCCCCTCTAAGTTGCTTTGGTCTTCCTATTTTATCATAGCAATAGTAACTATAACTAGGATAAATGTCCCTCTTCAGTTGTTATAAGCAATTTAGTATCTCATTTATTATAGAGCCACTGCTATGCTTGGATTCTCAACACTGCTATAACTGTCTGCATTAATCGGTAACATGTTGCTTAATTCTCCCAGTACAGAAGGCTTCATCCTATATCTGATTATTTGACATTTTCATTGGTAGTCACAGGTATTGATATGGAATATCATATGGTCTTTTTTACTGTATCCCTCAACAATGTCATGATTATTGCTAAAGACATGTTAAAATAGGTAATCATAGTAATTAAACCTTGATGACTCGGAAAATTTCATACTAGGCTTTTTTTTTTTTTTTTAAATCTGCTATACTGGACAAATTCATAGTGACATAAAACTTAATAATGCTGTTTATTTGAAAACTTTTATTAAGTATTATAAAATATGACTAATTTGTATACAACATTGCCAAACACACACACACAATATATATATATATATGTATATATATATATATATATATATATATATATATATATATATATACACACACACACACACACACACACACGCACATACATATTTGCCGCATAGTACCATGAAGGCTGTGAATAATTTGCTTCCAAGGAAGTACTTAACTGACATTTCTAGATTTCAAACTCTCCTATAAATCATTTTTCACACTTTTATATCCATCTCCCTCTCTACTCTCTGTTTAGTGCCAAATTTGCAAATGCAATTGGCTGAAATGATTCCATTTAAGTACTTAAATGAATTATGCTAACATATATGGAAATGGATGTTCGGGTTTTGAAGGAACCCCAGGGTATTCCCTCTGAGGTTGAGAATGAATTCTTTATGTTTAAATGTATAAAAACTGTAACAAATAAGCAAGCCACAAGACTTCAGATAGTGACACAGTGGTGTCATTACTTGATCAGTTGGCATATTCTACTAATATGAAGACTACATAAATGTTTGTGACTGTTCTCACTGCCTGTGCTTCAGTAGCATATATTTAAATTATAAAACAAAAACCAAACATACATAAAAATAGTCGTCTGCTCACATGCTCAGACTACATCACATAAGGAAATCTCTTGAAAGAAAATTTCTCAGGGGTTCTTTAGATTTCCCCTACAACCGCCTCTTCCTTCTGCTTTTTCCTCCTCTTCTCCTTCTTCATCTTTTGTTTTCTTAAGACAGAGTTAGTTATAAATTACTGACAGTCCTAGTATTGGGTACATAAAGAAAACTGGCCCCAAACTCATAGCAATCTCACTCTACTGACTATTGGTGTTAAAGGCATTGCCCATCATACCAGGGCTTCTCTTGTCTTTTTTCTTTCTTCTGGATAATATTTAAAGCATTCGTTTTCCCTTCTGCTCTTTTTCTCCTCTCTCTTTCATGCATGCACTATTTTAAATTCACTAAGTTCAATTTTGTTCTTTTTTTTTTTTTTAACAAAGGGCTCAGTATCTCTTGCAAAAAAAAAAAAAAAACTGCAAATGCAATCTGCCTTAATAAAGCAGTGAATTATGGAAGCTACAAAATGGCTCTAAGGCTGCTGCTTTTATGACCAATATGGACTGTTCAAAAGACAAAGTAACCTAATAACTGAGTATATTAAACAACCTACAGGGGAAAGAAAATTGACAATAAGACTAAGAACACAAGTGAAATATTAGAGGTTGTAGAAATCACATACTGTAAAATAATTTTAAATAAAATAAAATGCTATTTTAAGAAGGTTATAAAGTAAAAAATATCAGTAAAGAAATCAAGGAAATATTTTGAAAAATAAAAAAAAAAGTTGTAAAAAAACCTTATATACAAAAAGGAGAAAGCCTATAATCAATAAAATGTTCCAGTAGAAAGAAAGGTGACATAGAAAAATAACCATATATACAGTTCAAGAAAAATGTTAATGGACAATTGAGAGAACATTCCTGTCATAAGGCACTATCATATGAACACTAGTAAGACACACAAACAGAATTTCAATTACAACATGGTAGCATATGCACTTTAAAGTCCAGTTTATTTAATTATTAAAAAAATTATAAGCTATTTCATATTGTGATTGTTTGTAGAGAAATTTTAATACAACAACATTGCTGCTCTTGCAAGGTTTTACATCCAAAGACCTTCTAGGTCTATGTGATCCTGCTAGAATGCAGATATAGCCTGGATTACAGTAATGTCTGGCTAGAATACGAACATATTCTTAATACACACCTTTAACCCCTAACAGGGGAGGTAAGGTTAGTTTGTAGAAGGAAGAAACTTAAAAGTGGCCAGACAAACTGACATATAAGAAAAATATATGACAAAATGTGTCAGAGAGAGGGTCAGACAAAGTGACATATAAGAAAAATATTTGACAAAATGTGTCAGAGAGAGGATACGGCCAACTGTCACTAGAATAAACAGCAAAGAGAAGTCATTTAAGAGAGCAGTGAAGGGAAGGAGGGAACAAGGGAGAGAGAGGAGAGGAGAGGAGAGAGAGAGAGAGAGAGAGAGAGAGAAGAGGGGGAGGGGGAAGAGGTAGAGAGACAGAGAAAGAGACAAAGAGAGAAGAGAAGGCAGTTTTACTGGGACAATTTTTACAAAGACAGGTTGCAAGAAAAAAATGGGCCAGATAATGAGAAGGATCCAGAAGATTAGAACATGTTGCCAGAGTTAGTTTGAGACCAAGTCGAGCAATTCAGTGAGAAACCAAGAGGAACCAGTTTGAATCAGTCGGCTTGGAGAAAAGTTTTGATGACGAACAGCTGATTGAACAAGCCAGCCAGAATTCAGCAATAACTAGAAAGGGTGAGCTTAATCAGCAGTAAGCCAGTAAGATAACAATTCCATCTGGTGAATAAAAGTTACATTTATAATAGTTTTTCAATTACATACATGATTGTTAATGGACAATAACTAAAATGAAAACAGAACTGGGTGGCAAGTAAACATGAATATAAAATACTCAGAATAAACACAAGTCACGTTATTTTCTTTTTTCAGTAACAAGCTGGGTTATTTATCACTGAGCTACCTGCAGATGAGTGTGGGTCTCACCATCCTTCAAGGATTCATATTTTTCTTTGCTTCAAATAGAAACAGTTTATATAAATTTACAACTGTTCTATCCAAAAGGAATAACAGACTGTGGGATGCACAATCCCAAATAATAAATTTGCAGTATAATCCCTACATGTAAGGCTCATTGCAGAAGAGAAGGCAGAATAATTATAATAGCCAGAGGATCTAGATTTCTGCCACTACATAATATCTTCTATATGACAAGGATGCCTCATTTGTGATGGATCAGCCATTTGTTATTTATATTTATATATTTATATCAACAAAATGATAACTATAATATCAGTTAACATGACAACTCAGAGGAAATATTACAAGGTTCTGCCTCCAAACGAAAAGCATCAGGTATATCAGATGGATCTGGAGGTGAAAAATTTGTATTTGGCAGGAATAAGACCCTTGAAAAATTAACCAATCAAAGGTGGTCAACTCTAAACATATAAAGAGGCAAGCAACTCTATATGGACTCACTAAGAGGTTTGTGTGTGCAAATGTTAATTAAAAATGAAAGTCAGTCCTTTGAGACGGAGTAGGGGAAGAACAGGAGAGGAGTAGGGGAGGGGCAGATGGGGATAGGTAAAAGTGATGTAAAAAACAGTACTCATGTAAAATTCTCAAAAATCTGCATTAAAAATTGATGTCACTAATGAACAGAAGAAATTTCACTTCAATTATATCATAAAAGAAAATCACATCAACAGTAATGTGTAAGCATATTAATAAGTTACTGAGACAGATATTTTCAACAACTGGGCAGACTATACCAGAAAGAATATTCTTAAGTCTATGGAGGTTAAGTAGTCAGGATTTATATTTTTAAATGAAAAGAAAGGTAAATGCTGATATCTCTGATCCAGAATTCCACCCATAGGAATATGAATAAGAAAATTTACAGTTGTTAAATAGCAGTGGTGTAACAGTAGTTATGCCTATTCATTGAATGGTAGAGCCTGTTTAATGTTATGCTGTCAAACAATGAAAAGATGATTACTACAATGTGAAGTGCACTGACATGGAAAGGGAGCTATGTTATAATGTAATGTAGAATAGGATAACTGTTTAACAAAATAAATCACACTTCTTCAGGAAGTGGACATCCATAAAGCATGATGTGTGTATACTTATGATATTATGGCAAATGCAGATTTTATATAAGAGTATGTATACATATATATGTAAAAATGTATATTTAAATTCAAATTATATATAAACATATATGTGTATGGATTAGGAATATCAAGTATATTCATAGTTTTAAAATTAAATCTCTGTAACTTTTTTATCTTGCAGATAGGATAAACTGTAATCATTAATGAAGTCTGCTTTTCACCATGTATAATCCTTTGATAATTACCATTCAATTTTCTGTTGCTATGTATTTGACTACTTTTGGTAATTCACTTGATTGTAGTTATATACTATTTATCATTTGGGACATTATTTTTACTTAATGTAGTATACTTAAAACTTATCAAGGTTGCAGAAAGTGACAGGAACTCCTCCTTTCAAACCCTGGTTAGTATTAAATTGAGTAAACACAACATTCTATTTATCCATTAGTTTGTTCATGGACAGTTAGATTATTTTTACCTCCTGGATGCTAAGAGAGGTCATAGAAAATAGGAGGCACAAGGCATCTTTTTTGTTGTTGTTCTATGTTTTTTGTTTGTTTTTCAGACATGGTCTCACCTTACTAGCCTAGACCTCTGATTTAGATCAGACTCCCTAAAATCACAGTGATCCATTTGTCTCTGCCTTCTGCCTAATGGTAAAATTAAAAGCATACAGCACTATACCCAGGACATTTCCTATTTTATTTGCCATACATTTCTGTTTTTAAGTAACACAAATGTTCTCCGTTTAATATTAGAAGTAGTGGCATCAGCCAGTAAGGTCAAATAGAACATTTTTTTAACCTTCAACCTTAGTATCTTCTTTCAATCCCTCTTGTTCTATTCTGACCACACAAAAACCATTTACCACACAAACACCATTTATAACTGATAACCACATACCATTTTCCATGTTAGATGATGGTATACATCTGTACGCAGGTTTCAAATGTTTGAAGTCAGCTTTACGAAAGGTGTTATTTTACTCAATTTTTATTTTCATAAGCATTTTAAGCAGATCCTGTCTTCAATTCATATTGATAGCTTGATAATATAAAATATGGTTTCATCTTAGTGTATATTTCTTCATCAAAGTTCTGATCTTCATGTTCTTTGTAAAGTATGTTTAGTTCATGTGTTAAATTCTATGCTTTGTTCTCTTTTTTGGTTTGCAGGTACTGCTGTCTTAGTAATTCTCTACCGTGAGAAGTTGCATATATAGTGTAACAAAATATTGACTTAATCAATTTAAAAACTAAAAATTTTATATGGCAACCGACTACTATAAAACATCCTAAATACATACATACACACATATATATAAAAAGAGTTGCCCATGGAATGGGATGCTGAGGTCCAGATTAGACAACACAGTCTAACAAATTATAAGTTCAATTCAAAGAAAGAGTTATCTCTTCTAAGGTTGTTGGCCAATGAGGTTCCTTAAGCCATAAACATTGTAGGTTATTACTCATGTTATTTATTACCCCCAAGAACTTGATTGGAAGAGCCAATTGCTGATATACAATTGCACTATATACTTGGGCCATAGAATTAAGCTAATATTCATCTGAGGCTACATCTCTACTGGCTAGCATCTTTAATGCTTGCAGATAGTACCCATTCTACCATGGGAGAAAACCAATACTCATTCTTATCCAAGTATGAACTTGAGAGCTATAATAAGGACTAGCTTTGTAAGAAATATCCACCAGTGAAATCGTAGCAAAATATCATAGAAATAACTCACCATTTTTTGATTTAATTTACATCTCATACCACAAAATGAAATTCAAACCTTGCACTCCTGTCAGAGTCAAGAACCCATGGTTTGACAAGTCATAGGCTACAGGAGACTTTTTATTATTGTTATTATTATTATTATTATTGAAATAGCTTTAAACTATTAATCTAACTCCCAAGGATTTATTATTATACCATAGACTAATAAATGATTCAACACTCATAATAGAACTTTCTATTTGCAGTAACTAGAATCAACCCTAGGACTAACAACTGGACAAGGTGCAGGGAATAAGAAACAATGGAAATGCTTCAGTTCTTCTTAGAAGGGCGAACAAAATACTCGTGGAAAGAAATTCAGAGACAAAAGGCAGAGCAGAGACTAAAGGAAAGGCCATCCAGAGATTGCCCCATTTGGGGATCCATAAAGTCACCTAACCCAGACACTATTGTGGATGTCAAGAAGTGCATGCTGACAGGAGCCTAATATACCTGTCTCCTGAGAGGCTCTGCCAGAGCCTGACCAACACAGAGGTGGATGCTTTCAGCTAACTATTGGACTCAGCATGGGGTCCCCAATGGAGGAGTTAGACAAAGGACTAAAGGAGCTAAAGGGGTTTGCAATAGAGCAGAGCAACAATATCAATCAACCAGACCCCCTGCCCCAGAGCTCCCAGGGACTAAACTACCAACCAGAGTACACACTGAGGGCCCCATGGCTCCAGTAGTATATGTAGCAGAGGATGACCTTTTGGGGCATCAATGGGAGGAGAGGCCCTTGGTCCTGTGAAGGCTTGATGCTCCAGTGTAGGGGAATGCCAGGGCAGGGAGGCAGGAATGTGTAGGTGGGTGGGAGAACAACTCTTATAGAAGCAGGGGGAGGGGAAATGGGATGGTTTTTTGCTGGAGGGGAGGGCAACCCAGAAATGGAATAACATTTGAAATGTAAATAAACATATCCAATGAAAATAAACAATGGAATGTTCATCCATAAATGAGATATCTACATCATATTCCCACCTACAAGACTCCAGGATCATTTTACAAGAGGGGTCTGATAGAATGTAAGAGGAAGATGCAATAAATAATCAGAAGAAAATAGTGTTTTCCAGACAGCATGGCAGTTGCATATAAGAACTCATAGATGCTGTAAGAGCATTAACAAGAACTATGAAAATAAAATTCAAGCCACACAAAACTTTTAGCATGAAAAAAGGGGAAGTAGATACAAATTCTCATTCCTAAAGATGTACTAGTGGCAACTGATAGCTTCAGAAATAGGGAAAATGAGTTTCCCTCTAGAGTGCTTCCTCATTGTATCATAGGATACAATCTAGAACAAACAAACATCTTATGCTGTATGGGCAGTATAAAGGTTGGACTGGGAAGAGTGGGTAGAATTCACACACACATACATACACACACATGCACCCACACAAATACACACACACACCAAACACACACACAAACACACACATACACACACATGCCTATACACACACAAACACCCACATACACACACATACACACAAACAAACAAAGCCATGTAGTAGATAAGAAAGAAGAGTGGGGAACTGAGGGAGGGGTGAATATAATTAAAACATATTGTTGTACCTATTTTGCAAAGAACTAATAACAGTAAAGGGAAGAAAACACAAGGAAATTTGAGAAAGAACCATCCTACAAACTCCCACACTATACTCACCCACAAAACAAACGTTCAACAGAGAAGAAATGACACACCACTAGAAGCTCAGCGTTCCATGAAACAAAATGACTCAAGTCACACCTAATGGAAAAAGGTTCCAAAGCACTTAAAGGTTTTCATATTCCTCATAAACAATTTGTGCAAATCTATCAAAAATGAACCTGGAGATGGTTTATATAGACTGCCTTAAGGGAAAAAAAAGTAATAATTAAAAGTGAACACAATTATTGCTGACACCTCTGAAAGGAGATTCCAAGACAATGGAGAGGGAATTAGAGGGAGGTAGATGGAAAGGAACTGTCACTCAGGAAACAGGAATTCAACATAAAGAAGAAACAGAGAGACTATGTCACTATGTCACAATGAATTAATCATTAATAGCAGCATAATTTGATAACAGCCATATTTTCTGAAATATATATATATATATATTCTACACATAAAACAAAATCCAAGCTAGTTGTACTAGAAAATAAATACATAGTCATAGTTGATAACCTGCCTGAGCTATAACAATATAAATATCCTCTATAACTGAAATAAAGGGAAGAAATGCTTGCTACTTAGTTGCAATTAACTAATAAATGTACAAAATATGTTTTTGAGAAATTAAAGAAAATCACCAGAGTGGGTTAAAAAATCACCCACAATTTAGTAATGTAATATAAAACATTTTAATTATCATGAAAATTTTATATTTTTTTTATTGAGGAAAAAGCAGAAATGAAGAGGCTCACATGAGGTTGTTTGTTCTATATCATATTCCAAGACTTCAAATAATGTCTTGCGATAATTTAATAATTGAAGTGGTTGCTTGTTGAGTGCTAAGCAATGCATTAATATGGGCATATCTCCTATATACGTATCTCCTTCATGTTAAACTAGATCTCATAGGTGACCGATGTGATAGGCATTTGTTTTCATTTTTCCCTTTTATAACACAGTGACTCCCTGAGTTTGTAGAGGTGTGAGGTGCACAATCAAGAACTCAATCTTTCATCTTGCATTTCTAAATCAGCACACTTTCAAGTCTACAAACTCAATTTTCAAAGAATGAACTTTATTTCTCACAATGACTAGTATAATTGGTGTTGTTATTTTTCCCCCTCCAATCTGTCAGACTCAAGTCCCAGAGGAAGTAGAAAAAGTGTCAAGTATGCTTTAAAATGTATATCACTTGTCATTGGACAAGTTGGAAATCTCCATCCTGAATTCTTTATGCTGAGATAAAGCATATAAAGAGTCTGCTTAATTAAAACCTGTTGAATCTACAATATATGCTGAATTTAAAACTATTTTCAAGAAGTTTCTCATTAACTATGATTTGCAATAATACTTAGAGAAATATGACATGCAATTTATCTTCCAAATTTCTCTAAAAGTCAGTTACAAAGCAATAGAAAGTCAGTAAAAGACATAATTACAATTCCTGTTGTAGAAAATGTATTGTTATGATTTTCATTAGTTTGGAGGCAAGGGAGTAGATTGTTCTATATACATGTTTGTATATGTATATATGTATGTACATATATATACACACACAAATATATACACATATACATATGTGTGTATGAACATATATATGTATCTCCTAAATTTTTCAAAATTATTTTTAAATATGTATGTGTACATATTCCTAGCATCTCTATATTGCTAATAACAGTCTGTAATTCCACTTCCATATGTCAGCTTCTTCAGGCTTTCATGAGAACCCTTGTTATACAGACATACAAGCAGGCAAAATATCTATACAAATAAAATAAAAATAAACACATGGAAAATAATGGTTTCCTTCATTATTGATATTTATATTGTATTTATTGCTCTGGATTAGCAAAACTATAGCCCTTTGAATGTCTTCATCACACATCATATGGTATTTAATTACTAGAGTACACTTCCCTCTCAAAAATTATACTTTGAGTTTTGTTTTGAATGGATTGTTTTTAATGAGCTGAAAGCATAGAATACAGAGGTGGCTAGATGGGTTTAATCAAATGTATGGTAACTCAGTAGGATTGTCAGATGGTTCTTACAAACTACCAACTTCTAAATTAGTGGTAACACTCATTCCAGTGCTACCTTCTGTTGCTGAATTTGGTTTTGTAAAATGCTAATTGAGCATCACCTTTAACAAGCTACAACCTTTCCTTACCAGTAGCCCAGAAAGTTAAACAAAATCATAGAATGTTAATGAAACCTAAGTAGGTAAGATAATAAAAGCGAATGACTGGTGTTAGTTTACACTCTGCACTGAACTACATGGGTGTTTGGAAGGCTATGGATAATTAACTTACAATTTGTATATGCAAACATCTTTGGTTTACAATTAGAGTTGCTGATTAAAATACAGCAATAACTCAGAAAGATGTTATTTTTCTCATTAGCTATTTATCCTCTGCCCTCTATCTACATAGCAAAAACTTCATGTACTCATACTCAGCTTCATAACATATCAAAATATAGAGAAGTAGAAGAATTTCACACTCTATGTTCACTAATTCCTTTTGAGCCAATAGATTTGATTTCTCTATTCTCCTTCTAACCTCTCTAAAGAAAACACACCCAACTGTACCTGAGCTACCTTCTACTATGTTAAAACAAGCTTCATTCTCAGGATCTGGAAGAATGTGGAGAAGAGGAAGAATATCATCAAAATATATTTAAAGTTAAAAATCATTTTAAATAATAAAACAAATAATATATACACTTATTTTACCTCTCTGCAAAAAAATTATGTTTCATATAATGATGACAAACTTTCTTGAAAACAGTACAGGCATCATGGTTCAAACCTGTAACTCAAACATTGCAGATGGCAAAGGAGAAACAGAAGTCCAGGGCCATCACTGGCTATATTGTAAATCTAAGTTCAGCCAGGGCTATGTGAGCCAATCTCAAAAATTATTTCACATGGCTGTGTATATCTTGTCAATATCCAATGCATTTCTCTTGTTTTCCAACAAAGGTTCTACAGGAATCTGCATTCTTTTCTTTTAATTCATTTTGTCTTTATTTATCTTCAATTTCTATCTATTCAGGTCACTCAGACTTCTGCTCTCCAAAGTACCCCAGAGGCACCCTTGGCAAGCTCATCACAAAGCATTATGTTTATAGCTAGAATTCATAGGTCTGCCCTCATTTTTCTTGACCAACAGTAGAATTGTTAATTCTTGTACATCTGCAATTTCTTTATCTTATACTTGGAATGACGGAAACCACCACATTCTTAGGTTGACATATCTGCTATGCAGGTATCAGATTACTTTATTCTAACTTCTTCATGTCTTCTATCTGTGTGTATAAGCATGAGCTTAGAGGGGTGATCATTTGTTATTAAATACAGATGTGCACATCACACATGTGCAGGACAGAGAACAGTATCTGGTATTGGTCATCACCTTGAAGTGAGTTTTATATCTATTACAGACAACATCCCTATCATATAGAGAAAAAGTAGTGAGAATACATATTTTTGGAGCATTGATGAACTAATTTCAGCTTTTTAAACCAGGAAAGAAACTAAGGAGCAAATTAAAGATAACCATAAAGTGATTGGCTGATATTTAAAAAGAGATTAATATGAACAATGCAAATGTCATTGAAAAAATGCTCAGATTACCTTAGCATGAAAATATATCATGCCATTAGAAATAAGATAGAAGCAATTACCTAACCAATATGAGCATCTTTGTGTCTTTCATTTCTTAGTAAGTAACATATTACAAATTCTCACTACACTTAAAGGTGAGCACTGGTTCTTGATTGAAGGACAACTGTTAAAATTCTTAAGCATTGACTCAACTTAGTACAGTAACTTATTAATAAGGACTAATATTCCTAGGTACATAAAATATATAGTGATTGAAAACATCTAACAGTAACATGTTTAATTATCCTTCTCATTTTAGCACTGTATGTAAATTCAGAGGTAGCACACCAATGGGCTAGAATTACTACTTAACACCCAGCTTGATATTTTCACAAAATTACGTCTTTTTTCACTAATTACACAGGTGTTCTAGAGAGCATCTCTTTCAACTTGGGAGTTTTCTCAAGGACTCCCATTCTTCTCTACTACCTACACATCCTGAGGGTTTTTCTCAGAAGTCCCCTTTCAGTCAGGCCACTATTTAGACACACAGTTAGATATCTATGTTCAATTAAGTTAAATCAGTAAATATATGAAACTCTGATCAAAATATTCCTATGGATTGGCATCATCAAGTTCAGAGAATCAGAATCAACCTCACCAGTTTACTCTATGTTGGTTTGTGTGGAGCTATTCACTATTATTACATTATAAATTTTGAAGACTAATTTTCTAATTTATTTTTTATTCCAATGAAAAGGATAATACTTTTGTTCTAAATACCCATCTGTATTCCCCCCAAAAAAGTAGCTCTCACTACTACTCAAAGACACTTTTTTTTCCAAACAGAAAGAAACAATTGAAGAAAGCTACAAGTGGTCAAGCTGCAGAGAACAATGGGCTTCTGGGTGCTCAATTACAGTAGACACAGCCACAATACCATCCCAACACAGAAAGAATATCCCTGAGGAGAGAAGACAGATATTATAAGAGCCAAGGATATCTGCTGAGAGACAATCTTATAGATGTGAGAGGAAGGTGAACCCATGAAGTCTCAACAGTATGGTAGCCTAAAGAAGATGTGAACAATGACACCAGCTGACATGACATGATGAAAGTTGGGAAATCTCAAGTGTCACCATCCTTAAATGATGAAGTATAGACAATTACCGACTACTGAAAGAAAAAATACTCCTCCCCAGTGGGGAGACCCCTAATAGTGCAATACCACTGGTCAGCTCCAACAAACAAACAAACAAACAAACAAACAGAAAACCATATACATATGAGCAACTTTATCTAGAATCCACAGGTTGCATATATGTATGTATATGCTCACATGTACTAGTACACACACACACACACACACACACACGCACACACACACGCACACGCACACACATACACACAGACACACATACAATGAAAAGAGACCATTACTTTGTGAGCTAGGTGAGGATATGGGAGGGTTTTTAAGATTGGGGGAGTGATGTAAATAAAATATAAATATAGGACATTTAAAAATTAAATTTAAATTTAAGAGGACAAAACTGATTCCATGGGGGGGTGTGTTAAACTATTAAATAAATAAGCCCATTTCATTCTAAAACTTGGATGATCTTTTTGAACTCAAATAGTTCATTGCACGTAATGCAAATGTCAAAAAAAAAGAGGTAATAAAATATTTTTAGGCTTATTCAGGATGCTGAATTTTTATTGTTTTTAATTATTATTATTATTCTATGTTTTTGCACAGTCAAAAACTTTGTAATTATAAATAGTTCACTAAAACTAAATATCCTCCTATTTTAGAAAACAAATTCTGGAATTTGTCCCTAAAATGGCCTTTCATTATTATGTTTCTCTTTAAAAATAAACTATATTTCATAAAATGACAATAAATTTTTATATTATGTTCATAGTAGTCATGGTAACAGGACAACCCTTATGTGACCCACATAAGAAGCCTTTCCTTGTAGTTCTGTGTAATCTAAATAGCAAGAATATTAAAATGTTTTAAATCTGTATTTAATATAATTAGACAAATTTACAGTTATAAATTCATTTACTATAGAAAAATGATAACATCTTGATAACTCCCAAATATTTCTCAACAATTTTGTATGTCTTTATTTCTAATTTTAATGAGATGTTTTCTATTTCCATCTGTAATCAAATTTGATTCCTTTCAGACCCCACCAAGTTTCACTTTATTCTCAATCATAGAAAAGTTCAATATATTATCTAGTTGAGATGATAATCGATCTTTTAAAAAACAGTTAAACATATTTTTATGTCAAGGTTGTCTTAGATTTATTTATCTATGTTTTATATTGTACTTAAACTTTACTTATAAATTTGCTTATTAGTTCATTGACTTGAGTCATATTTTAATTCTTGTCTTATTTATGTATTTACCATGCTACAAAAAGTGGTGAATAAGTTTCTGTTGCTTCTTGGAGGTAGCAAGCTACAAGGAGAAAATTAATAAGCATGTGAACACATGTGTAAAGAGGGCTCCAAGCAAAGTTATGAGTCTGTAACCAGTGAGTCTATTTAGATAAAGATGATTTGGCAGAGAGGTGATCACATTACTCTGAGAGAAAAGCAAGAACTGTGTGGTATGAGAGATAAAGTGGTTTTCTAGTAGGTGCACTAGGTTAGGAAGTGCTAAGTAAGAGTGCTAACACGTTGGATATAAAATGACAAGTGAATTGGTTTAGAAAGCAAAGAAGACAAACAAGATTTTCTTTTCATTTCTTTCTCTTTTTGATTACTTTTAATAAGAACATAAGAATTTTAAATTGGGAATAACACTGCCAGTGATATCATTTTCTCAGATTTAAAAATCCCTGGGAAACTTTGTGTTAGTGTGGGTCATATTCACAGCATGGCTTGGCTCTGTGTGATCTCCGTAGTTACCTCTTAACCTCCCTGGCTCAATTTTGTGCTTCTAACAGAAGCCCAGCTCTTTCAAGTAGCCTCAAATACTGACCTCTGACTTGTTGAAAAAAGCTTAAACTCTTTATTTGAATAAAATGTAGACTTCCTTTCCCATACTAATTTCTTCTAAAATTTCAAACTTTAGCTTACCATTCTTGCAAGTGTTCTGTGACATAGACAGCCCAGGTTTCTCTTCAAAATCCCTGATGTCTGCATGAACCTGTTAATTAGACAGCTAAGTAAACCCTTTTTTGTTACCTGCCTGTCATCTGGTAATCCAACCCCTATTCCTTTTATACCTATCTTGCAGTGTTCAGGAAATTTCTCATGTCCTTACAAAATCTGTTTTATCTTCGGAACTAGAATCACATGGGGTAAAATCTAAATAGCTGGCCAGATTCCCTTAGATAGAAACCGTAGGCTTACCCTTATATGTAGACCCTAGATTTATTTAAAGTTTGATTTGGTTTGTATGTATATGTCATGAAGGTAAAGAAGAACCATGAGAATGAAGCAGGAAATCTTAAGGTGTTGGGCAGGAGGGCTAATAAAATACATGTGAGATTGGCTGGGCACTGCTTGGGAGAAGGTGAACAGAATATGTAGAATTAGCAAATAACATAATGAAACCATTGCTTCTTGTGCTAATTTTACTCATTCATCAAATGAAGAAATAAAAGAGATTTGATGTTCTTGCACCCATCCCTTCTAAACAAGCTCAATGGTTGAATAAAAAAATCACATGAAGAATAGAACAGCATAGAGTTGCATTCTGATCCTTCACCTTCTGGCCTCAAAGCTGTGACCCTCGTGTTTCTAAAATAAAAATGAAGTGGATACAAGAAAATATAAGTTTTACTTTTGCCAAAAAGTATTGACTTCCATCTATAAAAATGCCATCCAAGATAAAAAGGGCAAGAGTGAAATTCTCAAGTGTGAATCCCTAACCACACCTAGGGACAGGGAGATGACAAAAAAAAAAAAAAAAAAAAAAAACCTAAGAGTGCGGTCTCAACAAGAAAGAATATTCTAAAATAAAATGTTCAGATCTTCATCTAAGGAACATAAAGGGGCTGCCCTGGCTCTTTATCTCTTATACGACACTACACTATACTCCTCTGATATTATGCACCATGAGAACTTGCCCACACTCTCCAGTTTGGTTTAAAAAATATTTCTCTAAACTCCATTTTAGTCTGTGTTTTTATTCCCTAAATTACAATATCAACTTCTACCTTGAAAAATTTAAGAAAATAGTGGTGCCTATGCCTCTGTTGCCTAGAACTCTTATAAGTAAGGTGTTCAGGAGTTCTCCAGACCAACACCACTACCATCCACTGGGACTGCAGAAATAATAGAACCTCTTGCTTCTAACCTGGTCTTATCGAATGAAAAATTCTAAGGGGGGAACCAGTAACCTCAACAAATTGTTACAGGTTTATATTATATAACATCTTCCACGTTTCATTCTAAAACTGTTAGTAGAAGCAAAAAAGATATACCAAAGATATAAAGGGAATAGAACATATTCTAATTGAACACATACATACATGTGTGTGTGTGTGTGTGTGTGTGTGTGTGTGTGTGTGTATGACTCTGTGTGTCTACCTCTGTCTTTGTCTCTGTCTCTCTCGGGGTGTGGAAAAAGAAGGGAGAGGGAGAGGGAGAGAGGGAGAAGAAGGGGGAGGGAGAGGGAGAGAGAGAGAGAGGGAAAGGGAAAGACTTGTCTAAGTCAGGCTTCTGCCTTATTGCTCAGAGCTGAGATGACAGATGTGTGGCCCCCTCCTGACTTTCTGTTTTGTTCTTTTGTTCTAAATATTTACTTTATTTTTAAGACTTGGAAAGAAATAAAAAGTCACAAGGCAAAATCAACCATACTCAATTCAATAAACTGTGATGCAATTAGAATCAACACTCAAAATAGAAGCTGTCAAGATTCAAATTAAACTTTATATTTCCAAAATCAAATGTCCATAGGTGTGTGTTTCCTTCCAGGCCTTCTTCCATTCTATCCCATTGATCGACCTGTCTACCTCTGCATCAACACCGTGTTGTCTTTATCACTATTGCTCTGTATTACAGCTTGAGGCCAGGGAGGGGCAATTCAACTAGAAGTTGTTTATTGTTGAGAATTGTTTTGGCTCTACTGGATTTTTGGTCGATAAATCTTTTTCATGTCTGTGAAAAATTGTGTTGAAATTTTGATGGAGATTGCATTGAATTTGTAGACTGCTTTTGATAAGATGGCCATTTTGACTCTGTTAATGCTACCAATCCATGGTGGGATTGTAAACTGGTAAAACCACTCTGGAAATCACTCTGGAGGTTCCACTGAAAATTGGAAATACCCAAAGCTCTAGCTGTACCACTCCTGGTCATATACCCAAAAGATACCCACCATACCACAAGGACAAATGCTCCACTATGCTCATAGCAGCATTATTTGTAATAGCCAGAAACTGGAAACAACTCAGATTTCCCTCAACTGAAGAATGGATACAGAAAATGTGGTTCGTTTACATAATGGAATACTACTCAGCTATTAAAAATGAGGTTATCATGAATTTTGCAGGCAAATGGATAGACCTAGAAAATATTGTTCTGAGCAATGTAACCCAGATATAAATGGACATGCACAGTATTTATTTACTGATAAGTGGATATTAGCCAAAAGTACAGAATACAACCCACAGACCATAGGAAGTTTAACAAACAGCAAGGCCCAAGTGAGGATGCTTCAATCCCACTTAGAAGGGAGAACAAAATAATCATGAGAAGAAGAGGGAAGGAGGAAGGTGGGTGGAAGAGGGAGAAGAGGATCAGGTATAGGGGTTAGAGACAGTAGAGAAGCCCCAAGGGGCTGGTGAATGAAAGGAAATATGCAGCCATAGGGGTGTGGGAAGACCCTCTAGAAAGTACCAGAGAAATGAGAGTGGAGAGACACTCAGGACTCAGTGGGGGTGACTTGAGTCAAATGCCTTACATGCATCAGCTGTATTTGATCCTTCTCCACCCCCTTATATTCAGCCTTTCTTGCTCTCTTTCTGTTGTACCTTACAGACTTGCACATTTGTTTACATATATATATATATATATATATATATATATATATATATATATATATACATACATATATATATTTGGCTATATTTTATATCTGAGAAAGAACATGAGGTTTGTTTCTGACACTGTGTGTCATTGCTTAGTAATATATATATATATATATATATATATATATATATATATATATATATTCTAAGTCTATCAATTGTCCCGAAAACTTTTAAATTTCATTTTCTTTATACCAGGGTAGTATTATATTACATAAATATACCAAATTTTTCTTATGCTTTCATTTGGTGAGGTTCAATTATTTGTTATAGTGATCATTTTTCTCTTGTTTAATTTACAAGAATACTGAGTCTGGCACTGATCAAAAACAAGACATGAAATGTGAAGAATTATGTAATACTTCATAATTCACAATTATTCCATAGCTTCAGATGCAACTGCACATGTATTTTATCCATGCAGGATATTTCAATATTAATGTGCCCATAATTCCTATTTTGTTCTGATTCATATTGTCTGTGCCATCCTCTATACTAGACATGTGAAGCACACATGTTATAATTCAGTCTTAAAATACTAATTTTGAAAGGATAGAGACATTATGACACTACAGATATTAATGTTTTCCACCCATAAAATGTTACTTACCTTAATGGATTAACTTTTCCCTCTTATGATGATTCACAAACCTCTTATGTTTGAGCCTAAAGTTTAGAAAATGGAAATGGCTTTCATAAAGCTATATTAATATTTATTCAAGGATAAGAATCTAGTCAAATTTTAAATTTTAATTCATTATATATTTAACTGGATATATGAATGTATTCACTAAATAAATGAGATGTATATGTCCATGTTCTGGAAATAACATGATGAATGAGGCACTAATCCCATTTTCCAGCACTTTTAACAATCATGGAAACGGATAAAACACAGTATTATTTTCTGCTTTTACCTGCAGTCATACTGCTACTAGACCATAAGGCAGTCAATTTTCCTACTCATCTTTATATCCCCATATCTGAGACACACACTCAACCATGATAGTTTTGGCTACTGGAACTGGGACATACACTTTAAGGATATTGAAAAAAATATGTATTTTAAAATGGAGAATCAATATACCAAGGAGAAAATCAGTATGAGTCTGTGCTTCCCTCAGCACAACATTGGTGTTAACATTTTTTCCAAAGTGCAACTGTAAGAGCAACAGTTATTATAACAACTAAATCTTTGGCCCCAATTCGTCACAAACTTAGCATGTATGAAACATTCTGAGGCTTCTATCGACGGCCCTCACCTGGCTCAGTGTGCTTAGAACTCAGTCAGATAACACAGAACACCCCCACTATACACACACACACAAAATTCAAAATGTTCATTTACAAAAGACCAATTCCTCCATGACTGTCTGCACAATGGACACTTTTAAGTTTTCATGCCCAAGCTTCAAACACACTCCAGATCATCCTCTCCAGTGTGAACAAAATACCCTGTATTTCTGGTTATGGGTAGATGGTGAACTGGCCCAGTAGTTCTGTATCACTGAAATCCCTTTCACACTTGCTACTGACATTGACCTTTATATGAAACCCTGACAACCTCAGAAAAGCAAAAAGAACTTCTATAGCAGTGATGCTGCATAAAAGTAAGGACTAAGACAGCAAATGAGGTCAAAAGGAGAAGGACCATCCATGGAATTACTAATATTTTTGTTTAACTATGCTGCTATGATTGCCATGCATGAATGCAAACAGAGTCCCAATGCAATTTATACTTTACTAATTTTACATTTCAACCTTATAGCCTCTAGATTCTTTAACTATATCAGATTACCTTATCAATCTTGGTTTTTGTTGTTTTTTGTTTGTTTATTGGTTTTTTTGTTTGTCAGTGATAAGGGAAATGGTATTTAAATGTCTCTTCATGAAATGAAAAACAGTATAGTCCAAAATCATATGCTGAGTGAGAACTTCTGTTGATGGCTTCCAGAGAAGGATGGTCAGGGTTTGTTGAGGTGTTCGCCCCTGGTAGTCAACCATGCTCTTCTGAATCACACATCCCGTGTATATGTGGGCAATACTAATTAGGCTAATAATTAAGCTATGAATAGAAGGAGAGAGGACATGGAAGAAGTTGGGAGAAGATGTAAGGCAGTGCTAGACTTGAGAGTTCAGAGGATGAGTATGGGCTAAATATAGTCACAATACAATGTGTGCAAAAAGTAAATTCTTTAAATCAATCAAATTCTTATTCTTACTCTTATTCTTATTTTTATTCTTATTCTTATTCTTATTCTTATTCTTATTCTTATTCTTATTCTTATTCTTATTCTTAGGCAAAAACCAAACTCTCTCTGAAACAAAAGAATACAAAGGAAAGAATGAAACAAGCAAGCAAGCAAGCACACAAAGAATTAAAGACTTGTTTGCAAACTTACTCTAGAATCCTGAGTTGCTTATTAAAGGGGAGATGCATAGCAGATTTTACTGATAAGTTTATGGGACCATGAAGCCACGACATCTTGTCCATTCTTTGTTCTGCTTTTTCTTGCTGACTATAAAACTTTAGACAGTCATGTAATGTCCATTTTTTTCATTGCCCTCCTTTGTAAACAATGCAAATTATTTTCTCTGTCAGAAAGATTCTATCTAGAAATGATGAAGGGAAAACTATACCTTTCAATATCTATACTTATATCTATATCTATGATACAAGCAAACTCTCTGTGTATGTGTGTGTAATACATTCCTATGAGTCTATATGTATGAATGTATGAAATTTGTAAAATATTCTGTGAAACAAATTGGATTTTTTGTAAGGCCTAGGCATTCTGTTTCTAGAAAAGTTTCCCCATCATTACACAATTTCAGAAAATAGGTGGCCTAGGTTTTTATTTTTTTAAATTTTTCTCCCATATTTCTGGGGAAGGAAGATGAGAGCTGCTGAATATTCACTGACTGCCAAGAATGCAGTTCGCATACATAAATCTAGATACTGGAGATGTATTGCAATAGTCTCAAGTATCATCTGGATATACAGTGAAAGTTTGGCTTTGGTAGTTAACAAAGATCAACAAATACATTATCAAGCTGCCAAGGAAATCAAATGTATCTTAAAATGCCCCTGGAGCATGCCTGTCAATATTTTGTTTATTATATTTTAGAACATAGTCTATCTGTCTAAAATTTTATTATTGTGTTAAAACATGATTATGTTATTTAGATGGAACTTACAACTAAAATGTCACTCTTAAAGCAGAGACAGAAATATCAAATCAAAGTCGATCCAATAAAAATACCTAAATATAATTAAAAAAAAAAAAGAAACTTACATATAAATCTCTGAAACACAAATGTTTGATTGGGCACTTTTCAAAACCTGTTAAAGTTTCATCAGTTTTGGATGTTGGTTGAATGCAGTAGATTTGGGGGAACTGTCTTACTGTTTTATGTCATTCAATTGCAATGACAACAATTTTATCTCCCAAAAAAGGTTTGTTGTCAATTGGACACCTCGGAGGTTCACTCACAGAATTTTCAAAATCAGTTTTGTAGTTTGTCACATGGCATGTGATGTGCATATATTAATAGGATTTGAAGCCACAAATTTCTATAGATAATAACATCTTAATTGAGTAGGGAAAGTCTGAGTGAAAGAACAGACTTTCAGTGATTCCTTAAAGTATTTCAGTGTTTCATTAAATACAGATACATGTAAAGGGATAGGTCTTTATTCCTAGTCATTATGTGTAACAAATAATTAATCCAGAAATATCTGTATTTGTTTTTCTACCTTTTATTTAGGGCACTTTTATGAAATTTTCAATATTCATAATTAATGAACATTTTGAATCCTAAACCCAGGCAACTGATAACTGTAACCTTTAATGTATAATTAATGAAAATTTTAAATAAAACTTAATTAATGGTGAGGTTGAAAGGAAAAATAACAGGAGAAATCAAAAACCCAAGTGCCATGATATAGAGAAAGGGCAAGACCACTAAGGAAATCTAAGGTTTCATAGTAACATATATTAAGATCTCAAAGCACGTGAGGGATTATCCCAAGAAGACCTGTTTAAAGGGGTCTTTTAAAGGTCTCTAGTTTTATACCTTGACTTAATTCAATGAGGAAACTCACCATATATTAAGAAGGTGAAGTGTACAAAGGCAAGTAGTTCTACAATTCAGTTGAGAATACGAGTTACAGGATTCCAAGCACTCTCCAATTCATAACATTTTACCTCTAAAAGCACTGTTTACCATAATTCTGCACATCAAAAATATTGCATGTTTAAAACATAAACGTCCAGAAACTTGCAGAGAAGTTTGGCAAATGAATCTTGCAAAATCTCACAGGTCTGGTCCCCTTATTCTTTCGTAACATTTTATAGAACCCGTTTTCTACCTATGGAGATAACCAAATCCCGGTCTTTCCACATGGCCACTCCAAATGCTGCACTCTCCCCATTCCTGAGAGTCCAGATTGAGCTTTAAGACAGATGGCAGCAAATGATGCAGAACGGTTCTGCTATGACACAGCTCATTCGCTTTTCTCTGCATAGAAACGACCTCTATCTTTCAGTTCATGGCATAATGGATAATGCACCAAACCAGGAATCAGAAGACCAAACCCAGATATAGCTAACTATGTACACACATTGGGTAAGACATTTAACCTTTTTATTCAATTTTCCTCCACTCCAAGTTGACTAGGCTGAAAAGATAAGCTACATACCATTTGTTGTAACTTTTTTTTCCTGCTTCTACCGAGTCATAAACCTTTACAATTTTGAAAAAACAAATCACTCAACTGATCCCAATAATAAAAGATTATGGAAGAAAATTGTTAATGTATAATGTTTAGACAAATAATCTTTACTAATTATAATCTGTAAAAAAAAGAAATAATTCTCCAACACTTAACCTAACTAATCAAACTACCTTACACCCTGACCATACCCTGGAATTATAAGGGAAAATGCATAACTGTAATATAAAAATAACATCTTCCTATTGCTATAAAAACCTTTCTTTCATAGCCTTTTACTTTTTTATACAATCTATCAAATCTGATACCATTATTTAGCCTTCAGCCTTTTAAGTATTGGGACAACCTTTACCAGCACCATTCTGTAATTACTTAATTCCAGACTCTTGGCTTCTTTCACTAGACACCCCCTACCCTTAACCTTCTGTCAAGCATCCTCACTTTCATGTTTCTGCTAGTGTTTTATTCAGCCTGTTTCCCAGTCAGAACCACCACCTGTTGCTGTTAATAATTCTCAAGTCCCGATCTTCTACTCTGATTTCTCTTTAATGATCTGGTCAGTTTTCCCCCTAAATCCTGTTAGGTAATCAAAAGACAACTTCATTCTCAAAATAGATTTCTGAGAGGCTCTGGGATCTTTGTGCTCCTTGGATCAAAACCCCAACATGCTCCTAAAGTTCAGACTTTATTCTCCCACTTCTGATCTCAGATTCTCCATCAATCCTTGCAATTCATGATGATAATGTTGCCTGACTACATCTCCATCTGGTATGTTTTTTTTGGCATATGAGTGACTGCCATACCCTCTTAATTAATTTCTCTCAAGCTAGTTTTCCTTTTGTCTAATCCATCATCTGAATTACTGTTGAAATTCTTCTGAAGCAAAAATAAGATCATGTAGGTGCCACTTCCTTATATTTTAGCAATCTAAATTTTAAAAAGGATAAATACTGAATTTTATAGTATACCCATTAATGTCTTTCAAGTTCTAGATTTCTCTTCACATTCTTCTAATTCTCCAGTAAACCAGAAGAGGAACAGAAGTTTATCTTTATTAAATATATGATATATGCTCACGTTACCAAAATACTTCAGACTGACCAACCGTTTCTTATTACATGAGTTAAGCTTATGTACCCAAAGAGATCAATGGCACAATTCCCTTTCATCAGCCTGATCACACAATTAGACAATATAAATACATTGATGAGAGTAATAGCATAGATTACTAAACAATGAGGCACTTCTAAAAATTCTTAGTGCACAATAGCTGTCCGCTGGCTTTGGTATGAAATATATAAGGTTTTATTCTGCCACAAACACAGACCATGTTTTGGTCTAATGTTGGTCTCATGCATAGTAAAACAAGGATTTAAGAAATAATCAAATGATGCCCAAATGTTTTTCACACTCACCAAACTGAAAAAGAGAAAGTGAAAGTCTTTTTACAAGAATTCCCCAAGAAAAGCATGAGCTTTTATACACAATCCACAATAATACTATTGTGTGTCACTGCTATATACACCTTCAAGGACTGCCAAATTCCAATGTCAAGAACAAAGCGACAAGACAGAATGAGAGTAACAAGAAATGGTAAAAAAAATAAAATAAAATAAAATAAAATAAAATAAGTTATTTGCATTTACCTAATTGCTAAGTATTTCTAATAGTAACACTAAGCCTTGCTAAATGATTTTGGTCCTAATATCTGACACTGGATATCGTATTTTATTTCAAGATCCCTAAAATAAGTGCGTTAGACCAAGGTATGGCCAATTTCCAAGTACTAACAGTTTAGTTCTTGCCCATCATAACCTCCCAAACCAACATCAATTGACTTCTTTATTTATAGAGATCACAATTTCTGTTTTAGTGAGTTTTTATTGACCGTTCCCTTGGGGTTTACAATTTTATTGCAAGTGTGAAGTGCAATGCCCACCATTAACAAAACTATTATACCGTCACCTTGGAGACAGGTTCAAAGTCATAAAAAGTGATCTTAAGGACAGCCCATGAACCCTAGAATGGCCAGCTCTCTCTAAAATTTCACCGGATGCATTAGTGTGTGAGAAAAGAAGACAGCAACGAAGGGAGAGCAAAACTAACCAACAAACAGGAGTCACCAAGGCAAATCTGGGATCCAAGGACTAATCAGGGAGTATGATAACCCATTTACAATTCACATCTCTCCTTATTGTCCCATAAGGAAACCATATAGAAAGCCAAATGATCAGAAATTCGTTAGTTGACTAAGAAAGCAGAAAACCACATTGGTTATGTGACAGAATGTTTAATATTAACAGACATTTATCTGAGTACAAGAATATCCATAGGTAAGTTCCAACAAAGGAATGCAGCCATATGAGGCTTGAGTAACATCCCACTCTGTAGCACCCACAGGGACCAACATGTCCCCTGGATATATACAGTTTTGCTGCATAAATTTTTTTCACTAAATTTTACCATTCATTTTTTTCTTATTAAACATCCTTAGATAAACATCATAATTTTTAATGATATATAAACCAAAATAATCCTTTAGGAAAAATATGTGTTTGCATTTGTATTTAAAGGCATAATTTAATTTCTTCATTAAACCACAAGAAAATAACTTGTGGAAAATACACAACAACCCAAAATATGCAAGGTAATGAGTGCTTGGGACATATAATTAGATTAACAGGCTAAAGGAAAAATTAGGAAAAAATAATGTAAATTGATTCTAGATTCAAGATAGTATAAACTAATGTTTTATGTAGCAATGCCATTACTAATACAAATATATATGTATGCATATATACATATGTATATATACCTTATACACATATATGTAAACACACACAAACACACACCCCCTCAGGACATATTTTAAGAGTCTTCTGTTTAGGCAAGAAATATGTCTAAACATATTATGTAACATTGTTATATATTTACATAAAAGTTGATATATTTCAAGACTTTTAGTGGGAAGTAAAGAAATTTGTATTGAATATCTTAGCTATCTTAGATACTAAGACGAAAAATAGATGTACAGGATGCATGTGAATAAGTTAAGAAATTATTTTGTAAAAAGATAATGAAGTAAAGTTGTCAGAATTTAATATATTTTGTTGTGTGACTGTATTAATGAACTAGGTATCACAACCTAAATAGTCAGCTTATCTAAAGCGTTAGTCATTTTCTTGGTCATTCATCTCTATTTTAATACCTTTCTACAAGAGATATTAATATCTCATATATTTATGATAAAGGAGAAGTCACATAATACCATAAACAGGCTCCTTTAAAATATAAACCCAGTTAAGGTTGCAATCCTCTCCTCTTGTCTGCAGTAACAGAGAATGTCACTGCTTTTATAAAATATGACTTTTTGTGATTATATATGACCTTGAATAGCTTTTCTTCTGATATTGTCACGTATACTAAATGTATATCATATTAAATTTGATGTGAAAATTTTTGGTCTCTAGCTTATTCATTTGGAAAAGCAAAAATGTCTAAGCATCATATTAAAATATTTTGTAGGAGAAAAGACAAGGACCACTGTCCTCTGCCTAACAGGTTACGTGGAAGCTCTTCACAGATTTCAAGGCAATGTGAACAGCAATGTCCCTTCTTCCCTGTATGTGTGTGTATGGTGGCAGGCACTATCTATACAAGCATACTATAGCCAGACAAACACTTGCTGTGAGTTCAGTTTGATTCTTCAGAATGCAAAAGAATTTGCATTTTTTCTCTCTTATTTTCAGTTTTGTAACTGATATTTGGTACTGGCTTTCATATAAAGAATTACCAGAGGGTTTTTTTTTTTCGATTAAAAATTCTAGCCCTCCTCTCTTTTTCCTTTTAACAAGAAACCATATTATCACAAGCATGGTCGGCTAATCTTTCTTGTAAATTTGCTATGTCCTCTGTCCCTTCTAGAGGCTATAGTCTGATTTAAATCTCAAAGAGCAACTGTTTCTTCCATATTGTTATTCAGGTAAATGTTTTAAGTACAGTTAGTGAGGGAAAGAAAAAAAAAACCACAATCATAAAAACATGAATCTCCAGATAGGATGGGTGTTAGACACAAGGAAGGTTTGTTTTGTATTCATACGAGGCATATGAATTTAGAGCTGTCTTAAAAGCAGGTGCCGAAAGACCTATTTCTCTCTCACATTCTAGTTTATCAGCTTAAGAACCACAAAAATCAATTTCCAGAATGACTAATGCATTTTGTTATAAGCTATCTAGGGCTCCATTTTCTCTGACAGAAAAGAGGACTAAAGGCCTCTTTAAAGCACATATGAAATTTATAAATTATTGGGATTCACTGTAGCATTTTAATACATCTACACATTATGCATAGACCGTGTCCTTTGGTCTTTGTGAAATTTTTATTCCTTTACATCTTCTGTTAACCTACGGTCTACACCAAGCTCCCTTCCAATTTCAAATATTCTTTGCTGGTTTCCACATGGTTCTTACCATTCTGCCTTCTGCCTTGCTTTTGCTTAACCTGATCTGTAGTTCTATCTATTCTACCGAAGAGGGCAGGACTTCATTCTTTCTGGCAGCTAGATAATACTTGACAGTGTGCATATCATATTTCTTTAACCATTCATCTGTTGATGAACACCAAAAACATCAGAAATCTATTATAAATATTTTATAATGTAACAAATTAATTCCTGCCCTTTAACTCTAATTCTATCTGTTTCACTATGATGGAAATTAGTTAATACTATTCTCCTGCATCTACATTGTCCAATATGATAGCCATTGGCTATCATAGTTTAATCAATGGTATTAATTAAAATTTAATGAAATTGATACTTAGTTTTCCAACTACATTTGTCACATGTCAAATGTTCCAGTTTCCACCTGGTCAAACAGCATTGGACGGTACTGACATGGGCCATTTTCCCTTACCCAGAAGTCATTGAGCGCTGGATAAACATCAAAAACAGAAGAAATCAAAACCAAAAGGAGGCAAGAAAACAAAGCCTTTATAAATACAAATCTCAACTCATTTTCCATTCTTTCACTACTTATTTAAATAAAACAATGGAGTGTTGATATATAATTAGTACCTAATATCAAATACCTGAATTTAGAGTCTGCCAAATTAAAGAACCACACAGTAAATATTTTAGGCTCCGTGGACCATCCATCCCTGTCTGTACTACTTAACGCTGCTGCCAGAGTGCAAAAGCTGCCTTAAACGATGTGTAATGAAATAGACATGGCCATGCTCCCAAAAGACATCATTTACAAAACAGGCAATGGGCTGAACTCTGCCTGCACACGGTAATTTGCCAAGCCCAACTCAGGTTGATAGATGAGCACTTACATGCAAGGTGAAGAATTCTATAGAGGTACACGGTGATAAATGCTATAATGTGTTCAGAATCTATGGGGACACAGGGTTGAGAGACAGATTTTTGACTGAGTGAGCCAACAGAGATTTCCCAGAAGAGGTGAGATATGAAATGGATATTGGTAAATGAGTATGACCTCAGGAAGTCTGGAGAGAAGAAATTTTCAGCAAGACAGAACAAAACTTGAGAAAAGACAAAAGGCTTAACAGCATAGGACTTGTTCAATGAGTTTATAGCAGATCAAGATAACTGGAGTTGACAGGGGCACCAGAGTATATATTAGTAGGAGGCAGTCATGCTTTCTAAGTATAGACAGGGCTGTCTTTTTAAGCATCACCCCCCCACCCCCCAAAAAAGCAGTATTTTCCTAGGTGATTCATGACTCAACTACATTTAACCTCACTAATGTAGATGCTTGTATTGTATCATAATCTGCAGAAAGTCCAAACTCAACAGATTTGTAGTAGGGTTAAAATTTACATTTTGAAAAATCCTCCTGATTCTGAAGTTAACAGTTATTTTGAGGACCACTGACATACATGGTTAGTTAAAATACCCCTAACTACACTTCCTTAATATATTAGGACAGGCTGAACAGCTCAAGATATTCAAACTAGCTAACCACTTTAGACAGGCTGAACACGGTTAGAATTATGTTAGGACCATTGTCTAATGCTAACCCTTACTGAAGGGAAGATTCCTAGACACTTGGAAGTAGTTGTTTAATGGAAACAGTTCCTTTACCTTACAAGCTGTCTCGTCTCAGAGATCTTGGGCTCACACATGTTCATCTTGCCCTGGCCATTAACATTCATGTTACTTACACTTTCAGGCCTCTGCTTCCTCGTGCTAAAGAAATAATTTTCCTTAGTTATTCTCATTTATTTCCCCCCATTGTCATATTTTTGATCAATTTATCTATCTGGCGGAATTCTCATATTCTTTCTTGGGACACTTCAATGAAGTTCACATAGCATGGTAGTAAGGTTTTCTCAGTGCACAATATCAAAAGGAACATTAATGCTAACTATTATTTCTTTGTTAATTTGATGGATATTTCAACAAATCATTGAAATACAGCAAATTCTTTAAAGCAACAAGGAAAGAAAAACTAGATACTCCTCCCAGATCTACCTCAGTGCCAGAGCTCTCTCGCGGATGCAAATGCATTCCAAGTAGACCACTTTAACCTAAACAAACTATAGTAAAGTTAAGTAAAGGATGTATAGTGAAGTTCCTTTCAGCTTACATATTCAGGAAGGTTTCTCATAAAATAACTTGGGGTATCTAAGCGACCTGTAGACTACAGTTTACTTTGATGTGACATAATACAACATATAATTTTAAGGTCCATATTATTCCTAGCTGCAATGTGAACTAGAGATCTTATCATCTATAACTAAAAACATAAATCTGACGTTCTAAACTGCTCTAAATTTTGCATAAACCTATTGTTATGGGCCTTTCATAAATACTACCCTCGAGCCACAGCCGAAGCTGTAGAACACACCATTACATTACGTTTGTCAGGAGCCACACTTGGAAGGGTTTGCAGTGTGAATCTGTTATAAATAAAGGTGATCCTCTCAGGTGCTGTCTTAAAGGATTAAGATGTGATAATCTATGTGTGTAAAAGTAAAGACTAAAGCCATTTTCCAGTAAAAATCAAAATGCAAGCAAAAAAAAAAAAAAGTAGAAAGATATGCACCTAATTTTAAGTAATAAAGAAAGCTAGCCTTATCCCAGGTTCTGTTTATGGAAATAAAAACATGAGCAACTTAGTAGTTTCCATACCAAAGGTGGGGAAAACATACTCAATATTTATGTTTGTAGGCTCTTAGTGAGTGAGTCCTTTTCAAAGCCAGAGTTTATCTCTTTGGAACAGAAGGTAAATTAATTTCCTTATATTCAGACACTTGAGAAACTTATCCCACATCCTGGTCAGAGGTAAAAAGGACTGGAGGATGTAGAAATCTTAACAATTGTTGCTTTTAATGCTTGGCAGCATGGTAGGCATTTTAAGGAGCAAAGGGCACATTCTCAATGAAAGGTTTTGCCAATTCATTTCGGGTAAATCTTTCTGAAAAGAATTATTTTTAACTAGCAGTGTAATGTTGCTAAAGGCACAGCTGGAAAGACAATTTTCAACCTCTTCAAGTTCTTTTCATTAATTAGGGCATAGCAATGAATTAACTAATACAGTAATAAGTCAACATGCACCACTAAGTCATGTGTGTATTTCATATGCACATATATTGCAGTCATACACCTAAGCACACACAAATGAATGAGTAGAAATTAAAGAAATTGACTCTAAGGAAATAATGTTTTCCAGAACAGCAGGACTGATACACATATGAACTTACACAAGACCTACTCAGTTTTAATCCAGACTTGGTACCAGCACTCAGTACAGTAGCACTCTCAGGGTACCACTGAAAATAAGTGGACATGGAGTCCTATGCCTCATAAAGAAACTGCTTGCAACTGATACCTCTTGGCAAAGGATCATCAGTTTTCTCCAATGGAGCGTGCTTATATAGATCAACCACAAAACTGGTTGTGTGTGTGTGTGTTTAGGTTTTTTTATTTGCATTTTTATGCCTATTGATTTATTGCTTGTTTGTTTTGTCTTTTGTTTTTCAAGTGTTTTTTTTTTTTTTTTTTTTTTTTTTTGCTTTTGTTTTTTAAGAGAGGAAAAGAACAAAAGTTGGGTTGATAAGCAGGTGATGAGGATCTGGGAGATGTTGGAAGCAAAGAAAACATAATCAAATGTATTGTATGAAACATTTAATTTTATATAAAAGAAGCAGATAGATGAATATATATATATATATATATATATATATCAGGATTTCTGAAGGCCTTTATATCAAAGATGACTAATGCAGTAACATTATATATATATACAGATATTGTATCAGGAAAAGCTGACATCTGAGTGTTTAGTATTTGTATACCTGGAAATTGATAGCATCCTGAACTTTATTTATTTTAAACACTATAACATTGATAGAGTATTATAAATAAGATGTGTAGTATTAGTCTTATAATACAAAAATATAAAACAAAAACAAGATGACACAAACTCTAGTTTGTGCTCATAGGCAGTAGCATGTAGACTAGTGAGAGAATGTGCTCTGTACAAGGAGAAAACCTTGGTTCTGACATAAATACACCATATGACTTTACAGAATTTATTATGCTAAAATCCTTATGTGTTCATTTATTTAAAACAAGACAGCACTGCCTGCTGAAAAAAAATCATTTTCGAACAGTAAAATTAAAAGTGAAGATATTTCTTTAAACAACAGTACCTTCCTTCTTCGTAACTTCTCATACTGGGGAGAGCACAGGGTGAGAAGAAACAGCAGATGCCTGCTTGAGAACAAGAACAGCTACCAACTAGAGGCTTATAGAAGCTCTTGTTAACACTTCCCAGTGGTCCCTCATGCCTTTGAGCCAATTTCAACCCAGAGAATTGTAATAGTTATCATATTGAAGTCATTTCAAATGATTTTATTATCAGATTATACTTTATTCAAACCAACTGCCCTTTATCATGGAACAAATAGTCTCAAGGTTGTCTGTGCTTTGTCATAAATAAAAGGCAATTATTAAATGACAAATTTTAATGATGATAAAGATAGCCACCTTGCACCATAGAGCTCTTTGTTGAAACATGTAATATTCATTAACTCATCTGATTCTCCTTACACTATAAATGTCACATAGAACATATTAATCTTATTTTATGAAAACAAATAAGCTTACTCTGACAACTTAGTTTCAAAGATTAAAAAAGTTTAGTTTTCAGAAAGAAAAAAAAAAAAAGCCTATCCATTGAAACACTTTCATTTCAATAGAAGACACATTGAGATCATAAAAGTATTCACGTACCTGTTTCAGAAATGATTCAGGCCTAAAAATTATCAAATTGTATAATTTATTCTCTAATAAATCTGCCATCCTATCAGCCCTACAAAAGTTTCACTTTGATATCATTGTCTGTACATTAAAGTTGAAAGAATCTCCAATGTAAGTTTTTTGACATGCCAACTGTGGTAGGGTGCACATAACTCTCAGTCAGTTCCATGTTCTCCTGTTAGCTCAGTATTTCTAATTACTTTGCAGATTGGCCATGAGGTAAGACAGATAAACGATTCTGAGAGGGGTGAACGCACACCTGCACAGATCGACCCAACTGTCACCATATGGCGATAATCCTTGAAAATACTGACAAGAGAGTCTTGTGATTTGAGCAGTATGCAAAAATAATACTAGTTGTGCAATAATCTCTTAGATTCCTATGAGTGACTGAGTTTTTACTTGTCTGTATCTGTTCATTCTGTGATTGGAAATTTTGCAATTAAAAGCATGCTCATGTTGCTAACAGACTACACTGATAAACAGTAGAAACATTTATAATAATGTAATTTGATATTTTTGACATTAAAGAGACCATATTTGAAGTCTGACTCTGAAGTTCAAATTAAAACTACCAAGTCAATTAATATTTTATAGAAAATTCTAATTACTAATTTATATTTAGTAAATATGGTTACATAGTGCTTAGGTTTTAGAGTCAATATATTCTTTTAAAATGTGTTATTACCCTCCAATAGCCTGTATAAATATAATATTTAAATATGCAGGACATATTATAGTATATAATATAGTGATTGTGTTAATTAAATGGTTATAACATAAATGTGATAATGAACCTATACTTATGACATATAAAATTAATTAACAACTACAATTGTCAGATAAATTATTGTAAGACAAGGGGCACTAATATAAACTTAATAGGATTAAATGAGATTTTTAACGTGGATATTTAGATGGGTTTATAAATATCTGTAGGACAAAAGTTTATATTTGGGGTGTTACAACTAAAGAAAAATGTAAGGGGCTAGAGACATAGCTCAGTCAATACAGTGCTTGCAAAACAAACAAAAGATCTAAGTCCTTGGAACTCATATATAAAAGTAAGGGGTGAAAGAATGCTCTTGTAAAACAAGATATAAAGAGACAGAGACAGAAGGATCCCTGAGCCTTATTAGCTAGCTCACCAGTCAGGTTAGTGACAGATTCAAGGGCAGTAAGAAGCAAGGAAGGAAGGAAGGAAGGAAGTGAATTAAGAAGAAAAGATGGGCAAGATGGATGACAGATGATGCCTCAGGAATGACACGTGACATTTCCCTCTTGCGTTCATATACGCATGCATACTCGTGTGCTTGCACATCCAAGTATACCCGCACACACACAAAAATCTGCATAGAAAAAAAAGATGCTAAACGAGATGTCATCTTATGGAACAAAAGAGAGGCTAACCTGGTAACAGAAACATTGCCATAAAAATAATGAGGATAAATAAAATAAAAGTACAGTTTACACAGCAAGAGAAATATTAAGGTAGGGTCCATAAAGGTTTATGCATTTAGAAAGCAATGTATTGTCTGACGAAAAAATACTAAAGTAGAAATGCTCAGAGACCAAGACTACAGAGACAAAAGTCCTCCAGTGCTCAATATAGGAATGATTTGGGTATCACATACAGCGGGCAAAAACTGAAGGGAATCCTTTAACGGACCAAGGGAGCTCCCCACTATAGCATAGAATCCCCAACAGCCCCCAGTTCTCCCATTCTCTTTTAATATACAAAACAGCAATTGACCTTAATATTAAGATGATTTCCAATTCTTTTTGGTCTACAGCTTAACTCTTCTCCACAATTTTTGTTACTTTAATAACTAGAAATCACTAATTCCAGACACCCGAAACAAAAACAGAAACAAAATCCACCATGACTACTACCACCACTACCACCAACACCAACACCAACAACAAAAGAACTCCAGGGTCAGAGTAAGGCATTTCTAGAAAGTGAGGTTCACAGCCTGTGGTGGGGGCATGTGGCCAAATGCAGGAGACTGTGGTTATTAGATTCAGAATTATATATTCTCGCAAGGATTTTTTTCACAAATATGGGAAGCTGGAGGAAAGCACATAATCAACTTAGCTTTCAGCCTCATGGTTTTACTAAAGTGTCATTGTTATTGTTGTCTATGCCATATGCTATCCCTAATTAGTCCATAAACCTGAATTTGATTTGAAACAAAAGGCTGAGATGTAAAAAAAAATTATCTGCTGATGTAAAGCATAACCTTTCCCTGTTTGGGTACAAGTTATCCTTAGTCATCTACAAACAAGCTTTGCTGGCAGCATTTGAATGTCAAAGATGCACTTAAGTACATATAATAAATGATCAAAAGCCTCTGACAACCCAAAATGAATTTATTAAAAATATTCCCTTCAATGATAAAGCAGGCAATATTTTAAAAGGATTTTGAAAACACTGTAACTTTCATTACAATTTAAGAATGGCGTACTGCATAAGTTAATGTTCTTAACTGATAAATAGTGAAGATTCCTCGTTCAGACAGTTTTCAATCACGATGACTACATGTCTAAAAAAAAAAAAAAGCTGAACGAAGGAAAGATATACTTTGGCTCATTCATTCAGAGCTTTTGGTTAAAGGTCAGGCTGTTCCTTTGTGTCTAAGGAGGGACAAAGCAAGACATCACAATAGGAAGCTTATGGTAGAGCAAAACTGTTTAATTCTTCGAGCATCGGATGTGTGTCCACACGCCTCCCCCTGCAACCTCAAGCATAGCAGTTTGGCTTGACTTGATGGCCAGTATGCCCACAGGATCCTGCTCTCTCTGTCTGCCCAGAGCTGAGATTTTAGGTACACACAATTCTACCCAGGCTTTTTATGATGCTGCTAGGGATTTAACTTCGGTTTTTGTGAGGACGTAGTAGACAGTTTCCAGGTTCCCTACTGGGTCAGATTTCCAGGGCAGAGAGTATTTCTTATTCAAACAACTAAAAAAAGATTTAAACATACAAAGAAATCACTTACTAAAATTTCTGTTCATGTGTCCCTCCACCCCGTTACCAATACCTCCAATTTCTTGTGTCCCCTCCTATGATTTTACCTCCTTCTGCATCTCCATTCCCTCTTCACAGGTCCTTTTCACTTCTAACTACACTCCCACATCCTTTCTCTTGACTTCTTAAAAATGAAGGGCAACCTTAGGAAAAAAAATATGGATTTCCAGTGATTCTGACAAGGAAGGAATAAAGCGTGCTAGAGGCAAATTCGCATTTGCATTCTAGTGTTAGAAGAAGCTATTAAAATTCAAAAAGTGGGCTTTAAATGAATTTGAAATAGCAGCTATTGAAATGCCTGTGGTGTAGATCAAGACCAAAATCGCTAATGTAGCTGTGCCCTTTGCCTTCTCATTCACAGTCACCCCAAATCGCTGCCTCTTTATTTATGAGAGGATTTTTATCTTTGTTGAACTTAGATAAGTTGCAAAGTGATGTTCCACACATAAATTAAGCTCCTGCTCAACTTCCTGCTTCATAAAATTTTAGTGCACTTTTGGAAGTCAATAAATTTATTAATAAAAATTTTTGCCCTAAGTCATTATTTTTGGAACTTTTAATTCCTACTTTTTAAGAATATTTATCCTGGAGTTATCTTTTGTTTCCACAGTATAATATTTCAAGGCCAGAACAGTGAGAATCTTCTAAGACATAGTAATATTAGAACTATGGCTTCCCAGCAAAATATCTGCCAATGGAAGAACCCATTCCAATTCTACATCCTTAGGTAGAATATCTCAGGAGGCAGTTTTTCACACTCAGGAAATGTTAGTGGCAATTACATTTATCCTATAAAAGAGGAAGAAGGATGGACTTTGCATCATGTGCTAAGCAACTGTGCATATCTAACTTTCATAGGTTTTGAAATCCTGAGTATAAAAGAGTGAATCAAAATGTCTACAAAACTGAAAAGAGAATTTGACAATTATTTCTAAAGAGGGGGCATCACACAAGACCGAGAGTCCAAGTCAAACTCATACTGTAGAGGCTAAAATCTTTCATTTTATTGGTTTGGTTGAATGCCCAGATTAAAACAAAACAAAAAGAAAATATAGATGCTGGCAAAACAACAACAACAAAAAATGCATGGTTAAACTTAAGGTCATGGAAGCTTCATGGAATTTTAGAAAGCAGAGCTAACTTCCATTCCATTTTCAATTAAGAGTTGGCATACTGTGGGTGTTTTTCATAATCAGCATTTGCAGACATTGTCGACTCTAAATGTTTTCCTATCAACTAAGATTCAGTCCTCATTTTAAAAAGTATGAATTCCTTATCAGGGATGAGGTACCATTTGGGGGTTAGAAAATACAAATCATTTGCTGGCATTCTGGAATTAAAATAAAGGAAAATGTTAACTCAAAGAGAGAAGAGAAAGTTCCAAGCAGGTCACACTATTGATAGGAGGAAAGAAATAAAGTCTTATGTTATATATGCAGGATCTGAAAGATAAAGATAGTGTCTATTGTCCTCATTCTATGAGGATGCAGAGACTTGGCAAAGAACTGTCTGCCCTAAGTGGAAAACCAAACAATATACAGACACATAAAGAGACCTACTTGGGCTGAGTTGACAGTATTATTTGAAGAGTAAAAAAAGATAAGGGAAACTTCTCTGAGGCAAATTCTATAGCAGAGATGGAAGGACAAAAGGCTGGAAGAAGGAGAAGTCTGCATAAAGAACAACTGAGTCACAACCCCAGGCTTCTGAATGAACATCTCTAGAAGTTTGGTTTTCATGAAAAGCATTCAGTAGAGCTTAAAGGAAAGAAACAATGTCAAAATAGCTACATCCGATTCTAAGACTCTGAATCTATTGTAGTAGCTGGGGTATACTTGAATCATCAGTATTTTCTACAAAGGCATGACCTTAGAGTTCAGTGTATGTGTGCATTCTACAAGTAGCCTGGTACACTGATATCATTTCCAACTTTTCCTAAACCGCATGAAAGAAGGGTCGCCTTATCTAGAGTTGTCAGGAAAACAGTACATGCTACAAAAAAAAGAAAAAAAAGAAAAAAAGAAAAAGCAGATTCTTTTTAACCCTGAGCCAAACACAGCCACAATCAGGAAAGGAGCCCAGTAAATGCAAATAAGAGATGACTCTAGTCCTCAAGTAATACCAAGGTCAGCAAGAAAAGTACTGAAACCACTAGCTCAAAGCAAGCCATTCAGCAGTCTGTGAGAGACATGGAGAGCAGGACAGGGAAGCCCACATAAAGCAACAGAACTGGGCTGAGATTATTTACCGTCATTGCAGAGGATTTAGACAAAGGAATGAGATGTCCCTGTTCCTTTTGGTAAAATCTACAGAGACTAAACTAATACATACATCTCTGATTCAACTTACACTTGAATAGAATTCAATTCCACAGGAATTAGACAACTCGGCTCAAAAGTGTTCTCCTTTGACCACCTACTGTACTTTAGTTATTTCATCCCTAGGATTTGTATATATATATATTGCACATGCATGTGTGTATACATTATTCTAACATAGATAATAAGAGCCGCCACTATATGTCTCTTGCGAAAATTAAGAGTAGCTATCTTTCAGAACACATTTCAGCATATTACTAAATATTAAGTATTCAATGTGTATGCACACATGTGAGCTCTCGAGGTAGTTACTACTACCATTATTATTAAAGAGAGATGTAAGAAGGTGTTGTAGATTGCAATTTCAGCTACACAAATCCTGAACAATGAGGACACTATACTCCAGGTATGCATGGGCTACAAAGCAACTGCCAGCCCAGTTTTATCAGATAATAAAACCTTGTCTCATAAAGGAAGGGGCAGCTAAAATGAGGGGCATAGAAAACACAATGTAAACAAAATCTAAGCGCATTATGTTCTATGCCGAAATATCCATTTATTTCATTCTAAAAGAGAACCATTTTATTGAGGTCATTGCTATAAACAGAAAGTTCCTTTTGCATATGTAATTTTATACAAATAATGTCTCATGGTTTAACATTTAGTATAAGCAACTGTGCTCTTCATGGAAATTATATTCCTTCTAGGAAAATGAAAAATAAAGTCTCCTATCATTTGTAACTTTGCACTATCTACACATTCAACTACAGAGACAGCTCTACATCTCTCGTGAAACACACACACACATATTTTAAATCCTGAAAAAGCCTGTGAGAGCCTGTGAGAGCCCCTGATTCCACCAAAAAATTCATCAAAAGAAGAGCAAGCACTTATTATAAAGCTATTGTTATGTAAAATTATTTTCTAAAATCAGATGGATTTTTTATGAGAGGAAAGCAACATGCAATATAAATATAAGTTTTGCAGAGTTAATTTACAAGGGTGTGATGGAGACTTAAGACACATTTCCCTCCTTCTAAGACATATTAGAATATGATTAGTATGCAGTACTCTATCTCAACGGCAAAGAGTTCTGGAAAGAAATCAGTGTGACCAACGGAAATGTTATTCGCTATTAACTAGCCGAAACACCAGCAGGTCTAAGGTACCTGCATCTCATTTTGGATTTAATTATGGCAATAACATCTCATTTGCTTCAAGGTATTACAATTATCTCCTGTTTAAAATTGAACGGTATTTTAGAATGAATGCAGTTAATGAAGCAAGCGGTTCAAAATGTCCAGAACACCGAGCTTTAAAGTAGATCAACCTACATTTTGAACAAATGTGTTTATGCATGCAAAATGTACTTCCGTTCATCAGAACCCATCCATGTGCCAATGAACACAGCACAGTGACTTTTTTCTGATCTCAAGGTTATTAAAGATTTTTTTTTAATGGCAGCAAGTACAGATTGAAAATAGGCATTGATGTAAATCAACCTCCTTTTAAAAATAATTATATTTTCAGAACTTCATAAAGTATCATGTGTTAGTAAGTACTATTTGTTAATTTTTGTAAAAAAAATACTATCTTAGAGTTAAATCAAATGAACTTTCAAATCTGATATGCACTAAGTGTGGTACAAGCACCTGCTCTTGTTTTATACTCTTAAAATCGTTCTAAATATTTCTTATCAACTGGGTGCAGGTGTTAAGAGGTGGAATCTTTTAAATGCAAGGACTCTAATAAGATGCACCTTTAGTCTTGGTTTCTGTAACTTTAACATTGTGACATACTCAAGACATCTGTGAATTTTATAGGTATTTTTTTTTTGTCCACAAGTTGAGCCCTTTATAATTGCCCTAAATGATACCATTTCCCCAGAGCACAGAGAACAGTAACATTCTTAAATATGAAGATTATGCATAGGAGTCATGGAGCCTAGGACCCATGATAAATAAATCATGCACTGTGGAAATATTTTAATTTCTGATAAACATGAAAGGGGTGAAAATAAAAGTGATCTAACTTGCTTTATAATAATACAGTTGTCACAAAATATTTTTTCATTCTAATGGATAAAGGAGCCTCATAGTCAACATTGTCTAAGAAAGGTTTAGTTCTGGTCAAGTATACAAAGAGCTTCTTACAAGAACACTTTCACAGATCCTAAGTGTCAAAGTTGCCATAGAACCTCAGAGCATTTGGGGATTTTTAAGTCTTGTTTTCACCCTGTTCAATGTTCAAGGCTCAGACTCTTGTCTGCTTGTCTATACAGCTTCCTCATTCACTGTCATCGGATCTTTGCCCATGAGATGCTTTGGCCTCACTAAATCTCACCTAAGTGACTTTACCTGCGCTTCTTCTGTATGTTATTTCTGAACCTTAGGACCCTGCACATAGAACAAGCTCAATGAAGACAATTAGTACAGATGTGAAAAATTCACTTGTTTGTTTCGTATTCATACATTGTATGTATCTGAAATTCTTTCTGATTACACAGACACATATGAGGTCTGAGACGAGACCAGTGTGGTGAGTTATCAATCTCTGATTCCTGACACTACTGTGGATAGAAAATTATGTACCTCACTGTTGGAAGCGGACATGTCCTGGAGCTCACAGTTAAGTATAAGGGAAACCAGAAATGTTGACCATTTGACATCGTCTCATCAAAGGAAGAGATGTATAGCCTGCGTTGTGACCAAAAGGCTGGAAATGGCACTGGTTAACACCTTAGTTGACCTCTGTGCTTTCTATATGACCAAGACAACATTGAATCCTTCCCCAGACCCTTAAGATACACATGAAGCCTATCTACAGAGTCAATCTTCTTGGATGAAGAGATACATATTTTCAAATGAGTTTCAATGTAATTATGCCTTATTGTACACATGGGATGGTGTTACACCAAGAAACTACTATACTTAAATATGCTTAAAATAAACTGACTGGTGTCTCATTCTAGAAGTTTGAACCAACAGCAGCTACTGTGTGATTTTGAACAAACAGCAGCTACTTCTTACCTCTCATGGTGATTGCCGATCTGGTGTTTGCAGGGATCCTTGCACTACAACTAAGCATTTATTACTTATTTTACGTTTGGTGCATTGATGAATTTGAATTGATTGCTAACAAAGATTATTTATCAAGAATTTAGATGCATAACCATCAGATGGTTATACATCTAAATATGCAAGATATTATATTTTAATACTATCGCATCTTATTACATTGGGTAATTGAGCATGTTCAGTGAGTACAGTAGAAATGTAAAAATGCACTCATTTGCTTTCCACTGAGCATCATTTCCATACTAATGTATTATATGTATTTGGCATCTCTTCTGAATACACAGACACCTAAATGATTGCATATTGCTTTGTATAAAACAATTACTTAAATGATTCATAGGCATTGTAAATACAGATGTGATCCTAGGAAGGAACATATCTCCAGAGCACATCAATTCCAGAATCTATCATTTCAACGCTATTTCAGTGTTGTTTTAGCCCTTGTTTTGATCTAAAACAAAAGAGGCAACTTTAAAACAGTTTTTGATATGTTTAGATTTGTTTTGTTTTGTTTTTCTGGTTTGTTTTTCTATCTCTAATAATAATCAGAACATCCTCTCATCAAAATAATTTTAGAAAAATCTGTTCATGTAACATTCAGAATAGACACCAGCTCTACAATGGGGTTCTTTTAGCCCTACTGAATAATTCCTGAATATAATCTATAACTGCTACTTTAAATAGCAGAACTGGCTTTTTATCCACATTAATTCATGGATGTCTCCCTATTTGAGTTTGTGACACCTATTCATAAGCAAACTTGTAAGAGCCCCCTTGATTAATTTCTTTGTAACAGAAATCTTATGATGTGTATCTGAATCCTGGGATATTGTTGGTTAGAATGGATACTTAGTATTACTGATATCACTACTTAACTCCTTCATAATTCCTCAAATAGATACACACATGTACACAAACACACACACACACACACATAACGAAAGACAGAGAAACAAAGACAGACAGACAGACAGACAGACATGGGATGCCTACATTAGTTCAGCCCATTTTAAATTACTGACCTGATGATGTGAACTAAGATGACCCTTAAAGAAAGGAGGCTTCTGAGAATAAGTCAACTATCCCAATTTATCAGTGTTTAATTTGTATGGAGAAAAAATATCTGCAATGAAAAAGCCCCAAGTAAGTTCTATGAGAAAACAAATGCGCATAAATACTGTAGTAAGTAATGCAAAGTGCTATGTTAGACCTAAGGAACTGAGTAGTCAGTCTTCTGGTATGCAGAGGTTCATGCTTGAGAAATGATGACTAGCCTGGTACTTCAGAATGAACAACAGCTGGACAAGCAGAGAGAAGCACAAAAATGTAACCAACTAAATGACGTGAGACATATATCAGATACAATATTCCAAAAATGACATTCTTATGTGTCAACTTTTCTTAAAATTGTCATCTTAAAATATTTCCATGTTACATAAATCTTTGACTATAATCAGTACATGTGAAAAATATTAGGGAAATAATATACCAATAATTACCCTAGGATCTACTTAGGTTTGTGACAAAGATTAATTACCAACTGTATTTTTGTGGCTTTCAAAGACTATTTTTTAAATATAAATGTAAGACAAAATTATGCTTCGCATGGTAGATTTTTATTTTTAAATGGAATTTTTAGCATACCCTTTTAAAATTAAGCTGTTGTCATAAAGTTTGATTTTTTGGTGGCACAATATTTGGTACTAATTTATCAAACAAAAGCATGATATAAATATTGAGAGTTTCCTATTGAATGCAGCACACTGGAGATTTTGTTTGTTGGCATGACACACCTGCCTGTGTTGTTTTCCTATTAGTGTTGCCTTTTGAATTGACAGGATTGGTTCTCATGAACTCAATCAGAAGGCAAAATGCCAAGTTATTTTAATAGGAGACTGTGAACTGTGACCTTAATGGACTTAGAATATAGAAGTTATTGATAGAAATATTTTCTAAAAACAGCAAAAGGCTTTAAAGTAGGTGGATTCAAATTTGGTGCTGTTAAAAATAGCTGCCACCTAGAGCATTCTGTTCTCTTCTCAACTTTTAATGAACCCTTGAAAGCTCACTTGAGAATGATAATCAGGTTGGCATTATTCTCTAAGTGCCCCAAATCTAAAAACAGAACCAAACTTTTGAAGCAATGGGGACATAACACCTAAGGTTGACAAAACCTCTGTGTTTCAACAATGATATACTTAACCTCTTTATACCAGGACTTTCTTTGAATATATATATATATTCAAATATATATATATATATACACACAGAGTAATTACTACATGTTACATTTACAATAATAAAGTGGTATTCAGTAGTGGAATACAAAGGTACAAAGAATCAAATAGTCATAAAAATACATTGGAGACTTTTATATGTTGAGAACACCCCACTTAAGTGCTTTGAATTTTAGCACAATCTACTTGCTTGATAGTGCATGTTTAAAATTCCAGCACTTGGAAGACTAAAGGACAGGAAATTTGAGGTCAGACTGTGCTAAATGACAAATTCAGGACGAGCCTAAGTAACCCAAAATGCCCTATCTAAAAATTAAAGACAACAAAAATATAAAATAAAAAGTGCTGTAAAACAATGATCAATAGTAAAATACTAGCCTCAATGAATTATGCTTTTCCTAGTTTATGGGCATTCTACTAAAATGTTAATTAAAACTTTAAAACCATAAAGTTCCCTTATATAACCAAAGAGTTAGAAAATTGTTAATCATTAATGACCTATAATGAGATATACACACACACACACACACAAATCTGACCTTTACAAGATAAAACTTTTGCCAAAACTTCAAATTTGTAGTTTCCCTGTCTCCATGATGGTACTTTATGAGAGCTCAAACTGTCTTTCAGTTTCCCTTTACTAATTTCTTTTTTAAACTTTACACATTTAAGATTGGTAAACATTCATTTTGTACCTTAAAATGATTGATTCTGATCAATACAAATTAAATTTGTGGTCCACAAAAATTCCATTCTCCTCTATATTTCATTATAGACTTTTTCTAACCTAGAACAAAGTTGGAGGAGGCTTACAGAAAATAGATATGACCATCTACTTGATCGTCTATTAACATTTAACTTTGTGTTTATTAACAATACTCATTCTAAAACCATTCCAACTAGTAATCAATAAGCTTCTTTTTAATGCTTTTTTTGTACAAGTCAGTATTGCTTAATTTCTACTATTCTATATACTCTCGATTTAAAATATTCCCAAAGCACCATATATCTAGCTTAAATACTCTGAAAATTGAACTGTAACACCACAGGTATATAATTTATAGCCATACATAAAATGTATTAAAGAAATAACAAGTTTACACATTTATATTATTGTCAATAATGTCAGCAAATGGTCAACCAAAAAATTAAACTATTCTGAATGATCACTAGATAGACAAATGTTAAATGAGGATGATGAAGATAGATTAATAGATAGATAGATAGATAGACAGACAGACAGATGATAGGTAGGTAGATAGATGATAGATAGATAGATAGATAGATAGATAGATAGATAGATAGATAGGAAAACATAAGACATACATACTACCTTGAGATGTTTATTGATTCTTTCATGTTGGTTATTGGTTTATTAATCATTTCCCTACATTTACAAACAGTCTCAAGATTAACACTGGAATATTAGAAGGTTCCATCTTTTTGAAGGTGTTTTTCTGACAATCCTTCATACTGGTCTCTGATCCTTTCAGGCCATCCTTCCTGCGCCACATTCCAAGGCAGAAAGACTGACGCCTTCAGGATGTCTGGCTAGTACTCAAGTTGATGAGACCAGAAATAGTTTTATAATATGAATCAGTGTTGCCAAACTACTTAACTTTAAATTATGCAGGCTCATAAACAAGTTACCAGTCCTGCCAAAGCAGATTGTAGTTGTGCCTGTACAACCTTCTTTGTTTCCCCTAGTTTAAGTCAACTAACAAAATCAAAATCAACAAACATAAGATAAAGCCTTTCATGTTTATGAACACAATTCCTATCTTTAAAGAGCGATTTGATGACAGAAACTTACAACAAACAAGACGTTTTCTGATGCCACGTGGCTGCAGCATTTGGCTTGGGGGAAATTCTGAATTCATTTTTCTCAAGACAGAGAAGTAATAAAAACCATTTAAAATAGCTTTCAAAGCACCAAAGTAAAATATACTGCCTTTGGTTCTATTGTTCTGTAAGTTGTCATTCGAAACAAGATAAGAACCAAGACATGATAAAACATTAGGAAGCTAAGAATGCTTTTATTGAGATGTTCCTCTTATCTGAAATGAGGAAAAACTATAAAGGGGTTCACATGTAGTTAGTTAACACCTTTTTTCCTGTTGCTGAGTAAATTTAACTATATTAAAAAAGGTATTTTATCTTCTCTGCCCACTTTGATCAATTAGCACTAACAGCAGGAAGCCCTGTATTGAGTAGAACAGTAGATATCCATTTGGACCAGGTAGAGAAAATGCTTAACTAATGACTGATGCCTAATCTTGCAAAGGATGGAAGTAAATACCAGAGGGTCATGTTTGCTGGTGAGCCCTGGCACTGGCACTGTCAGAATTCTGTCTTAGTCATTGGCTGTGAAACACCAAGGCAGTACATAGATTCCTTGTGCTTCATACAGTGTCACTTTCAACACTGTAGCACAGTCAAAATAAATTGACTTCCAGGAGTCATTTTGTAGAATTAGCTATTCAAATCATGTTGAAATATTCTTCATAATTAGAATTATACTTATTCTCACCTCCACACAGGATCAAAGTATTTATTGAAATATTTAGGCTATCATATATCGTATAGAATTCCTGGAATAAATTATACAAGTTCAATACTTTAACTACAAAGGAGGTTATCAAAGTTTCCTTAACAATCTTGATAATTTATTTTTAAAGTTATTGTATATGTTTATAAAGTGACAGTGCAGAAAAGAAAAAAAAAAAAGTCAAAGTGTGCTAACAGACAGTAGCCTGGCACTCCGAGTGGAGTGGCCCAAAAAGCAGCTGAAAGAGTCAGATGCAGATACTTACAACCAACCAATAGACTACAATCGGGACTCCTGTGGTTGAATTAGGGAAAGGTTAAAAGAAGTTGAGGAGTAGGGCAACCCCATAGGTAAACCAGCAATGTCAACTAACCAGGACCCCCTAGATCTCTCAGATACTGAGCCACCAACCAGGGAGCATACAATAGCTGGTCAGAGGCTCTGGATACACATACAGCAGAGGACTGACATGTCTAGACTCATTGAGAGAAGATGCACCTAATCCTCTGAGAAACTTGAGACCCCAGGGAGAGGAAAAGTCTGGCAGGGTGGGGTGGGGTAGGGTGGAGTATGGTGGGATGGGTGGAGATATCCTCTTGGAGACTGGGGTGAGGAGGAATGGGATGAGGAAATGTGGGAGGGCAGTCCAGGAGGGATATAATGACTGGACTGTAAATAAATAAATAAATAAATAAATACATACATACATACATAAAAATAATAAAAACGTATATATCACTGAACCGATTTTTTAAAAAAATGTTTCACTGATAGGAGTTAGAGTTAAAAATGATACCTGATCTTTTATATGTCCAGTCCCACCAACATCACAATGAAACACTCAACTGATTTTAGGTCTTAAAATTATTTCCATTTCCACATCATCTGATTGAGGGAAGTAACTATAAATAAATTGATAGATGATAGACAGTCAAACAGGTGATAGACATAAAATAAAGTGAAACAAAATAAAATAAGAATGAATCGCTGTTCCTCTTTAAGAAATACAGCTAATTAGTAGTTTTATAATAAAATGCAAATATGAAACTTCTCAAGGTACAAGAGCTTAGGTCAAGGAACTTCTTCCAGTCTCACTGTTGTGGAGACTTCTATCCACCCCACACCTAGATTCCTTTTGTGATACTAGATGGATATCATACTGTGCACAAAGCTGGTGAACATAACTCTGTTCATTCATGTATATGTATATATATATATGTATATGTGTATATATATAAGTTTTATTACTTTTTATTGGTTATTTTATTTACATTTTAAATTTTATACTTCCCAATTTTCTCTCCCCAAACCCCCTTATTCCATCTCCCCACCCCTGCTTCTATGAGGATGCTCCCCCACCCACCCATCCACTCCTCCCTAACTGCACTAGTATTCCCCTATGCTGGGGCATCTAGCCTTCACAGGGCCAAGGGCCTCCCCTCCCCCTGATGTCAGATAAGGCAATCTTATATTAAATATGCAGCTGGAGCCATGGGTCCCTCCATGTGTACTCTTTGGTTGGTGATTTAGTTCCTGAGCTGTGGGCTGTCAGGTTAGTTGGTATTGTTCTTTCTATGGGGTTGCAAACCTCTTCAGCTCCTTCAGTCCTTCCCCTAACTCCTCCATTGGGGTCCCCATGCTCAGTCTGATGGTTGGCTGTGAGCATCTACATCTCTATTGGTCAGGCTCTGGCAGAACCTCTCAGTGGACAGTCAGTCACACAAGGTTCCCATCAGCAAGTGCTTCTTGGCATCAGCAATAGTGTCTGGGTTTGGTGTCTGTATATGGAATGGATTCCCAGGTGGGGCAGTCTCTGGATGGCCTTTCCTTCAGTCTCTGATCGTTTTCATTTTACCTTCTTTTCTAGTTTCTGTTTTGTTGCTGAGTGTGTTCATGTTTCTTGTATAATTTCCCTAAAACTAGTTAATAGACAACCTCAGTACTCCACTGTAAAGAAATAATTGGAGTCATCGAGTTAAAGATGAGAATATCTTTGAGAATAGGAGGCACACCTTATTTACCAGTGGTAAAAGTGACCTTTGTTGGAATCACTAACTCCATGGCCCTCTGGTAAGGAGAACTATATTGTCTTCTATGTGTACAGACCACCACCATCTCTTGGAAATATGTTAAAGCTGAGTCCAGAGCAGGAGTACCAGAGTGTCGCTTATCATAATGGACCTGATCTGATTGAAGTCTTAGTTTACCATCTGTACTTTTTATAACCATCTCCATATTCCTCACATCTCTGGGAGTTTCTATCCTGTATGTGGTTGTGCTAACACCCTTAAATCTAATTGGAGTCAAGTAAAAGATTCCGTTCAATGCCAAAACACTCCTTAGACTATTGAAGGAAGAGATCGTCCAAGCAGACATGAATGTGGTCCATGATAAATTTATAGATCTATAAACCATTCCCCAGGATTAAAACTCTTGTTAGCTAAACTACAGACTCCTTCCTTCACAAGCATTCAAATAAGTCACTACATCATAAGAACTTATCTAACTTTATACAAGTTCTTTGAAATATTGATCTCTGAAAAATTCCAGGAACAAAGCATTCAGATTTATTTCTTCAGAACTCTCTCATTTACAAAAGCTGTCTTGTTTCTCTGGCACAATAACAGTAATTTACACAAATAGAAATGCCAGTCTGGTCAGACTTATTGGTCTGAAGTAGCTGCAAATTGTAAAGTGCTTACTCACAGAATAAGTTTCCCTAATTGCTGCTATGAAGAAAGCTTATGTTCATTAATACTGTTAGACAATTGAAGAGTTGGTATTCAAAATACAAAAAACATTTGAAAAAGATTTTGTTATAAATAGTGATTGCTTTTGAAAAAAAATTCTTAATGATCATTGAATTTCACCCTTGGGAAAAGATTCCAGAAAAGCTCGAGGTTTCTATGTAGGTATAAAGTGAGCTCCAGATATAAATCAAAATCACCTGAAATAATCCTACAGGTAAAACCTGTGCTTAGATGCACTTGTTAAAATTTTTGAGCCATTAGGGTTTTTCTTATTAATCATTTTATTCATTTACATTTCAAATGATATCCTCCTTCCTGGTTACCCCTCCACAAACACTCTATCCCATCTCCCTTCTCCTCCCTCTCCTTTGCTTCTATGAGGGTGTTCCCGCCCTCACTTGTCCACTACCACCTCACTGCCCCAGCATCCCCCTATGCTGGGGTATCAAACCTCCACAGGACCAAGGGCCTCCTCTCCCATTGATGCCAGATAAGGTCATCCTCTGCTACATGTGTATCTGGAGCCATGGGTCTCTGCATATATACTCTTCAGTTGGTGGTTTAGTCTATGGGAGCTCTGGGTGGTCTGGTTAGTTGATATTGTTCTTCCTATAGAGTTGCAACCCCCTTTGGATCTTTCAGTCCTTCCCCTAGCTCTTCCATTGGCATGCCTGGGGACACTCCAATGGTTGCCTGTTGAGTATCTCCATCTGTATTGGTCAGGTGGCTGGTAGAACCTCTCAGGAGCCAAACCAGGCTCCTGTCAGCAAGTGCTTCTTGGCATCAGTAATAGTATGGGAGGTGGTGTCTACAGATGGGATGGATCCCTAGGTGGGGCAGTCTCTGGAAGGCCTTTCCTTCAGTCTCTGTTCCAATTTTTGTTGCTGTCTTTCCTTTGGATGGGAACATTTCTGGGTTAAAAATTTTCTAGATGGGTGAGTAGTCCCATTCCTAAACCTGAGGCTGTGCCTATCTTCTAGAAGTGGTCTCTACAGGTTCTCTCTCAGTTTGGTTGGGTATTTCTACTAAAGTCATCACCATTGGGTCCTGGGAGCCTCATACTTCCATGGAGTCTGGGACTTTCTAGTGGCTACCCCCAGTTCCCCATCCCCCTCTGTTCCATGTTTCCATTCATTTTCCTGACCCTCAGTACTTCTCCCCTTTTCCTCTCCATATCTGTTCCTGCCCCCTCTTCTCCCTACCCCTCTTCTCTCCCTCACAGGTTCCTCCTTCTCTCTACCTCCTGTGATTATTTTGTTCCCCATTCTATGTAAGTTTGAAGCATCCGCACCTTGATCTTCCCTCTTTTAAAGCTTTATATGGTTTGTGAGTTGTGGGTATTCTGAGCTAATATTCACTTCTCAGTGAGTACAAGAGTCGTTAGAGTTGATGTAGCACCTTTAATACCTCTACAACCTGTGATTTGCATCCATGTCCTTCTTGCTTGGCATTGCTTAAAAGTAATAAGGAACACAGCACTGTTGGCTTAGATGACCTTACTCAACTAATAATCTGAAATAATGGCCTCTTCTGCTTGTGTTCCAAGGATCGTCTTTTAAAGTATATTTTTGCCTCATTATCAATACTTTGTTTTCTTTAATTCTTTAAACTTGCTTTATTGACTCTCTGGAGGACAGGTGCACCTCGAGGTCAATCACCTGGTAGGTATCCTGTGATAGAAGCTGAAATAAGGTTGAAAAGGGTGAGTGAAATCATGTAAATTACCCAAATCAATAAAATAAAATGAATAACATGGAGAAATAGCAAGCCTTATTCGTGGATCAACTTTTTCTGTGTATGTGAAAAGAATAAAAACAAAAAAAAAATAATTTTTCTGAGATTTAAGCTTTTTGTTTGTTCACTTTAAGACTAATGACTTTTTAAGGTCCTTCCACATTGGTTTCTTTGTAAAAACTTTTATGTTCCTAGCTGAAAAAGGCTGAAGATGCTTTCTAAAAAGTGAACACAATCTTTCATGGCCAAGTTAAATGGATCATTCCAGTACATTAACAGGATAAACAGTATAGGACAATACTCCATGGTTGTCATCAAGGCCTTAACAAGTGCACACGTGTGCATGTGCGTGCACACACACACACACACACACACACACACACACACATACAAATGTAATCCATATCTGCTCAAAGAACATTTAAGTCATCTCCCATGCAGACTAATAAAGGATATGTGTAACCAAGATTACAATCAAGCCGTGCTTAGCATTTCCTGTCTTTTCGTGGCTTATTTAAGAAGTCCATCTCAGTGTAAAATAAAGAAATAGGTCCATTGGTGTAATTAACATCATCATTTACGAAATTGACCTTTGTCAAGTTAATGCAAAAATAACATAGCATCAAAAAAGTAGCAGAAAACTTCTCAAAAAAAAAAAAAAAAAGAGATGTCAGATATCTTAGCGTAAAACTGGAGCTGAACATTTTCACATCAGGTTTGAAACATCCCACGCAGTTCTTTACAGCATCCTCTGAGGATTCCCTGTTGTTCCCTGGAGTCTCTTTGTTCTCTGATCTGAGCCAACCGCACAGGTGATACTGCTCACAAGAGTAAGAAGTACTACTCTGTGAGAGATTGACCCAACAGGATCAATTTGCAGGAGAGAGTGAAGTCCTTTAATTACTATTGAAATCTTGGATTTCCAGATGATTCTTAATGCAAGTGCTCATAGGAAAAGCAAACTATAGTTTGACCTCCTATGATATAAACGTAAAAGACAGTTTTCTACACTTGTTGATTGTTTTGTGTAAAATTTAACCTGAAGCTTCTATTCTGAATGCCTATTCTAAAAGTATAGAAGTTCACTGAGTTGTATAGACGGGGCCTGGTTAACATTAGGTGTTGAGACTTTCATTTATGTGCAAGTGTTACAGAATAACAGAATAAATAAATAAATAATAAAGTTTATAAAATTAATAAAAGAACTTCACACATTACTTGAAGCCATGGAATAACAAAGATAGGTCTCCATGACAGACAGGTTCAACATTTGGATAAATGAGGCCTACAGAAACTGAGGCTTTCTTTAAAGACAAGAATGTCTGATGTCAAGAGTAAGATGGTAGGAAAGAGACCAACAAAAAATGTGGGGAAGGGGAGTCTTTTCTGGGACTTCAGAAAGCTCACAGTATTACCCTTGCAGCCAGTTATGAGCTAAAACCACCAGAACAATTAAAATGGGAGAGAGCAACAACTTTCTGGGTTAAACTGAGGGAACACAGCCTGTATCTAAGGGAATCGATAGAAAAATAAATATGGGCTGGGCCACATGGGATGGTGGATATTTCAACAGACATCTGTGTGTGCGGGAAGAGGACCTCAAAACAGGATGGATTGGATTCCTTCCCACATTTCCTCAGCCCACTTCCATGCCACTGCCTCAGTACCACTCATCCCCTGGAAGTAGGCTATATCTCAGCAGAGCGAGTTGAGGTGAATAAGAAACTCATTATTTCTAGGTTTCTGTTACCCTGGGAAATGGTAGTTCTAAACTGTTCTTTGTCTCATTGCCCAGCTTGGTAAAGGGAATGATGTTCATGATCTTTGTAGTCTCTTACAACAATAAGTTAGTTCACCAGAGCCCTGGCACCCTGCCCATTGGAAAGAGGGGAAAAAAAAAAAAAACTGCCCGTTTTGCTAGCAATCCCCAATTCACAAATGACACTTTTGAGTGCTTTCCAAATTTGGGGGTAGATGCCATGTGTTCCTGGTGATTAATGTGCATCTAATTTGTCAATTAGTATAGAACATCCAGTCCCTGCCATGATAAGTTTAGATGACAATTTTGTTTTGGTAATTCATCGATATAAATATATGTGAAAAAACAAGACTGATACACACAACAGAAAGTATGTGAAAGTAAAATATATCTTACATTACTTAAGTTTAAGAAACTGAAATCCTTTATAAGCCATTAGTGAGATGAACAAGGAAAATATTGTGCCATGTGCCAGGAAGGAAACTCGTTTATCTTAGAAAAATTCCAAAGTTATAATGATAGCTTTTCAAAACATGGAAGACCACCATTAACAGCCAGAGCCAGGCAAGGTTCACTTAGCTCATTTGAAATCAGACCTTAGTAGGTGGTTCTACAAATGGGTGCCTTCACAGCCAGTATTGCAATTAAAATTTTAAGTTTAAAACCCACAGTTGAGATCATCACATGGATATACAGATGAAAACTCATCCACTGAACGCACCAAGAGCACTTTTAAAATTTGATTTCAAGTTCCCTATTACTTATTACTATCATGTCATTTACTTATCATACCTTTGGAACTGAATAATATAAATATTTGGTGTCTATGTTTCTTTCAGTTGATTCTATGAAGCTGAATAAAGTTGCCAAAGTCTCCAGGATGGCTTTATCTGTTCATTGTTACAAAGTGTGTGGTTTTAAATGCCTGTGTGATTACATTGTTTCACTGAGGACATTTTTCAGGGAGGCAACTCTCTCAGCACTAATATCTAGCACTTTCATTACTCCTTACAACCCCTGCACTGAAGGAAAAAAAAAAAAAACATTTCCCCAAACTCTCTAAATAGAAGGGAGAGCCAAAAGGCAAACTTTTAAAAAACCAACAATATTGAGTTTCAAAATTCAATCAATTTCAAAATCAGAACAATATAACACAACAGAGACGCAGTGCCTCTGAGCCTTCAATAGACCATGCTGCTCTCAAACACCCACTGTGAAGCATGCATATGCTTCTTCTTCGCTGCTTTCACTTCAGCATTTGATGAGGACCATTGGTGCCATGCATATATTTCCAGGGCATACGTGTGTCTAGACAACCTGTTTAGAAAACCCTTAGGACATTTTTCTTTATTTTTCAAACCAAGGTACAGAGACAGCAGAATATAAAGAATATTAAACTGAATATCCTTTGTCCTGAAATAGGAAAGAAAAATTAAAATGTTAAGAGTTTAAGATGAGGAATGAAACATAGATGAACAACTTTTGTAGGTTCAGCATAGTAGCCTGCTATGCCACTGGCCTTTATTTCAAGTCCCTAGTGTACTTACAAACATGAGAGAATGAAGACACCAGTGCTTTAAATACAAGATTAACTTTCTAAGGGATAATCAGAGTAGCTATGCCATATGCAAACAACACTTAAAATGGCATCAACAATAATGGAAAACTGATTTTGGGAGATCTGACATAGTTACTCAATGTTTAAAAAATTCTCTACCATTCTGCAACTTTTCTCGTGAACATATTTGATATTGGTTTCAGTTATAAATATTAAATACACTCATAATGATAATATATTATAAATAGGGCACAAAATCTAAGAGTATTTGTATACAAACCTAAATTTAAATCTATACAATAACATACTTTAGCTATACATGGCAGCTGTGGTAAATATTTCATACCTCAGTAGCAATATTTTTTGAATTAACAGTCTCTAGCCAGAGGAGTGGGGATACACACTCCTCAGCAGGGTGAGGCAAAAGACTGCTGGTGCCAAGTAGCTTAAGCCCAGATCAGGCAAGACAGCTAGATGCCAACTCCGTAAAACATGATTTTCTGTCTTTTAGTGAATTCCTTAGTATATCTTAAAGAGAAAACACAATATTATTGGAATTTACGGCCAACCAGGATAGCAATCATTAATGGACTTTAAATTTACATATTTGTGTAGATAGATGCTAGGCAGCATGGCTTCTCTATATAGGAAGAAAAGAAATAATAACTGCCACACTGATAAATACTTATTATAATATTATCGATCAGCTGTCACTATTAACACCCATTGTAGTTAACACTATAGGGTAAACAATCTAGGATCTGATTCTAAAAAAAAAAAAAAAAAAAAAAAAAAGATTTTAGTGGTATGAAAAACTAAACTAAACAATGGTTTGTATTTTTATAAGTCCTGTCATTTCAAACATTGAAAGGCAAGGGAGTGGTCATGAAAGAATTAATCATTCAAATATCTTATATTCAGGTGGTTGCATAACGGTCCGTAACTTTAAATATACTCTCAATACTAAATGAGCTGCTTAGTATTAAAGAAGCCCAGATATCAGGTACACATTGTTACTAGCCATAGCCACATCAATTTTAACATTTCCGTGAAAGGGATAAAATCCAGACACTGAATATTTCCTTATCAGCCAAGCAAATGCCTGGTCTCTGTTTCATGGCTGTTAAATGATCAAGTGGATGTGAACCTAGAAGTCAGCAGCCATGGGATTGAGAAGAGAAAAAGCATACCGGGACATCTACCACAGTTACTAACACAGTTCAGCTAAGGCAAAGCCATGTATGCTGCAGAACTCTGACATTTGCTATGATTAAGTCAAATAGCCAGTGGATTGCTTAAAGGCTAAAATGAATGAAAATAGCCGGCTTTAATCTAAGACTTATGAACAAAATAAATGAAACCAATCCTGTAGAAGACATTGATCACGGCTGTATGTGTCAATGAATGTGGCATGACTGTTGAAAACATCTAGCTATCTGGGAAAATATTCCAGTTATTTTATGAAACAATATTAGCACTTAAAAAACTGTTTGGTTTCTCTTTTCTTTGGACCACTGAAACCACAGGTTTGTTCTCTGTAAAAATAAATTAGAAAATAAAATATTAAAACATCTAAACAGCATGAAGGAACCAAATCAAACTCAGGGCTTTAAGCCAAAAGTTTGCCCTTTCTATACCTTCGTGGAAACTGATACAATACAATTTTTGAAGTGTTGGAAATGTAAACTTTTCTTCTTAGTGTTCAAGCTTTACTTTTATTAACTTATGTGTATATGGCTGTGTCTGTTGCATGTGTGCAAGTGCACGGAACTGGAGGTGGGTGAGAAGTTGAGGCAAAAGTGAGAGAAACCCCCTCCCCCTAGAGCCTGGGAATTACAGGCTGCCATGAGCTTCCTGATGTGGCTATCAGAAGTTGAACTCCAGTCCCCTGGAGGAGCAGCCTGTGTTCCTAACCACTGAGCCATCTCTTCAGCTGATTTTCTTCATTTTATTGTAAATCTAGGATATACTGGAATTTATATGATGATGGCAGAGCATTCATACGACAGCAAGCATCAATATGACACAAAAGGAAGGAAGGGTGTTTGCTGACTTAATCTTTTGAGAGGAGGAGCCTTAGAATCCTGAAATGTATTGTAAACTCTTTTCAGAAGCACACCAACGAAACAAAAGTTTGTTATGTTTCCAAGCCTTTTAGGGACAGACACACACAGAGTTGCACTTAGTACTGGATGGAGTGAGCTTCCTGCAGCTCGCTAAGTAAATCCATGAGGAGTCCTTTCTTTAGGAAACTGCATGCAGTAAATCCAGATGGAAGGGAAGAAGAGGTTGCCTCCCACTCACTTCCTGTGAGGCCAGCACTGCAAGCTTCCAAGAAGTCGAACAAGGGTTTCATTGCACGCCCAGTCAATCCCATGAGCAAGGGACACAAAAAACCGGAGCGAGCCTGAGCTTGTAAAGAGAGCATGGTTTGTAGGGAGATCCTCACACAGAAGTTGTTAATGGTAACACTCAAGAATGCTAAGCATATTGAGAAGAGGAAGACACACTGCTCATGATAGGGTTGGAAACATTAGGACTGAATTTTTCTTTGAAAAAATAATTACTGAATTTTCTGATTTCATTTTGCAGAATAATGTATTTGTTGGTTTGACTACACTTCACACACTCTTGATAAAATATACACTTCATCAGCACGCTCAGTAGTGGAGCTAAGCCTTGTATGCATAGAAAGCTTCAGAGCAACACACCTCACGGACTTTCAGAATGACCATGTATGTTCCTTTTTTATTCTACCCATCCATAATTAGCTACTTGTACAGAGATTGATAATAATCTTAGAAATTCATAAAGGCATGTACTCAGCTTTATAATAGTGACTGACATTCACCACAGACCAGTTTTTAAAGCCACTGAAAGGTCACCCCAGTAACTTCTGCCCCAGCACACACACTAGCTTTTTGATCTGCAATGCTCAGCTTTGCGCTGAAGCCTGCCCTGAACATCTGGATTCCCTTTCCTAGATTGCTATTGGGAGTAGCCAGCTGGAAGGTTCCATCCGGAGATTAGGATGTTAGATATCACGTGGCATTGAGCTTACATTACTACTTTTTCTTCTATTTTTAAATTATAACTTAATTAGATTACTGCCAAATTTCAATCATTCACACAGTGACACACAGCTCTAGATGAGACATCTTTATCAAATCACACTAACCCCACACTGCCAACCCAACCAAGGCTCAGAGAATGTCACCAAAGAGCAGGCAGAAGAAATATAAGAGCCAAGGACAGAGGGAAATGCTGAGAAATGCTCTTTTCTGGATGTAACGTGGTTACCACACTCATGATATCATAGTGGCTATAGTTATTTGGACAAGATTAAGCCAGCCAAAGTCCTGACATAATCAGGGGAGATATTCTCAAGGCTTAGCCCCATACTGAAGAGCGATGGGCCCATAAGAGCTATTTAAGGAGGAAAAAAAAATCATTTTTGAAAGTGTGGTTCCTCATGCTCCAGTGGATGTCCCCATACTTATGTAAATGAGTGCAGGACTCAGTGAACTTGGTGGCTTGTCAGCACCTTGGTTGAGGCTACCCTACTACATTTTCTCTTCCGTTTAGAAGCCTGAGTTTTCTCCAAGCCCTAATGCCAGTGTTCTCCACTTGTTCTTTCACCTGAGAAGCGCCTACTGTTGTTTACCTCTGGACACTGCATCCCAATCACAGCAAATGGGTTCCTCCTTAAACTTACAAATAGCATCTTTGTGAGTGTCATTAGTTTCTGGCTAGAACTCTTATGCACTTTGCCTTGGGGTGTGGGGGAAGCATTTAGCATCATACTGTAACATAAAGGACAATTATGTGGTCATAAATAATTTAATGGAAAAATCGAAACTTCAAAATAGCTTCTAGTTTAATCTGTTGTTATGTAAAAGGCTGGTTATAAATCTGATTTGAAATTTCAGAGGTGAGAGTCCATTTATCTAGAGACAATGGGCCTTCTGCTACAGTGGCTTTACCTGCGTGGACTCCCTAAAGTCCCTGAGGTCTCTGAAGAACTAATAGTACATCCACCAGTTAACTTATTTTTTACATAAATGGGCACAAAACAATATTTCAACTCCAAACAAGATTGTTGTCCCTTGCCTCTACTCTGTTGTCCTTGGTACCTTGTCTGAGCTGTGATAAAATGTAACCAAAAGCACCTTGAGGAAGGAAGGGTGAATTTGGCTTATGCCCTACACTTCATGGCATGGAAGTTAGAAACTGAAGGTGAGAACCCTGAGGCAGGAACTGAAGCAGGGAAACATCGGTTACTTTTAAAGACTTCATGATTTGCTCTGGCTGTTTCCTTTGAAAATTCAGGACCATTATCAGCACAGGAGTGACACACAACTCAGGACCACCATCACATGGGTTGAACTTCCTGCAGTGGACTTGGTATTCCCAGGTCAAACATTAGTGGAGAAAAAAAACAACACACAGGTCTGTGCACAGGACAATGTTAACAGGTGACTACAGTTTGTGCCAAACTATCACACACACTTATATAGGATATACAACTCAATGGTCAGATATAATTGGACATTCAGTTACAGTGAGAAAAAGTTGGGACCTAATAGGCTTGGATTTTATGGGTAGTATTATGAAGTCAAAACCACTATAAAGTAGCCTTATTAATAAACCCATGTTCTTCTTGGAATTGGAATAGGATCCTGGAATCTTTATGTTGATCTACTCACAGACATAACAGCATGAAGGTTTCAATGAAAGAATGTCTCTGTCACACAGGGCAGTAACAAGATATCTGAGAGGAGTCCCAGAGTGGATCCAGTATGGACAGTGAAGCAGAAGCTACAGGCCTCAAATCAGTCTGATGACTCATGGTAACAAACATTTGCAAGTAAAGATGTGTGGAGAAAGGGTTTACTGCAGGACACCCTGTGACTCACTACAGCTTTCATGAGCTTTTCATGTTTTACTTGTTTTGTTATTTTTATTTTATTTTAACTTTTGATTATTATTATTATTTTAGGGGGAGTTTGCAAAGGCTGAGGGTAGATATGAAGGAACAGGGAGATGAGTGGGATCGGGGTGCATGATGTAAAATTCACAAAGACTCAATAAAAAGTGCATGTGTGTGAGTTTGTGTGTGTGTGAGTTTGTGTGTGTGTGTGTGTGTGTGTGTGTGTGTGTAATGGAGGAGAAAACAACTTTGACATATGCAGCACTAAACGTGAGTTCTGTGAAAAATGTTGAGATCCTCATCCCCATTAAAGTTTAAAAATTAAAATTACAAATTAGAAGAGTCACCCTTTCCTTTATTGACACACACTCCATAAGCACGTTATACCCCGCAGCACCCCCATCCATGGAACAGGGTTTATCAGAACCTTGGGATTTGTACATCATAAACCGGGAGCAGTCCTGGAATAAGAAAACTTGTGAGCAATAATATAGTACATGATAGAGAAAAACTAAATTGTCTTTCTATTTTCTTTAGGGAAATAACAAACAAAAATCAATTCCTTAGGATTAAAGCATTGAAAAAAAAGTTGCATTACAGACTGAAATAAGCTAACTACTAAAAATACAAATATTACTATGAATTTTATTGTTAAATGACTACATTTTTAAAGTCTTCATCTTAATAATTTTTATTTTTTTAGCTTATATTCTCTTTGATTAAAAGGGTCTTTAGAATTGAATAAAACCTCAGACATCATAGCACTTAATTTTCTTGGTTATCTAATGCTAACAATAAGACTAGAGATTCCTCAATTCAATCAATATTCCTTTCTCTTTAACAAATACACAAATGCACATGCACACACAGAGAGAATGAGTAAATAAAGAAAATATTTTAATGAAAGAATGAAAACAAAATGCTAAGACTAGAAAATCCAGCTACATTTACATGTAATGTGTTATTTCTGCATGACATTTAATCTTTACATTTCTTCTGAATGGAAGTTATTTAGCAAGGAACTGTGACAGGCCCTTCAATAAAAAACACAGAAACAAACAAGGATTTCAGTGGCCATATACTAGGGCACATAACTGAAAAATATCAAAGAAATGAATAATCTTCATTATATATAGGCTTAAGGGAAAGAAAATATAGCATTTAGGGCAGGGATATCTGGAGTAGACGTTACTGCTGTGTTCTCTCTTCTTCTCAACAGAATTCAAGTAGGAGGGAAAAGATAACATCATGAATTAAACTAGTTATCTGAGGAAATGTTCTATATAGTTTTTTGACATTTGAAGTAATACTAAATAATCAACCTAATTACAAATAGGCATGTGAAATAAAATCCAAATCTTTTATCACATCTGCAATATAATAAAAATATTTAATCCAATTTTCATTTGCTTATTCTTTTAAGTCAGAGAAAACAAGATTCCATTATTGTTATGCATAAAGAATTAAATTTTAAAACACAAGATATTGCTATTGAAAATATTATATATATTCATATATGTTACATACACATATGTGATATATATCTGACCCATAAAATTATTGACAGTCACATCTTTGAGTCAACAAAGTAAAGTGGCTTTTGCTTCATTAAAGCAGTTAAAATTATAGTTTGTTTCAAGACTGTACAACGAACTATAAACATTTCAGAACCAGATACTTTGTGCAGTCAAATAAAGACTGAAAGATGTTCCAAAATATTCTTTATAGAATGTAACTAAATGTTAAAAGTCTAGCATGGTGTGACATACCTATACACTGGAGATGTATGGATATCTAAATGAAGTCTCTAACCTCTAATGACTCACAGTCTACTAGGTTATACAAATAGAGACAGACAGACAAACGATAGAGAAAGAGCAAGAGATAGACAGAAACACAGACAGAGAGGAGGAAGGCATGCACCCAGGCCCATAGAGCTATCCATAGCTGTGAAGAAAATCCATATGGATAAGCACATTGAAATGGGCACATAAGAAATGGAGTTGTTCTGCACGTGCTTCTATTTTCCATAAAATGAGAAAACAAATGTATTTACGATGCTGCTTGGCAAGTGTAAACTTTTGCCACATTGAGAGGCATGCTACTCTATCTGCGGTTTGTTCGGTGCTCTTAGAATGATCCTTTATTCAGGAAGTTCCTGGACTGCACATTTCTGGTTCTGACACATATTACCATATGAGACTCCACAAAATCCTTCCTGTCTCTGATGATGTATTTCTGGACCTTATACACTCCTCTTCCATAGCATCCTCTTCATTTTCCTGTTCATCTCCTACCGGCTTCTTGAGAATAACGACTTGAAGACAAAGTTTTGAGCTCTTTCATATTAAAAAATGTCTTCAGTCAACCTTCAAGCTAGGTTGATCATTCAGTTGGAATTAGGATACAGGGTGAGAACCATTTTGTTTCCACTAGCTGATTGCTTACAGAGTGGCTTGAAGTTTATAGGGCGCTCTCTTGTCATTTATGAGCTACCCGCTTTGTATTTATTGTTGCTTATTTTGTTTAATGGGAAAGTTTCAGTATGTTGTCTTCTACCTCAGGAATTAATAATTGTATGCCTACTCCAAAGATTTATCCTTCATCCAATTTATGGTGTGGGTACTGGGGTCAAAGTTTGTTACTTATACCCTGCATTCCAGGGAAGTGTTCTATATTCTGATTTTCGTGGTTTCCTATTTTTTTTAATCCTTTTTAGACATTGGACCTTGTAGATTATTTCAGGATCTGAATTTGTATTAACAAGAAATGTTTTTAATTACTAGCAATTATTGGATGGGCTACAGTGAAGCTGACAAGACTTTTCCTACAGCCTCCAATATTACCATCAGAAGCCTACTCACACTCCTTCTTACAGTTCCTGATGATAACTTAATGTTCACCTTTATGTCTTTTGGAGCAGTGTGCTTTCTAAAATTCATTTTTTTTCCACCACAGAGAGGACTAGGGCAACATTACAGCTACTCTTTTTTTCTTAACTGACTATTTTCCTGTTTCTCTTTATTATACCCTGACCTTCAATAACAGATGAAGTGCACAGGTTTCATAAGCACACCTACTGGGATTAGTGTACCTGCTGCTCTTATTGACTCTCTGGTGCGGTCACCTTCACATTTCAAAGGGGACTCCATTTCATTGCTCATAGTCAAGCAAAAGGAAACTTCTTTAAAATATTGTCTTTCCAACTCCATATCTTACCATGATTTTTTCCTCTAACTTTAATTTTGCATTTAACTTCATAGATTGTACTTTTATTTGGGCTCCCGTATTTTGACTTGCCAACAGATCTTCCTTCTTCCCGGACTCCTCAAGGAAAACACAAAACACCTTGATTCAAAGATGCAATGAATGCTTTTATTTTAATTGGGATAGCAATTTATAGTCTTAGATACATTATTTTATTCTCTGAAAATCTCTGTTTTCTTCATTTTTTTACTGTATTTAAATTCTAAATGTTAAGTTTTCCTTAACTTATTTTTCAGCAAAGCACTGAAGTAGTTTATAGGAAGCTGCCCTTCGGTGTGTGCTATGCCTAATTGATGAGATTTACCAAAACACAACTTTTCAACTGGAGACATTAAACACTGAAGTATGGCCTGGGTTTGTTCAATTTCTACTGGGTCTTTTCCTAAAGGTGATTGCTGCCAATGTTTGGGATTGACTGAGGATTAAGTACAGCCTTTTTACTACAAATATTTTCATCCTGTAAGAATTTCTACAATGTCCCTATACCTGCCTGTGATTTGGGAATGATATCCCCCTGGTTTCACATTCCTTATATTTTTAAGTATGCCAAAATATCATCTTCTTTTTAAGGATCATATGTATATGGCAAGTTAAACAGCAAGAATTTTAAAATTAAATTGGACTGCTATCTTGAATATGGCTCTTTTTATTAAAAATTTTTAAAAAATTACAGATAATGTGTCATAAAATCATACTCAAAATTTCTTTGAACAATGTTCCTTGTATTAACATTAGAATCTCTCATAATTGCAATTTATTTCATATAGCTCATAACTTTCTCCCAATGGAAATCAAGTCCCCTTAATAAAGGTGATATTAAAAGAAAAGGCCTAATTAAAAGTAGGCCAGACATCTCTATTCAGATTTCCATGACCCCATTATAAAAATGTTAGACTAAATCTCAAGAAATAACAGTTGTCTATATTTTATAAGCATCAAGGCTCCAAAATGTATGAGTTTTAAAAAACCCTTTTGCTTCTAGGCTAACAAGTTTATTATAAAATCCAGGAATTGGTATCTGTTTGTTTTTGTTTTTTTGAATTTGATGTTGTGAACTGCAACAGAAAGTACAACAGCCTGAAGACTGAGATGTGAATGTCTGTGAGGACTTTCAGTGAGACAAAACAGATTGAAATAAGACAGACAGGCAGCTAGAGAACACCTATTGTACTTACTAGCTGGTTTTGTGACAACTTGACACAAGCTGGAATTATCACAGAGAAAGGAGCTTCAGTTGAGACAATGCCTCCATGAGATCCAGCTGTAAGGCATTTTCTCAATTAGTGATCAAGGTGGGAGGGCCTCTTGTGGGTGGTACCATCACTGGGCTGGTAGTCTTAGGTTCTATAAGAAAGCAAGCTGAGCAAGCCAGGGAAAGTAAGCCAGTAAGTACCATGGCCTCTGCATCAGCTCCTTCTTCCTAATCTGCTTGAGTTTCAGTCCTGACTTCTTTGTTGATGAACAGCAATGTGAAAGTGTAAGCTGAATAAATGCTTTCTTCCACAACTTACCTCTTGGTCATGATGTTTTGTGCTGGAATAGAAACCCTGACTAAGATACCTATTAACTCCAGAGTGAGCAAAAAAGGAGAAAGACATGATACTGAAATATCCAGATTATTGTAAACTATTTCATTGGAGAGCCCCAAAGAGAAGAAAGCAGCCTTGAGCAAATGAGGGAAAATTATTTCATGTCTGGTGCCATATATCTCAGGTTTCAGGATCTCTATAAAAAGTAGCCTTAAACTTTCTTGATAACTTGTCAGAGAGGGAGTACTTGATTGTACCTTCAAAGGGCAGGAGGCACATGGACCTGGATAGCACACACTTACTGATGAACTCAAAGTGCAAGCAGTCCCGTGAGGTCACCCTGACACACACTTGCATTTTATCTGTGTTCTTAATCTATGTAGCCCATTGCCTTTACTCCAGCCCAGCTGAGTCATGTGCACAGAGGGGCATGGACTTGAAGGCTTTGTGAAAAATATATTCCATGAATCTATAAACCAAAGATGGGTATTGTCACTTCCTTGTTCCAAACTTTTCATTGATCTTATATCTCAAAACAAATGAAAATTAAAGCTGCTATATTGACACGACTCCAATTGCCACAATATAGAATTAATTTTGAGTCCAGTGACATTAATTAATGGGAACATTTTCTTAACAAAAAGCAATAAGTAGTCTAGAATCCATGCAAAATATAAAACATAAGAATTAAAACTACATATAATTTCATTCTAAACTACTTGCTTAATTTATTTCATAGAATATTTTCAAATTTATTTTATAAAAATATGACAGGCAACAATGATACACATTATTATTTAATTTTCTATTATTTCCCTTAAGGATAGTATATAATAAACGGTAGCATCATATGTTTTATTAACATTACAAGCTGTCTTTGTGGAAAAGATAACAGGTAAAAATTATAAAATTGACATATTTTAAAAATCACAAGCAAATGACCTTATTTTTTTTACATTTCTCAAGTATGTAATTATGTTTATCTTACTTGGACTGGCTATTATTTAACCATATTTGCTTTACTCATTTAACAACTTATGTAGCCTCTGTTACTTATTATCTTTATTGTGATCTGCAAAAATTTCTAAATTTTGTAGACGGGGGTAAATTTATGAAACTCCCTAATTTTTTTCAAAGGGAAAAAAAGAGTTCTGAAATTTGGTCACTGTATACTGTGGTGGAGTTTTGAAGCTGAAATTCCTGATAATTAACGTAGGTTATAAATTACAGGAAACTAACAGCAAAAGATATCAAAATAAAAATTAATTAAAGTATTCTTAGATATTAAATATATTTTCTTTTAATTTCTACCTTCAGACTACTGTGATATTTTCTTGTTTTTCATCTTCAGATAGGATGGACTCTAATGTTGAGAAGAACAAAGACAAAATTACTGCAACTATAAAGAGACTGTATCAATTACCTCTTTGAAGTATTTCATCTTCCAAAGTTCAAATGATTCTTGTGAAAATTTGTTAAATGATTGTACAGATATACCTATTTGGTAAGGGCTTACTTATTAGTGTTGATTTGGAAGATGTCTATAATTCCTTCCCCACTAACACTTCCTTTGATCTGTGGATTCAGTTACAGTAGTAACAGAGCACCCTAGGCATCTTAGTGTTTGGCCTGTTTGCCTCCACTAACTCTATTAGTGTCTACTTCCTACTCAGAATAGCACTTTAATTCAGTTGTGGCATCAGATCCACTAAATACAGATGTTCCTAAGGTAACTTTAAATTATAATACTAAGCAATATATAATTTAAATTAAGAATAGAAGTAAGATACGTCCAGAGCATTACAGTTTTCCTGTCTAATAATCAACTAACTTGCCATATACCCATTCCTCTAAGATTGTGGCTCAGAGAGATACAATTTTAAAAAGTATTAAAGTCCTGAGTACAGTCAACAGTTGGTTCTATCTCACGATCCATTCTGAAATTTGGAAATCCTTTTGCCATCGGACATGGTGAGAGAGGTCTTCTCAGACTCAGGTTCATATTGTTTCGACTTAAAGTCAGGGTGGTAGTTTGAATGAATGGCCCCCATAGGTTCATAAGAGGTAGCAGCATTATTGGCAGGTATAGCCTTGTTGGAGAAAGTGTGTTATTAGGGAATGGCTTTGAGGTTTCAGAAGCTCAAGCCATGCTCAGTGGCTCACTTGCACTAAGACCAGCAGATCCAGATTTAGAACTCTCAGCTACCTCTCCAAGAAAATGTCTGCCTGTGTGCCACCATGCTTCCCACCATGACAAAAATGAACAGAACCTCCAAACTGTAAGCCACATGTACTTAAATGTTTTCCTCCATGAAAGTGTCATGGTTATGGTGTCTTGTCACAGCAATAAAACCCTAAGACAGTTTCTAAATTCGCAAGGTTAATAAATCTGTTGAAATTAAAGAACTTCAATACCAGACTTGGATATGTTGGTAGAACAATCCATATTTTTCTAATATAATACCTTTTGAAAATTCTAGGTGCTATTAGATAATATCTGCCATACCATTTAAAATGGTACCTTCCTAACTTCCTTTATAAGATGTCATCAGACATGCTCTCACTTCTAAATGATGAGTCCTGTAGAGCTCAGATCACATTGACCACTTCTATTTTAAAATATGACAACATGATCAATATCACATGCTCAAACAGTATGAAAATGCCTCATCATCATAAATGGAAAAATCTTGTGACTATATTTCCTGTAAATTTTTTTTCTTTCCAGAATCCAAATATCTAGATGCTAAAGGGGTGAAATTTCTATAAATCTGGCATAATAACAGAAATAAATTAAGTTTAGTTTGCATAATCTTAACTTATTTCTGGAAAGGCTATTGTAATAGTTGAAAGCAGAAGAAATTACTAAAGAGATTTTTGTCTTTCGAGTAATAAGAAATGAAAAAGCAACTGTAAAAAAGAACCTTCTTACTATTGTTCTGTAGTACAGATTGAAATCAGTGATGGTGATATCTCCAGAGGTTCTTTTATTGTACAGGATTGTTTTTGCTATCCTGGGTTTTCTGTTTTTCCATTTAAAGGTGAGAATTACTCTTTCAAGGTCTGTAAAAAATTGTGTTGGAATTTTGATGGGAATGGCATTGATTTAATAGACTGATTTTGGTAAGATCTCAGATTCTATTCCCTGCCATTGGGTGCACTTCCCCAACTGGACTGCCTGGTTGGGCCTCAGGAGGAGAAGATAAGCCTAGTCCTGCTGGGACTAGATGTCCCAGGGAAGGGTGGTACCCAATATGGGCTCTTCTGACTCTAAGGAGTAGATGAGGGGTTGATGAGGGGAGGGGTGAAGACAGGTAAAAACTCCATTTTCTTTTTTAAATATGGTCACTGGTGGGACTTGGTAAGAGCTGGAAGAGGGAGCAGCAGGAGGGGTAGCAATGATGAAGGTAAATGCACTACTCATGTATGAAGTTGAAAGAATCTTTAAAGTAACTATACTTTTTTAAATGTCCTAATTATATTTCCAACCTGGTCACCTAGACATTTTATCCTTTAAACCAGAACAATAATATCAAAGGAAATGTATAGTGCTCAACTTTTATTGGATTATAAAGTAGTCCAACTGAAAAGGTGCTGTGTAAGAGTGGGGATTTCGAGTTATGGGCATCTCATTGTAGCTGATAGAGGTAAACAAGAAGAACTTCAAGGATGCAAAGAGTACGATGGAAAAATACCTTAAAGCCTTGAGGCTTTTTCCCTTGCTAGTTACTTTAAAATATTCATTGAAAGTGCTCTGAATTGACACCCGACTCTATGCCTCAGAGAACAAGGAAGCTACCAACCTATTGTAACTGACTCCATGCAGTTATGGCTCCTGATCCCAAGGTATATGAATTAATTTATATCCTGTTGGCTTTCTCCAGTTGTTCCTTTCAGAGGAGACTTCAAAGGCTTTAGGATTAAAGAGGGTTGAAGAGCTCTCAGTAAGGCTGACCAGCTCTACCACACTTTAGAATGAGTCCACCATGCTCTAAAGCTCATTAACAAAGACCTTAATGGAGCCTAATCTCTCGTTATACACCTCCAAACCTGCCATTTTGAACTTGTCTGCTGTGACCTCTCTCATTCTCTTCTCCCATTTAGTTTGTATAGCTTTATTTTTTATGATATTTTAATCTCCCTGCTTCTTTTAGCTGTTCAAAATTTGAACTTTGAATTCTTGCTGTTGCATTCTTTCTCCATCATCTAGTCATGTGACAGATGAATTACCTATCCCTTGTAGAAACCACAGAATCAAATGGCTGGTTTAGAAACAACAGAAAGTTAGCTCTCACTCTTCTAAGGTTAACAAGTCCACACTGAAGACAAAATTGATGATATTTCTTGGTTCAAAGTCAGCATCTCCTAGTTGTGTCAAATAGGGTAGAAGGGACAAGGTACCTGTTTTAGGTACTAATACCATTGATAATATTCATTTTCACATGCTAAACAATTCTCAAGGTTCTCCATCCTCAATTCACCCCCTTGGAACTTAATGTTTCAATTTACATTCATAGAGACAAAAACATGGAAGTGATAACAATATATCTAGCCTGTTTCTCAAACTTTGTTGCAATGTTTTAATTTTTATTTATCTATATTTGTTTTCTCTTGTGAAGTTAAGACAGGATCTTACCATATAGTTCAGACTACCTGTGTGTGGAGATTACCGAGATATGATACCACCTTAAGTTTGTTGTATTTATTTTTAATCATTTTACTTATATAAATGATCAACTTATTTCCATATAGGAAAAATAACTGGTTTTCTTCTTTTAATAATATTTTCCTTTTAAACATGTGACTCGAGTTAAACTTTGTTTTCTTGTATCTCTATTCAAAAGGGGTGGAAAGAAAAACAACAACAATAACAACAACAGCAACAAAATCTATTGACCTCTAAGGTCACCAGAGTCACATTGGTCAGTACAGAGTAAAGATTCAATGGAAAGATGCATTAATGATTGCAGGCATGGTTGCTTGTGAAAGGAGGCATGTTGACCAGTGAAATTCATGCCCCTGCTTAAATATTATGTGGGTGTTCCCAGAAAGAAGATGCTTAACCTACTATACTTCTCAGTAGGCTTTGTATCTAAATGTGGACAGCTGATGAAATTTTGGCAATGAAAATAACCACAAAGTACATTTGATCTACAAGAAGTAAATCTGCATTTGTATAAACTTTTCTTTTCCCTATGTCAATTTCCAGGACTTCAAGGCCCCCAAAATTACAGAACTTTATGGAATGAATATAACTCCTATTATCCTAGAAAGAAAAATTATCCACTAATGAAGATTATCTATCTTCACTGAACCCATTACCTAAACAATAAAGACAGAGTGTGTTCAGCCACTAAAACTATATACTTTGTAATGCCAGTAACCTATGCATAGTCTATAGTGCTATATTTCATATTAATCACCAAGTATTTAATTTTATGCAAGAAAAACAATACTGTTTAGAAATTAATCACAAGATAAATATTTTAAAGAGAACTAATAGGGAATAAAATTACTTTCTAATCTTTAAAATGAATAAGCAATTTAAAACACAATGGATAAAAGCCATCATTTGCATACATGTACATAATATCAAAACGTCAGTGAGTTTAAGACATTAGACAACTCAGAATAATAACTCCACTGAAGTGTTTTATTATGATGATATTCTTTTGATGTTTGTTACCACTATTAGTATTATTGTTTTAATTTGCAGATCCTAGATTTGTATCTGTCTGATAATTAATGAAGTGTTACAGTTTTTTAATGATGATAATACTTATAATTTTGCATATCAACAATCACAATTAATGAGTGTGAATGTTTCATGAGAACGCATATGACCAAAACTGCCTGTCCAAAGGAAGAGTCCCAAAAACTAGAACATACTGCTCAGTTTGACCTTTTAGGTCATTCCGCTACTCTGACCATACCTATTCTATTCATAAAATTGAAGTCAAATTTTAACTCTAAGGGTTTATTTTTTGTTTTATTGTTTGTTTTAAATTCACACCTATATCATTCATAAATTACAGAGCAAGTACCACAATCTTAAAAGCTTATAGAGGCTCACAGATGCACATGGGTAATATTTACTAGTCTAGGCAGGATTTGTGATGAAACAGAAGATTGTGTCCCCAAAATTGATCATAACTCGTTTCTCTAAAGAAAATAGATTGACTCACTGCTTAATAGGGCCACTTGGCCTAGAACCAACTATTTCAAATAAAAGCATTCATTAATGTTGATAACAGTCTATGGGAGGTCAATAGGTGGGAGAAACTTTTGTCTCTGTGCATTTGAATCCTCTAATTCTCCGGAAAGCAACATAAAATTCAGAGTTCAATATGATATTAGTTAAATTGGCAAACCCTGGGAGGTACTCAAAGTATGTTACATACAAATTGTGATCTGTGTTCTAAAGATTAGACCTATTTACAAACAATTGGATGATTTTGCTTGATATAAATGAAGACATCAAAAATGAAGCATCATTTGGTGGGGCTGGAGTGATGGCTCAGCCTTTTCAGCATCTCCAGTCAGTACACAGTACACACTCGGAAGCTCACAACCACCAGAACTATAGTCCCGGGCATCTGATCATCTGATATCCTCTTTTGGCCTCCAAAGCCACCAGGCATGCACATGATTCATATATGTATATATGAGTAAATGCATAAAATAAAGTTTAATTTTTAAAACTTTAATAAAATGAAGAGACTTTGGCTTCTCATTTGACCTACTGTGCCACAAAAAAATAAATCATTTATTAGAGCAGATTTTTTTCATCAACAGTATTTTTCGGATCAAGGTTGTACATTACCACACTTTAAAACATGCCTGTGCAAAAGGGAAAAACAAATGGAACCTGTTTATGTCTTTCTTCATATGACCTTCTGTAGTTACCTGGAATTTTTCAAAGTTCCTATGATTCTATTTATATCAGTAAATTCTGAATGCTCTATTGAAACATTCAGGCTGCAGGGGGAAAATTAAATCATGAAATAAGAAAGTAATGCCTTTGAATTAGAGAAAAGCTGCAAGAAGCTGAGGAGGAGGGCAACCTTTTAGGAGGACCAGCAGTCTCAAAAAACCTGGACCCCTGAGATCTCTCAAACACTGGACCACCAACCAGGCAGCATACACCACCCTATATGAGGCCCCCAACACATATACAGCAGAGGACTGCCAGGTCTGAGTTCAGTCAGAGAAGATGCACCTAACCTTCAAGAGACTGAATGCCCCAGGGAATTTAGAGGTCTGGTGGGGTGGGGGGTGGGGTTGGAGACACCGTCGTAGAGACAGGGGGCAGGAAGGAGGTACAGGATGTTGAACAGTCAGAGGGTAGATGAGAGGGGTGGGGGGAGAGAATAAAATCTGGAGTGTAAATAAATAAACAAACAAACAAAGAAAAGATTAAATTTTAAAAGGAAGTAATGACTCCTCAAGAAGGTTCCTGCTGACAGAAAGAAATAACCTACAACTATTTCAGAAACTGAGTTATCAAAAATGCCCTGCTTCCAAGTCAGAAGAACCACAGTGGGCACAGCTCATTTTTCATGAGGCAGAAAAGAAACTCATGACCAGCATAAAGAAGGCACTCCAGTTTCATGTGTTTGCCTTCCTGTTGGTTTGCTGTGGATCTTTAAAGAAATACAAGCATTGTAATAAAGCAACCAAATCATGCCAATATCCTATGTTCCCTTGTCTTGCTTTAATTAATGATGGTATATTCACACTGGCAGAAAACAACACGAAAGTATTTAAAGTAGGGTTTATTTATGATTCCTAGAACCAAGTAGGGAGGCGTAATTATCACAACATACTAAAAAGACATTAGTTCTAAAGGTTTTGTCACTCTTTTTTTCCCCCCTTCAACTTACTTAGGGATGATCACACTTGGAGGAGGTCTCATCATTTTTAATCAAACTAGATGCTTTAAATACATGCAGATTAACTTGAAAGCCTTGGTAACTTGGAAATGCCGGAGGATTCCTTATATCAGGCAAGCACTAGGTCACTAATCCAACACACATTCATTGAAAAGCACATTTTACTTAGCACTATCCTGAAATATATACAAGTCAGGAAAGTATTTTGATACTGTCCCTGTCTTTGGGCGATTGGACAGTCTATCTGCAAAAGCAAGACTCTAGAAATATAAGTAAACCAAAGCAAGGACATAAAATTATAACTGAAAAGAGATTCAGAGCATAGGTAGACAGTTAAACGGCAGCCTCTTGCCGCGGATGAGCTTCCTTGTGGCTTCATTACTGCATCAGCATTCAGGAAACGTAACGGCTTCCACACACTGGCACGCTTTCACTTAAGAAACACAAAATATTGCAGGATGACTTTATGCTTATTTGTTTATTTATTCTTCAGACAGTGTTCCCTTATTTAGCTCAGACTGGCATGAACTTGCCCTGCTTCTGCCTCAGCTTCGGCTTCATAAGTGATGGAATTGACTCTTTTCTTTGAATGAAAATGCCATTTAGGTCAAAACATTCTGAATAAATAAAGGAAAAGCCTAACATGCTGAGTTCACTCTGAGAGAGAGAGAGAGAGAGAGAGAGAGAGAGAGAGAGAGAGAGAGAGAGAGAGAGAGAGAGAGAGAGAGAGGATAATATGAATATCCCAAGGAACAATCATTAAGTATACTCTTTGATTTCTTCAATAGAATCTTACTTATCTGTTTTCACAAGACCATGTGAGACTCTTCCCTGCTAAGGCAGGGCTGGAAAACCACTGTATGTCAGGAGTTTTGCAGGGGCCAACTTAAACACCTGAGAAACTCAACTCATAGGGAAGACAAGTAAGGAAAATTGTCCAGGAATTGTGCATCTCTGCAGATTTTTCTTCTATTCATTTTGATTCCTCTTTTCTTTCCTCATCCTATGAGATCTTCAGCTGGTCTGTGAGCTATCTCTTTTCATCTTTTATGTATGCTTTAGATTCTTCATGTTGATTTCAGTTGATTTTTCTTGTGATATTTCTTGGACAAAAATTATTATATTTAGATGATAATTTCTATTGTAATGATTTTCTTTCCTTTCTCCTTTAATCTCTTCTTTCACCCATCCTAAAAACCTAAAACCTTTTCTATGCTGGTTTTAAAGTACTTTATTTCAAATTTGACTTTTAACACTGAGCTTAAATTTTGTGGCAAATCTTTGTTAATGTATTATTGTGCCCCTGTTTTCCCTCTTCATGTATTGACAGCCATCAAGATTCAAGCTTGGAAGAAGGAGTAGGTATATCAATTTATCAGCTAATCGGCAACACTTCAAAATGGCTTATTTCTGCTACACTCTTCTTTTCTAACCTTGAGGGAAGGAAGAAATAATTTCCCCTGACAATGCCAATTGCAAACAACTGCATCCAGTTAAGACTCATATTAATATAAATTTATAAAGTCTAAATATAAGTATTTATAAAATATAAGTATAAATTTAAGAATTTGCCAACATATTTTAGAATATTTAGGATAGCAAATAATGGGTTGCCTCATAACACTTTCATACATATTCACCATTGTTCCTCAATCATAAAAATCCCCATGATTTTCTAGTTGCCATGACTTCATGACCTATTTATTTTACTAAGTATTTCATATTCCACTTTTATGGTATATATACAGGTATACATAAATATATAGATATATTTAAATTCCACATCTGAGAGATAACAGGGCATACTTTCCTGTATCGGGCTTATTTAACTTTACCTTATGATATCCAAATCCAGTATCTTCCAATGGGTAGCATATTTTTATTCTTCTTTATGGTTGCACAAAACTTCCTTGCATGTACACACACACACACACACACACACACACACACACACACACATCAGACACATTTTCTTTATTAGTCTGCTGGTAAACATCTAGCTTATTTCTATATCTTAGCTGCTATGAATCTACATCAATAAAAATGAATGTGCATGTATCTTAGTGAAATGTTGGCTTAGGTATAAGTGTACCTAATACCTTAGGTACACCCAGGAATGATATGGCTGAATGAGTCGGGGTTTGCTAGCAGATTAGGACTAACAGAGTATATGTATAGGATTTAATTGAGTGGCTTATAGGCTGTGTTCTGGGCAGTCTAGCAATGGCTATCATTGGACAGAAATACCAAAAATCCAATGGCTATTTAAGCCACAAGGCTGGTTGTTTAAGAGCGTCTTCATTATACTTTGGGATTCTAAAGAAGTACTTCTAATCCCATTGAAAGAATGCTTCAGCATCAACACAAATGAGCTTGGAAGTCAGAGTAAGAAAAAGCAGAAAAGTAGAAGCTTTCTTCTTCAACGTTCTTTTAAGTCAGATACCACCAGAACTCCTGGCCCAGATTTTGGATTGGGACTTCTGAAATCAAATAATTCAATTCATATTTTGGGCCAGTCTTCTGCCTGTATGAGCCCATCAAGAAAATATTCCCGGAGGTATGCTTAGCTTAAGTTTTAATTGATTCCAGAGGTAGTTAAATTGACAGCCAAGAGTAGTCATCACTAATACTTGTTTTCTAAAGAATCTCCACACTCAGTTCCATAATAGCTACAGTCATTTCAGTTCCAGCCCAGTCTCACCACTATGTGTTTATTGTTTTCTTGATCTAGTCATTGTGACTGGGGTATGGAGGTATTGCTATGTAGTTCTGATTTGCATTCACTTATGGCTAAGGATGTTGAACATTACTTACATATTTATTGGCCAGGTCTTTTGAGAAATGTTCAGTTCATTGACCAATTGAATGATTAGATGGTTTGGAAATTTCAATTTATCATTACATTACATTACATATTCTGGATTTAAATCTCATCTGATATATAATACCACAACATTTCTACTGTTCTGTAAGCCATCCTTGTCTGTTAAAATTCCCTCTGCTGTGAGGAACAATATTTGCAAGCATATTAGAAGAAAAGTCTAATGAGAACCAACTAGTCACAATCAAGACACTCCCAAAACAGAGTTCAAAATTTTAACTTTTGAATCTGTCATTCTGACACACAGTATTATGTTTCAACTACAGTCTAATCTACAAACATATAGGAAGTTCTTTATGATTTGGACCTATGGGTACTTGGTTTTAATTGTACCTTTTTATTTAAATGATTATGGTGCTCAGGAGAAATCACTAATCTGAGCTACTACTCCATGGCACAGACAAATGGATACAATTACCCTCCCTCTTGCTTGCTGTACCTCCACTTCCAGAAGAGCATCATCAGACCTGAATTCACTGAAACTGTGCCTTCTTACCCAGATCAGTCTCCAAGAGCACCCATCCTTCCTTTTTGAGCCATCCTTCCTTTTTGCATGATAAAACAAGAAATACAAAGTTCTCAGTTCTTCAAGCAGTGTTTAAATATGAGTTCTTTTAGCATTTTCTTTGGGACTGTTTATCCTACCATATGAAGTCTCAATAATAGAAAAATATAATATCCATGCAGATTTACTACAAAATGAGGTTTATTTGTCCATACATATCTATATAAATATATTTTACATTTAGTATTTTCTATTGTTATCCATTTCTGGTAAAGAGAATATCCTTTCTACAAGGTTTTATATCTTTATAGTTTTCAAAAATGTTAGCCTTTTAGAGTCATGTTATATTGCAACTAACTCATGTTTCTACCTGGAATATTCTGATAGAATTGCAAACCAAACTAATCCCAGAAAATACATTAATAATGTCAGGAAACTTTTACTATGTAAGTGAGACACACTCAGACACACTAAAATAATGCTGTCTAGCACAGCATCATAAGGTCATAAAATGCTAACAGTGCTAACATCAGAGTAATAATTCTTCCCAAGGAATCTCTAAGTACTGACAATGTTTAGAAATAACTCTATTTTAGATATTAAAGGTTGTCCCTTCTTATAACAAAAAATCCAACTCTTCTAAATCTACTTCCTTCAAGAATAATGTTGATGCATATCTTTCTCATTTTTTTTCTTACTCGAAGACATATGTGTAGCAGACTGAGCAGCCATGAGAGTGGAGGACAAAAACACTGTGCTAGGATAGTTGTGATGATTAATTTTCATTGTCAACTTGGAGTGGATTTAAAGTCACCTAGAAGGCACATGGGCACATATGGGAGGTAATTTCCAGGAATGTTTAACTGAGCTGAGCAAGTCCCACAGTGAAGGTAGATAGAACTATTCTGTGGGCTGGAGTCCTGCACTGAATAAGGAAGGGAAAGCAAGTGTAGTTAGTCCCATGGTTCATCTCTCTCTGTTGCTTTTCTTCAGACACAAGGGACAAGCTGCCTTACATCCCTGCCACCATAGCTAAGCCCTCCTTTCACTATCATGCCCCAACCGTAATGAACCACATCTTTAAACTGTGAGCCAAATTAACCCCTCTACACATTTAGTTGTTCCTTCTGAAGAATTTTATCACAGTAGTGAGAAGTGAAACTGATATAACAAGCCCAAATAACATATCCAACTGCAGTGATTTTTGTCTTCTCTTAAAGAAAAGTGGGCAAACAATTTGGGAGAAAATCAAATATCTCTAAATCCATTGATAAATGAAAACAAATAACATTCTAAGGATGAGACAGAGCTGAGAATGGCTTCAGCATCTCAGCAGTCCACAACCATATAAGAAAATATAAAAATAGATCATAAATAAATAAACAACACACATACATAAACATATGTGCATACACACACACACACACACACACACACACACACACACACACAAAACCTCTCCCTGCTATTAAATCTCAGTGCCAGTTATATTGAGTTCCTAGTAAATACTTGAATATATGAAGGTATGAATAAGGCTGTGAAGAGTGATACCAGAGTTCTCAGTTCAGTTTCATACTATACAGGACTATACCCTTATCTTCTCACAAATTGAGTTTCTCTTGCTCAGTGAGAACAATAATTAGATGCCCTTTCTTAGGTTTAGTTTAGAATTAAGATAGTAGTAAGTTGAGATCTTTCTATTTGGCAGCCTAATTCTATCTGGATTTGATAGGTCAGGTCCATCAAAGAAACAGAATGAATAGGCTGTATGAAAAATAGGTTGAGTTGGAGAAGAGAGGAAGAAGTGGAGACCAGGGGGAGAAGAAGATCATTTAGTTTCAAGAAGTGGCTATAGAAGGCAGGTTTTAAATCTGCAGGGGACACCTCTGGGTTGCAGGAGCAGACAAGAGTTGATGTAACCTTAGTAAACGCAGTCTACATACAAAATTGTTCTTCCTGAGGAAACTTATCTTTTCTCAAATGTCTTCAACTGATTGGATAACATTATAAATACTATTCATTATTAAATGTTTATCTAAGTATTAATCACACCGAAAAACCTATCTTTAATATAATCAGTGTACTGTTCTTTGACCAAAAGTTGGATCCTATGCTAAATCCAAGTTTACACATAAAATTAAACAACACACCCAATACAACAGATACAAACCATATTTGAGGTAAGCTCATTCTACATTAATATCCCTTATCCTCTTTTGTCTTACAAGATGCTTAAGTCCCTTGGCAAATGCAGATAGGAATATTAAAAGTGTTGGAGATATTAAAAGTGGTATTCGTTAATCTAGCTACATTTGTGTAATATATTCTCACTGCTGTTTCTTTGCTGAATAATTGCCCTGCTAAAATTAATTTATCTATCCCTTTTCACCAGACCTTAGGAAGAAATAAAATCATTATAGAAGGCTTGTGTTGTAATTGACTTGCCTTACTATAAAAAGGAATCTCATTGTTTTGGGAGTCAGAAAAATTTGTACCCAGATGGGAAGTCAAGTTTAGGTATATATTAATCACACTGTGTGGGTAGAGAGAAGAAAAAAGAGGTCATAGTAGTAGGAATTGGGAAAGCCCTGTGAGTGAGGCCCTCAGTGAATGTGTGCTATTGCTGTTGGCATAGACATGGAATACATTAATCTCAGACCCATGGAAAAGTTTCATTCCCCACCCCCACCTCCTTGAGTGAAACTCAGAGGGAAACCTCTCCATCTACTAATGTTGGTAGTGAGTGCAGAAAATGCCCAGCATACTTTCCACCCCCCAAATACATAGGTCTGAATACTGCTTTCCTCAAGATACATCACCTAATTGACATTAGCTGAAACTGTTTCCTTGACCTAACTGTATAAAATAAATCCAACATCTCTATTGGTAAATAATAAACTGCATCTTTTTTTTTCAGTTGTATACCCTAAACCCACCTCCCAATTGGATCTAACAAGTTGAGCTTCTGGGTGTTGAGATGCCTCCATCTGAAAGCCCAGTTCACCTCAACCCAGTTCCAGGTATTCCTGTGACTCTGTCTGTCTGCCATTTCTTCATTTCGTATCTTCGGTAGTCAAATTCAATTCTTCAAACTTGTGCTAGGCACAGCACATGAAAAAGGAAAAATCATATGTATGATCTTGGAAGTATTATCAATAGTGTGGTAATAGGGAGACATGGACGAAGGCTGATACTTCCCCACCTTCCAAAGTTAAAGAAATTATAAGGAATTTTATCTTATAAATAGAACAAATTTGGAAAATGGTAACATTCCTAAATTTTAAAACCAGCATTAATTTTACATGTGAAATTAAATCTTAATATACTTTATTTTTAATAGTACCTGTTTTTCTTTGTGTCATGTCTATGTGCAGGTATGTATGTGTGAGTAAAGGAGTTGGCAGCAGCCAGCAGAAGCCATGAGATCCCCTGAGCTACAGTTTTGGTGCTGGAAACAATAAAAGAAGCCAGATACTTTGTAAAAGCAGCAGGCATTCTTAAATTCTGAACCATCTCGCCAGCCTCTTGAAGTTTCAATTTTCAAAGTTATAGAAATAATAACAAAAGTTAAAAGATCCGTGACAGCCTCTTACAAAAATAGATTATGGTTATATGGATCAAAATAATAATAGGTCATAATTTCTGAAGATTGTGTGGCTTGAATAGATGGTTCTTCAGCTCTCTGGACAGTTCTATTAGATTGGAGGCAGACATCTCTGGGTCTGTTGCTGGAAGGGCAAGGTTGTCCAGCTTTAGTTAGGACAGCTGGGATTGCAGGAGCTGACTTCTGTGATCTTTTATTTTCCACAAGGCTAGCCTTACCTGCATGCTTTTTTTGTAATGTACCATTGGCTAAAGCAAAAACCTATGGCATAAGTCATTGAAAACAGGGTAATAATATTTTACAGGTCTTCCCATTAAGAGTCCTGTTTCTTTCACTCTTAAATCTCTGCTGGTCTCATTACTTATTTTGACAAATAGGACATGGTGCCATAACAGGGAGTCTGGGACTCTAACCATAAAAAGGCCTTGCAGTTACTGCCAATGCTCTTTGGAGCCATGAAACACTGTGTTATGAGAGAAGTTAGTTATGGTATTCTGCTATTCATTATTGCACTATAGTATTAGCTTAACATTAAATATTTACTCAGAACACATGATAATTCTAAGTGTTATTCTATTCTCTAGAGCTCTTTAGGTAGAAATTAAGATTACATGGTTCCTGAAGTTTGTTTCATGACTGTTGCTTTGGATTAAACAGAGAATGTGGCACTACTGACTCCAAGCAGAGGAAGGACCATGGTTGGCCCGTTCTTACACAGATCCAAAGGTAGTGAAAATGAAGACAAAGGTTTGATATGTTTCGTAAATGTACAATACATCCACACTGGTGCATTTCACTATCAGCAAATGATTACTTTAAATCTTTATGAAACTCTTAAGTAATACATTTTCCCAGTCATGCTGTGATATTTGATTTTGGCTATAAACTGAACTCAGCTGGGTTTTTAACATATTTTAATTTTACATCCTTTTCCTTGCAAAGTTAAAATAATGTTCCAATTCTGTGTAGGAGCCCACTATTGTATACGAACCAAATTGACTACAAAATAACCCACGAGAGATACTCATTTATAACCCCAATCTTCCAAACAATATTAGTCATCGTTCAATATTATATTTAAAAATACTAAAAATAATCATAATTACTTAGTATAATACTTTCACAGAGAATACAATTTTTCTTCCAAAATAACATTACTATGTTGATCATTACCTATCATATTTCCAAAAATTTTAAAACCAACATCACTTATCATTACTTTTTGAGTTACTCATCCAAGCAGCCTATGAGGTTCAATGTAAATTACACTTTGACATTCATATTTCAAACATTCTTCCTAAACTGAAATGAACCAATAAAATAACTGAAAATATATGATAGAATTTTAATCTGTTATCTTGGTTTTTTTTTTTTAAATGGCAAACCAGATTTTATTTTGGGGGAATATTTTCTTTATTTACATTTTTAATGTTATTCTCTCTCTAGGTCTACCCTCGGAAACACTCTATCTCCATACCCCCTCCCCCTGCTTCCATGAAGGTGCTTCCCCACCCAGTCCCGCCTTCTCGCCCTGGCATTCCCCTACAATAGGGCATTGAACCCTCCACAGGACCAAGGGCCGCTCCTCCCCCTGTTGTTCAACAAGGCCATCCTCTGCCACATATGCAGTTGGAGCCATGGGTCCCTCCATGTGTACTCTTCAGTTGATAATTATATACAGAAATAAAGAATTTTATTCTTGAAACATATTTATAGACTATAAAATCATGGATATCGGTGAAACTAGCTATTCTTTGATGCCTAGCCTTTGATTGAGAAGGCAACAAAACAGAAAAATCCTTTTATTTCCCAGCAGAAAACTAACAATTTTTGTTATTCTTCTAAAATTGAGGTAGGAGCAGAAACTGACTATAAAAACTGCTTTGTCCAAGTTTGTCCAAAGAGTCACAGTCACGTGGATACTGATAATTTCAGTGCTGGAGGCAACGTTAGGAAAGTGGGTCCTACAATCCAAACCTCAGGGTCCTCTACTACTCACGCACCTAATATGAATGTGGAAAGTGACCACGCGCAAGTTAATTCTGGCAAGTAGAAAAGAGAAAGCACTCAATAAAGGCACTGGAAAATTTAAAACTCCCTTTTCTTGAGAGAGATTCTGATCTGCTGCTTTCTTACCATAAGTCCTGTCTCTGGGACATTTTAACCAAAAGAGACAACGATTTGAAGAAAGGAGAGGCCTTTCCTAACTAAGTCCAAGAGTGGGTACATAAATAAATAAATAAACTCTAGTTTAAATCTATAGGCAAGCAATTAAATGATAATATATTAAACACAACTTTTAACATTTGAAGCCAAACAATCTTTTAAAAGACTAGATTATATTGTTAACATTGAGTACATTAGAAGGATTAGATATCAAGGATGCTTATGAAAAAAACTGCTACAATATACACAGTCTAAAATAATGTAAGAACTCGTTACATAATGCACAATTATACTCAAAATATTAAGCATAATTTACGGGCATTATCTTATTTCACTAATGCTACACTGAGAAAACAAGTAGTGTTACAGATTTTAATTAATTCACAGCTTAAAATACGATATAAAATATACTCAGTGTTAGCAATATCAAACATCAATACTTGGTGCTGATGAGGCTGCTGACCACTGTCCAGCACTCCGCTGTTACCACTGTATAGGATACTTCACTAAAAATTCAGCATGCTTACTCATTCCATTAAACCCAACAAAACCATCCTGTACTTTCCCCCATGTTATATTAAGGTCCCTAAAGTTTAAATTTTTAGGTTAGATGAAACTATCTGGGAGAAGATATTTTAGACTGCAGTTACCTCAAAAAAACAAGGCTCTTTCTTCTAGAGCTCCCAGGGACTAAACCATCAACCAAAGAGTACAAATGGAAGGACCCATGGCTCCAGCTGCATATGTAGCAGAGGATGGCCTTGTCAGGCATCAGTGGGAGAAGAGGCCCTTGGTCCTGTGCAGGCTCTATGCCCCAGTGTAGGGAGATGTGAGAGCAGGAAGGAGGGAATGGTTGGGTGGCTGGGGGAACACCCTCATAGAAGCAAGGGAAGAGGGGATGGGATAGAGGGTTTCTGGGAGGGACCAGGAAAAGGAATAAAGGAAATAAAGAAAAGGAAATGTAAATAAAGAAAATATCCAAATTTTAAAAAACAAAAACAAGGCTCTTGAGACTGAAGTGAATTTGCAAACAAAGCCATTGCAAAGGAAAGGACAAGTTTTCCGTTGACAGCAAAGGAAGAAAAGCAGAGATGATAATGAACTGGCCTTTCTCCTTGCAAATAGGCAGAGTTGAGTACCCTAGAGGCCTAGGCCATAAACAGGGCAGTGGTCAGCCCAGGTTGGGGTGGAGAGGGAGAAACACTGAGAAGAGTTCTAACCTTGCTTACCCACTACACACATGACCACCAAATATTGAGGGGTGCATTCCAAACCAATCACCAAAAAGGAGAACAAATTAGTTATGAATGGGTACAACCACGTGACCTCTGATGAAAGCTGCCCCACCTAATTCACCTGCAAGGACTTTTTCACCACACCAGCCCACAAAATGTTGCCTTTGTGGTTTGTGTTGATTTTAAACAAGTATTTTGAAGAGGTATAACGTGGCAGAGAAAGGGACATGTTCTTTAGACAGATACCCTGGCTTCACATCCTGTCTCTGGCACTGTGAGTCATTAGTACAAATAGCTCCTCCTCCTCAACTTCTTCATTCAGCCAGCACAGCATGTAAACATGAGATTTATAAATGTGTGCTTCTGTCAAGGGGCTGTAACAGAGTTGTACCGCCTGGATAGTATAGGAGCCGAAATTGTATTATCAGAGTTTTGAGGTCTTGGAGGCTGACGTCACGGTACCAGCAGCATCCTGTTACGCTGAAAACCATAGACGATTATGGTCTAGACCATAGACTCCTAAGTTCTCACTGAATTTTCAAATGGTGAAACAGAATCTGTTTGTTCCCTGGGCTCTATTTCACTGAGATACTGACAACTAGTTACACATTGAAGTGTTATATTTTAAACTTAATTACCTTCTAGAACCCTGACACATACCAAATATTAGCATGCTTGGATTTGTAATCTCTCTCTCTCTCTCTCTCTCTCTCTCTCTCTCTCTCTCTCTCTCTCTCTCCATCTGTTTGTATGTGTTCACCTGTTTGCAGATGAAAGCTTTTGCGCGCGCGCGCGCGCGCGTGTGTGTGTGTGTGTGTGTGTGTGTGTGTGTGTGTGTGTGTGTGTACAGATGTAGAGGTCAGGAGATAGCCTTCAGTATCATTCCTCAGATGTTTTCTACCCTTTATTTTATTTTTTTTTATAGTAAGTTATTAACTGGCTAGAGCTTGCCAAGCAGGTTGAGTTTGCTGACCAGTGAATTCCCAGGTTCCCTTTTTAAGCCTTCTAGAATGGCAAGACAATGAGGTCCAGGGATCTGCCCATCTCTACCACTGAAGAGTCAGGATTAAAACCAAGAAGTACTATGTCTACCTTGACGTTTAAAAACACAGGTTTTGGAGATTAAACTCAAGTCCTAGTTCTTTGATTACAATTATTTCGCCAACCAAATCAGCTCAACAGAACTATTGTGTACGTGGAAGTGGATTTGATGCCGATATATAAATTGTTAGTGTAACATATCATTCAGATCCTACAAATATTTTAACCCAAATATCAAACATATCTCACAATATTATTTGTCCTTCAATATAGTTTTTGAGGCTGACAGCTCATGAGGAATTGTGATGTCACTTAAAAATGTGATTAAAATCACTCTTTAACTTCTATATATTTAAGAAGTGCAGGACAAACGAAAGGACAGTGGGAAACACCATTAAGAGATAAGTTTCACTTTTCCTTTTTTTCCCCACTTAAAACTAATCCTTTTATCCTATAAATGGAATTTCCAAATTCAAGCTTTGCTGACATGGTAGTTTTTTTCATTCAGTGATGCTTTTAGAGAAAATTAAATTGTGTGGAAATCACAACACTGTAGATGATGTCCTGTATCAAATACACATGACCTAACTACCTCCACCTTAAGATCCTGGATTCTAAAATACTAAAACCCTCAAGCCACCCTCATTGTTCCCATCTTTAATGCTTTCTAGACAAAGAAGACACAATGGAAGACTGACTTTTTTGCCTTGTCTTTGATTTAATGGCTTTTGAAATACAGAGATATTGTCCATTGATACCTGTGAAGTTTCTGTTCATTCTGTTTTCTATTCAGAGCTATTCATGTCTGCTGAAGTATGATTTCTAAACACATAACCATGATGGGCCCGAAGCATAAATACTAACTCTAGATTTGAGTATCTATTTGTGTAAACATTTTTAAGATGCTTAGATGGATTTATTTATATTTAGTTAGTTCGTTCGTTATTATGTTGATTATGTTGACTAATTTAACCACCAGGCAGCTGCAACCAGGTTAAACTGAAGCCCCAAGACTGTGAAGTGTTATGTGCAGACATTCATGTTTCTTTACATAATATCATAGGCTAAAAAAGAAAGAAAGCGCCCAGTATCATGATCTGTTGGCAATTTCTCAAATTTACCACATATAAACTATCTACATATAATATATCGACTGCCATTATGGTTCATCCTGACCTGAATTAACTTCCTGCTAACTTTTTGTAGGCTTGGCTTGCTACAATCCCTCAAAACTGCTTACAAAATGGAATTAGTATAAAAGCATAAATAGTAAATGATCTGTGCCCTCTTTCTTTTTATTACTGGAGATGGCACAGAGTGAAAAGTCTACTGTGGTCCAACTTCACAAAGTTTTCACGCATTTTGTGTGTATGGCTTTTTAGTCATTCAAAATGCCTACAAATTTCAACAGTAGGAATAAATTTTCACATGGGAAGAATACCATTTTGGATCCTTTGACTGATCTGTAAATTAAACCGCTTATTTATATAAGTTTTTCTACTGTTCTATGTTAGGGAACTGTTATTTGTTACTTATTTTAAAAATTAACTGGTTTTCAGTTGAACCTGAGAAGGAAAGCTCTTAAAAATTTTTCAACTGAATCTATCCCAAATTTATTAATACACTAAATAAAAACAGAATAATTTATACAAAATACAGTTCCACAAGAAACAGTAATAATTTGAACTATTGAAACTTAGATTATTTTATATATAATTGATCACTAAATTATAATTTAACGAATTTAAATACCTTGACAGGGTGATTTCAGGCTTTACCAACTAGTCAATTCAATGTACAAATTCAGCTGAATAAACCAGACACTATTGACATAACAGCATTTGTGCCTTAAGTACATGCACTGAATTACCAAGAGAGTTTATTATAAATGCAATGTCACCTGTCAAAAGGGAGTATCTGCCTTGTAATTTATATTAAGGTGATCTATTTGCTTAATCAGCACTATTCCTATTTCCCATGTATTTTAGCTGATGTGCTTAAGAATTCTAAAATATTTTCTTTCATAGAGAAAATCTTTCTGGAAGAGAGAAACCAAGACTTAATAGTAGATAATCCTTCCTAGAGCATGGGGGATCAGTGTAAAAGATGGCTAATGCTCTGTTGACTTTCATTAAACAGCTGTTAAGCAGATGTTCAAAACAAGTAAATTGCTCAGGAATAGCTTTCTAAATTCTTTTTAATAAATTCTGCAAATGTCAAAATATTTCTAATCATATACATAAAATTATATATATATATACATATATAAATATATATGTATATTTATACATGTATATATGGAGAGAGAGAGAGAGTGAGAGAGCATAATACAACTATGGATTCATTCAAATATAATAGTTTTCCAAGGATGAAATATACAAATAATTGGTATAATAGATATATGTTTATGTTTTAAAATAATTAGAAGATATGGGGCATTAAATTTGAATTACAGTCAAAATAAAGTTTGCTTCTGGGAAAATATGTTTTTAGCATATGTAAATATAATTATAGTCAATGAAATATAAGTAAAAATAGAAAAATTTTCTGGAGTGCTTTTCAAAAAATGTATTTATTTTTGCCTGCAAAAGGCCTATAAATAATCCCTAAAATATTAAAATAAGCAGCAGTCGTTCTATGAAAAAAATATTTTTTCATTAATTTCATTTCAATCTTAATATTGAATCACTATCATTTAAAGTATAAACCTTGGATCAAGTTGATCTTTAATAATTGAATGCTATTACAGTTAAAACCATCAATAAGTTAATATTAACAGTGGACCAAAGTTATATTCTTCTTCTCAATAAGAGAATATAAAGTTTCAGCTCACAGCCAAACAAAAGCTGGGAATTAAAAAAAAACTTAACAAAATATTTAAAAGAGAAAAATTAAATTATATAAACTGTTCCCTCAAATAAGGAATGAACTTTTTACCTCTATTTCCTTTTATAGATATCCTGCATCTTTTGCCATTACAGATGCTTAATCTAACTATATTTTTGTCGACTATAAATGACATATTAACAACTTAAAATCATTACTTTATACATGAAGAGGTAATTGTAATTCTATTTTATTTTGATCTCCTATAATTATAATTATGGAACAGATTAAGCACCTAGTTGTGTTAATGGGGTGCTAAGTGAAGTTCAAAGCAATTAAACCACAAAGTCTTTGCTCCCGTAACATAAAACATTCATATTTTCTAGAACAGAATATTAAAAATAGACTATGCTTATACCTAAGTGCATATTTACATTAATGAAAAACAGAAAGTCTTTAAAATTCATATAAATGACTAACAGTGATTCATAGGTTCTGATGCTAATTGCAGGTCAACATTTTAACCACTTTCACCTTCATTACTAAGAGGGAATAGAAGCTACATGTTAAGAAAAACTATAAAACTGGACGAAGCATTAGAAAGCTAAAGTTGCTGGGCACGTTTAAAGAAATACACTTTAGGAGGCTTAGAATAAAAACATCATGCATTTTTAAGCATCTCATAACAACGCAATACTGAAAGAGTTGATTATCTTTCGCATTATTAAAAGCACTAGATTTCATTTGTCTTGAAGAATGGTAGATTGGGAACATGTCCTTTAACTCAGCTCTGGCATAATTTTCATATGCGGACAGTAAAGGTTCAACTAAGAAGTACCTCTCATAGGGCTCAGATACCCCCCAAAAAATTCATGGACATATTGTAAAATATATACAGAAACAGTTCTTCAATGAAATAATAAGGTTTAGGGCACCATTGTGCGCCATTTAGATTCTCTTTACAATGGCCAGAGCGAGTAAGATACTTCTGTTAACACATTTACTATGTTAACCATTGTCCGACTGCTGCCTGACTGCTTAACAGAAACATCGATCCCATAAAAAGGACAATGACATCAACCTATTTGTATTTATATCAATCTAATGTTATCTGTAGCTATCTAAATGTTAAGATGTTATTGCTTGCTTTTTGGCAAGTTGTGAGGAAAGAGAATAGTCAGTTTACATTTTGTCTTCAAAAAGCCACCCACTAATATCTCAGAGTTTGTTCAAAGGCACAAATCTGCGTCAACAAAGGTGTTTATGACGTGATTACTTGTGTCAGAACTCTTTAAACGTTGAGCATTGCAGAGAGAGTAAGAGATAGGCAGATGTTCTTCTTAGCTACTAATTCACTAAGTGATCAAATCAGAACAGTAGTACATGAATAGACAAGTTTATTTCTCAAAAACTGTCCTACTTTTACCATTTAGAGGATGGATTCTTACATGTTCTTGCTTGTGGGCTACTCTCTAAAAAATACTCCACAAATCTTATGAAATTGTAATTTACCCAATTGATCAATTCCTTAAATATTGGCACACATGATTTTTAATTATTTCACATAACAAAAAGACGAATGTTCCATATGTAGTCTTGGCCTCCTAGAAAAAAAAAATTCTTCACCATTATAATACATAGTGGTCAGGACCGAACTTTCAAGAGTTCCTCCGCTCTCACTCCCCTCTGATACGAGCACTTGACTTCCCCAGGAATCCAAAGGGAAGGAAGACTGTCTTTATGTTTAAGCTACTTGTTTGGTTTATGTAAGACTGCAGGCTCATTATGAAATAATCATTAAATTTTCGATCGTCAGTGTCAGATGAGTAAAGCTGAAGCTGAATAAAACCAAAGTCAGCATACATCACTTTTGGGGGCAAGCCTAAATCTTAAGTCATATGTTGATTTAACAAATTAATTAGTTATTGATAATTAATTATTAATTAATTAATTGAACAGGCCACTCCTGTATACCTATGCATTAACCATATTTTTATTGTATAGACTACAAAAAAAATAATGTGACCTCGGTTTGAAGGGACAGAGAGTGTGTTGATATAAATCACAGTATCACAGTTTCTAGAGACAGAACAAGTGGCAGATAAAATCAAATACATAAATGTTTCCATATGAATTCAAAATCCTTACATGCTGACACTGATTTAAGAAACTAAAGTTGTCTCAGCAGCATGTATATCTTCTTGAACCCCTTCAGTCGTATTGAAAACCACTCAGTTGAGGATACCACCATAGCTGAGAGCCTTGTGTTCAAAGCATGCACACCAATGAACAAAACAAATGAAATGAAATACACGGGCTTATGTTGATACTGATGAGAAGAACTGCAACATTGTAAATTACTCATGTAAACTTCCCAGTGGCTCTTAATGTCTATTGTGATCTTCTTGCCACTCAACCCTGTGAGTCACAGTGGCTTTGCTGAAAGCTGCCCAGACAAAGCAGGCAAGACCCCATCCACAGAATGGTCACTCAGCTTCTAACCAGGAGCTCTGAGAAGACTCAGGAATTAGATAGCTAGCACTGTGTGTCTGGTTGGCATGTTTTTGACATTATTCAAAATTAAAGTTGGTTTTTTTTTTCATTTTCTTTGTGTTGCTTTTGTTTTTAAATAAAAAGCAAAGCAAAACAGTTGATCTTTTGGGAAATCAAATACAGAGTCACATTTTTTGTTAACATTTTCCTTAATTAAGTCTAAAACCAAATGTTAAAAAAGAGGCAGAAATAAGACACTTTTCAAAGAAATCTGATTTCTCAGAAAGAAAGATTGATGAATGCAGAGATATAAGTGATAGTTTTTTTTCATGTTAATAAATATACCATTCTTAAGATTATAACCTGATAGAACCAATAAAATGGTAATTTGTTCAATTCCAACCTTATCAAGAAGAGCTAGATTAGTTGGGTATACACAGTAACTGAAAAAGTACTCAGAAGTTAAAATTGCTTTCATGGCCAAATGTAATTAAATATCATTGACTAATTAGTCTTAAAAGTAAAAGATTAAAATCAAACATGATTAAAGTAAAGAATTGTAAACTCATTAAGGTAGGATAGATAATAAAATACTTTGTCAAAATTGCCAAATATAATGGACTGGACATTATAAGTATATATCATACCTTATAATTTACATAATTGTTATAACTGTACTCAATTTATATCTGCATAAAGGAACACTTTATTGAACTAGTAAATGGAATTGTTGAGATTTATTCTTTTTGCTATCTATTGGAATGCAAAGTGCAGGCCCCCAAGACCTTGTTGTCCCAGAGACAAGACAGTCTTCTCTATGTACAACTTGGCCCCAAGTTATTTGTGATAGGTGATAAACATGCCAACAACCAATAGCTGGGCAGAAGGGACATAGGTGGGCTTAGGTTTCTCGAGCTTGGGGGTCAGAGAGGAACAACAAGAAAGAGAAGGTGCAGGAGAAGAGGAGAAGAAGCTACAATGGTTTCAAGAAAACTTGGCCCTGAGGGCTAGCCAGCTGGAGTTAAAAGCAGCCCAGATGATACATAATTAGTAACAACTCAGGTTATCAATAGGAAAGTAGATTCTAATAGCACGGAGGGTAGTATCTGCCTAGCTCTTGCGTAGTTTAAGGCTTATTGTAAATATAAAATAATAAAATAAAATGTAAAGCAATAGTTATGTCATGAACAAAATGCTCCATCTTTCATTTAAAGAGTGATGAAAAACAGGTATGTCAATTTAATTCACTCTTTTTTGTTGTTTTTCAATGGCAGAAGAAATGAAGAATACAAGCAACACACTTCCATATGCTGAACACCGGAAGAAACACTTTCATTTCTCTGGGGTATGTTAAATAAATGGATTACTTTTTATTAGGGATCAAAATTTCATTTAGTGTAGCAAAATCTTTAGCACAATAAAGTGCTCTGGGATCGCCTAATTGATGGCATTTAACATTTACTGAGTCTGCACTGTGTTGTCCGGGTATGGATAGAATCCCATGTGTACGTGGTCAAACATCAAACATTGCCTTGCTCAGTCTCCTAGTTACTAGATTAAAATACCTCTGTGAGAACTGAGGGTAATACTGTAATACCCTCGAGTTTAAAGAGATGTCTAATATTCTGAAGTCCACAGAGCCAGAGAGGAAGAAGCAGGAGTTGAATCTGTGCAATCTGACTCTCATGACCATGAATATTGTCTCTTGCAGAAATTTTGTTTAATGGTAAGATGATTGTCCATGAGAAACATCTGAAAGATGAAACAGAGTAGAGGTGTGGAATCTATGGGCTCTAGAAAATAAAATTGCTCTATTTATATTTTCTAATTTTCTATACATTGTATATGCCTCTTCTTCTGAACTTATCAATGTAGGTCATTGTGTTTTCAAACGGAAAACCTACTTGACAAATAATCTATTTTTAAGTCCTAAATAAAATATATCTTTCTGATTCAAGTAGATCCATGAAATATGTTCTCTTGTTTTATTAGAGAAATAACAAATGAGTTTTCAAAAATATGCCTTCTACTTCAAAGGATAACTTGTTTTCTGTCACTGTTCTGGTAGGTCCCCTAGACTCCAATGGCAAGCATATTCAGAAGTTAGTAAAGGCAAATTCACGGGGGATTCTCTCAAACTATTGGAAAATGTTGATCATTCCATATTATACAGATGTACATAAGGTCTATAAGCATTAAATGCCACATAGTTATATAAACATATGTGAACATATATGTATTCCATACCACACATGCACTCACGTGTGAAAACCAAACAAGTAATCAGCTACCTCCCCTGGGATTTCTTCAGAAGACATAAAGAGAGAAAATCAGAAAGTATTTGCTTTCTCTTTTGGTTTCTCCGTTGTTCTGTGAATTGCACATTCTCCTTTGACTCCTGTGTGTGCCTCTTATAATTGATGGGCATGAAATAATCCAAAGGCTTTGAGGAGAAAGGCAGGAAAAAGAGGCACAGCCCTTACAGTGAAGATTATTCTCTCCCCAGGCAGAAACCCTAAGGCTTGTTTAAAGTTCAGAGAAGCCTTCCTTTCCCTCCCACTTTTCAGGGGAGGTAAGAATGCTTCCTTGACAAAAACCCACCTACTCAAAGGGGAGGTTAATTATCACTACATAATTAACCTCACAAGAAAATTGCTAAGATTAATGAAGCAGTGCTTACTAAGTGTTTACAAACTCCCCAGGAACTACTATAGAAATATTTGTTTACAAATCCATCGCCATGCATATTAATAAGAGATAGTCTGTAAGGTGCCACCATGGCTAATTGATGGACCATCATCGTTCATAAATTCTATCCTGGGTATCTGGTGAAAAGTGGGGGGCGGGGAAGGAAGTGAGAGGGAAAAAAGGGAGATGAGAGAAACAGTACGGAGAAAGGAAGGTGAGCAGAAAGCAAAAGGATCAGTGGATAGGACAAGTTTCAACTGAAATTTCCAGGTTAGAATGAATATTTTTCACTTGGATAGGTAACAAGAATGACGGACCAAATGACAACACTATCTTCTTTGTTTAGTTTTGAAAACAAAGACAACCTCGAGTAACTTCTAAAAATAAAGGACACTTTGCAAATCAGTATAGAGTCCTCAAAATAACAAAAACAAATCTACCATATGTTCTAGCTTTACTCTTCCCATATATTTAATCCAAAAGACCCTAACACAATATATCATGACAATGCTTGCACACTGATACATACTGAAGGCACTATGCACAATATCTACAGTACGGGCTCAAACTGATTAGCCATCAGTTGAGAAATGAGCAAAGAAAATGTGGTATGAATACAAAATGTGTTTTAACTCGTCTATAAATAAGAAAAATTATATCATTTTTCAAAACCGGGGTGTGACTAAAAATGATCATATTAAGCAAATTAAGTCAGTATCAAAAGGACAAATATTGTGTTTTCTTTCATTTGTGGGTCCTGTGTTTTATATAGACACATAAAACCTTACATGAAAAAGACATAAAATAAGCCAACCTGTGTATAGGAATAAAGAATAAGGGGACCAACAGGAAAATGTAGTGTGTCTGGAGTGGCCGATATGATCCACCAGCATGTTGTACTTGTATGACAATGTCCTTAAAAAGCCACGCATAACGAGTGTACAACAAATCACAGATGGTTTCTTTAGAAAACAACATTTTCATATCAAATAATTGGCTTTAAATAAGCTTGCAAAAATTCTGATAAAATAACTAAAGTGAATTCCTGAGTGACATTGACATAAAGAGCGGATACAACTACCTGCAGAGTACAGTGTTATGCATGTGTAAGTTGGTTCCTTCCCCCAAAACTTAGTGCAAGATCATGGTCACTACACAGCTACCTTGAATTTCTGAACACATCAGCAGTAAGCCAAAACGCCGCTGAACACAATCACCGTGATTGTTTCACAGACCTTCTCACCCTGTTACTTGAGTCACAATCGACAGGATAAAGTGCAGCATCAAACCTAACCTGTGGTTCTTGGCCATCACAGGTTGATCAAGGTTCAAATTGAAGGCTTCTCTCGAACTTATACAAGAGCCCCTTCACCACATGCAAGTCTATGTTTCAGCAACAAGAGCCCTCATAGTCTTATTTCAATACAGAAATGAATTTCTCACAAGTGATTGAATAGAGCCATTCACACAATCCATGCAAAACTATTCTATGAATACAGTCCCGGTAAATTCTCAAAATGGTCCATGTCTGGAATTATTTGTAAGAGAACACTCGTGATAGCCCAAGCATCCATTTGTATCAATGGAATTCCAATACTAACAACATTTTTGGTTTTGCTTTAGGAACATGTCTTAAGTCATAGACGTGCACTGTGACTTAAGTGCATCTTATTAATATATAGACTTCATATGTAATCAGATGAGTAAGTAATCAGAGAACTAAAAATAACAGTTGGCTTGATAGTTTGTACCTAACTAAAAGCTTAACAAACAATGGAAAAGATAACCAGAATGTATCTACACAAAGTAATCTGTTTATAATTTTAAATTTTAAATAGACTTTCCTGGGTAGGGGAGACAGATCATCTGATAAAACCTTTGCCACTTAAGCACAAGGCCCAGAGTGTAATTCCCAAAACTGAGACGAATGTTAAACATTACTGGCAACCTAACTGTGATCCCAGTCCAGAGGCTGAAACAGGGATTCCTGGAGCAAGCTTCCTACCTTGATACCAACCTAAATTTGTGAGCTCACAGGTCAACAAGGGACCTGGTTTCAATATATAAGGAGAAGAACCATTGAGGAAGATATCTAGCAACAGTCTTTAACCTACACACACACACACACACACACACACACACACACACACACACACACACAAACACACAAATACTTGTGCACTCACATATTGAAGACATGTATATACAATAAAATAATAAAACTCAGAAATTATACTAAAATTGGGGCTTTTGAATATTTAGCACTTAAAGAGTCAAAAGTGTCTGAGAAGGGTATTCATAATTATCAAGAGAGATTCTTGTAGGAATCTAATTTTCAGGAGGATGTTTTCTGGAATTCTTATGGGAAGATGCTCTGAAGTCTAGATAAATAGACAAACAGAGAATCATAGTATCCTCTCAAGTCTGCACCGTCAGGCTCTACAGTCTAAAGGCAGTGTCACTAGGCAGGTACAAGAAGCAGGCCACAAGAGGCTATTTCTTTGACTAAAATAAAACAGAGTACAGAGGTGATCTCATCTCTGGCATAAATATACCATGGATTCTATACCATAAGGCTTTGCCAAGCAAACCTAGATATGACTTGGTGGCCACATGCTTGATCGAAGTCTACAAAGGCCAATCAGACCAGATGACACATGAAGAAAGGATAGAACACTGGAGGTATACACTTCAGTGTGTATAATCCTCATCTGATATATAAAGGGTTTTAGGATTGATGGCACAAGGGCTAGGTGTTAGTCCTGGACAAACCCAAGTATTACAAGGTGTGGAGAGAAGCATATATGAAGGGAAACTAAGAACAGATTTGTGTCCAAAGAATTATGGATTTTTCAACACGGAGCATAATAAAAAGAGAACAGTGGTTCTTACATGTTCTAGGAAATTGTAATATTGGAGATTGTTTTACAGAAGAAACTGGATAGTACGAACTACCCAAATTCTGTCAAAAGCAGACTGAGATGTTGCAGTAATTTTTCAAGGGCAGTTGCTTCTGGGATAAGCACAAAGAGAAGGAAGAGGTTGACTTGCAGGACTCTAGACCTCATGACTGCTTCAGTTAAATATCTTGTTGGTTGTTTCTTTAATCTTTTATGTGTTGACTTTGACTTAGAGAAAAGTAACACTCTCAGTGTTTCAGGAGTAAAAAGCTGTATGACTACACATACTGCCATTTCTTTTTCAAAGCTTCATCAGTTCAGTTATAAAGAGTCAACTTTTATTCTATAATATCGTTGCTCCATTTTTGTGGTTTCTGTGGTCCCATGACAGAGACCAGAGGCCACCAAGTGGTATATTTATTATGCCTAGAACTCATTTATGCCCCTTACAAGCAATTCAACCTCAACCAACATGTGGTTATCACAAACTTCCAAAGAAACCACAAAAGGATGAAATGTCACATATTTTTCGGTAAGTAGATTTTTGTAACATACTATAAGCTATGATTTTAAAAGCTGCAAGCTGGCTGCTTTCCTACATATTGGAAATTAATGCGTATTAAAAATAAGTCATTGTACTGTATTAACTTTGTAGGCATTTTTCATTACTTAAGCCATATACACTATTTAGCTTTTAAATTACAAAAACTGAGGCCAGCCAAAAGAAGCTGACCACAGACTGAAAGATCGGTAAGGAAGCTGACCTCTCTGGGAAGCCAAAATAAACTGAAATTCCTCAGTCTGCAGGGCACTAGCAGGTTCTTGAAAGCTTGCCAGATGAATGTGGAAAGATTACATAAAGTAAACAGATTTTTGCCCTCCCAAGGTGCCCTCCTTGCCCAACACCATTATTTTGAGTAGACAACTTCAAGATATTTTTCCAATGCCCAGTGGATTCTAGTTCACAAAATTTCATAAAGCTGTATGAATAAATTTGCAAAATAAAAAAATCAATTATTTTCCTTTGGGGGGTTACTTCTTACATAAGAAAAGCAAGTAATGGCTAGACAAGAAAGAAGAAATAAATATAATATTCATTATTAAACTTTTTGAAAAAACTTGTTTTGTTGTCACCTTAGGACATAAAGAGGAAGTTGAAGAACTATGGGTTTACTTTTATCATGAGACCAATCTGCCAAATAAAATGAATTACCCTCTGAAAGTTGGTTTTGCCCTATCTTTCCATTTTCTCAATGACATCAGGTTAGAACTAACTTCATCTTCCAGCCATTTTATTTTCTTTTGAAATCTTGAAGTCATTTGACTTTGTCAATACCAGCAGTCATTGCAACCTTCAATGGGGGCATGGAACCCACCCAAAAGTACCCAAACCAGAAGCAAAGAGTACACACCCGCACCTCCCTCATCTCCCATTTAAAGTGGCTATTCCTCAAGGCCCCCTTAGGTTAAATAAACAAATAAATGGATAAATAAATAAATAAGACAGTCTATCTGCAAACCTAAATTTTCTAAGATACTAACAAAAAAAATTAAAAATACTAGATAGATCATTTTAGGACACCTAGAAAACCACAATATTTTATATTTTTGCTTTAAAAAAAATTCCAAATTCTTCAAATCAATACTAAAACAATCTACTTTGCTTTCTTACTGACATGTGAATATGTAAAAAGCTGGGGGTTGGGGTGTATAATTCCCTGTTCTGTTAAAATGGCTCATTCCTCATTGAGAGAGATTCCAACAAAGCCATATTTTTTTTTCTAAATGATTTAAAACAGATTTGAAGAGAATCCTTTGGCATTTGAAGAGAACTCCTTTGCAAGGCAAATGTCCAAATATAATCTTCATTTTGTATAATGCAGCAAAGATTAAAATACTTGGAAACAATTTAACTTAAATAGTTTGCTTGCCTATAAGCAAAGATATCCAAAGGGCAGCTTTCCAGCCTGCGATGAGTCATACACCTCTGGGTTGATCTATTTGAAGTATTAGTCATGCCTCCATCAATATAAAAATCTAATTTCTTTATCTAATTCAAAATGTACACAAACTCATGAGGCTTAATGGTATTTTATTAAATGCCCTAAATTTATAGACAAATTCAAAGACAAATCACAATCTAAAATGTTATCAATTCCCTGTGGTTATTTGTGGAATAACATTGTTAAGAGCTTTCAAACACCTCAGTTGTTTAAAGAGAATCTTTTAAATGAATGTATAACAATAAAAATTTGAAAGATAGCATAAACAACTAGATAAATAGAACACACTAATGTTATATAAAAAATAACTCTTCACTAATCAAAAGTACTACACTGTAAAGAACAATTTTACTATCAGTAGATGTTAAATCTTAATGGAAATATGTCCCAGTGAAAAATTATTTCACTTATAATGCATAGTTTGTAAGACTTCTGTACTGTACATGCTAATGGATCATTCATTGAAATAGATGTTTTAGTTTTTTATTTTATTTGGATGTTTTAGTTTATTCAGAAATTTCAACTATGTTCACATAGAAAAAATAAAAACCATTCTTAAAATTTCCAGCATAATTCTTTTTGTTTGCTTTGCATTGTTTGTTTGTTCTGTCTACACAGATATGTTCACTAAAAAAAGACTTTCACACACAAAACATTGCATCTTAAAACTCAGTAGACTCCTGATACTGAAATAAATATTTGTATATCAGCAAACACACCAAGGAAAGACTGTTTCTAAACCAATGTTGTTACTCTTACACACACACACACACAAACAGTGACACATACACACAGTCTCACACACACACACACAAAACACAGTCACACATATGCACACACAAACATACACACAAACACAGTCACACATATACACATACAACAGTCACACAAATACAGTCACACGTACACATACAAACATACACACACACACACACAAACACACACATACACACATGCTCAGCAATATGGCAGCTGATGCTCCAGTCACAGCCTGCCTGACATTTTAGGAGGTAGTATTGCTTTGCCTAGTTTAAACTCTGCATCTTCCTAGCAAGAAGAAACAAAGAGTTCAAATTCATCTTTCCTAAAGATAAGTAAAAACAAAGGCAGCAAAAATAACAAAAACATATTGATTAGTGGGCAAATTCAGTTGAACTCTGGGCAATAACTTGTCCTGGACTTAAGTTATCATGTTTGTATCACTGTGCACAATTATCAGAGTATTTTGTTAAATTACATTTTAAGAATACTTTACAAGAATTGGTAAATAAAAAAAAAAAAAAAAAAAAAAAAAAAAAAAAAAAAAAAAAAAAAAAAAAACAGTTTTGAACCTCCAAATGCAGGAGAAGCTTGAGAAAGGAAAAATACTAGCACTTATTGACACTCTAACATAACTTGAGAAATGTGCTAAGTATCGACAGGTACGATCATATTAAATCCAAATCCCTTATCATAGGTAGAATTCCTGGTTTATCAATGAGTCAGGCTTAGTTACTCATCAAAATCGCTGAGTCATTCTATAGACTCAGGTCCATACATACCAACTTAGTGTTTTCTGGCCAGTGAAGTGACATAGCTAGGACATTGAACGTATCTCTGGTAATGAATGAAGAAAATATATCTCAGATATATGAATTAAGAACATTGGTAAACTCAAGAGGTTTTCACAGACCTTGATGGAAACTGAACTCTCCAATCACTAATCTCATTACTTATTTTTATACTCAGTACAATTTTTTCTTATATCTTGAGCAATAAGCCTTACCAAGCATTATGAATTTAAAAAGAAATGAATAATACAGAGTGAAATCATTTTATGTCAAAGGACAGACCCAAAGATAGCTTCATGATCTTTTGGATTCATAATCCAACAGCCCAAAGCATGCTGTTTTATAAAAGTGTGTGTGCGCGCGTGTAATTATTGGTAAGAGATGCATGTGCACATGCATATGGAGGCCATCCTCAGATTTTACTGATCAAGCTAGCCATCATCTCTTATTGGCATGTAGCTCACTGCGTAGGCTAGGGATCTTTTGCTATGCACTTCCATGCTTCTTGGTTTATAAAGCAGCCCACCAAACCTACCCTTGGATTAGGATTCTTGGAATGAATTCAGGTCTTACATGGCAACTATTTTACTGGCTGAGCTATCTCCTAAGCCAAGAAAAAGTTTATTATTTTTAATGACTCTAATTCTGGACTCAAGAGTCAGTCAGCTTCTCTAGGCAACACATTCCAGGGTAACTCTAAAGGAAACTGTGTTTCACAAAACAGCTATCTCACAAAATGATTAACAATAGACTCCCCTTAAACTCAGAAAGACAGTAAATTAAAGGATTCTCAGAGCTCAACTGTTAGTGAAGTCAAGTGCCTACCTCAGATTTGAGGAAACTTAAGTTTGGTGCATTATCTGCAGCAGTCATAAAGATCCACTAAACCCTGTCTCGGGTGTGCATTCATAACACCCAGGAACACTTCACTTGAGTTTTAAGTCTCTTAATACTATGAGGCAATTGCTGACAAGATCACATTGTTCATAAACATCACATATGTGAAGTTATTTCCTAAGTTGTCAAATGTCTAAAATTGAAAAAAGGGAAGGAAAAAAATCAGCATTTTGTTTGACTAGTCCTTCACTTTTGGTAATAATTCTGCCATTACAATATATATATATATATATATATATATATATATATATATATATATATATATATATATATATTTGCTAGCCAAAAGTTAATAACACAAGTAAAAGGGCTTTTCCACATGAGCTGACTGTGCGAGGAGAGATTTGGGAAATATTCGGACTGCACAGGGAGTACAAGGGATAGAAGAGAGAAACACGGAGATGTAAGCAGAGAAATAGACTCGTTTTCTAGACGAGTGCTTCTCAACCTTCCTAATGCTGCAACCCTTCAATATGGTTTCTCATGTTGTGATGACCCCCAACTGTAAAACTATTTCCATTGATACATCATAACTGTAATTTTGCTACTGTTATGAATTCTAATATAAAACTCTGTGGTTTTTGATGGTCTTTGAAGACCCATGAGACAGGGTCATTAAGCCCTCAAAGTAGTCACAACCTAGAACCACTGTTCTAGATGGTCATATATTTATGAAGTTGCATGTATGCACTGTATATTCTGATGAAGAAGGTACATTTATAGTTCCAAATGAATATGGTGAAATAATACTAAATGCCTTTGTTCTTCATTTTTTTTTCCAAAACATTATTAGAGCACATTGGAGATCAGTCTCTGACATCAACAATGCATTAATAAAATTGGAAGCAATTTGGAAGGTATGAATCTTCTCCCAGAAGGGAAAGTAAAATGTATCTGCTTTCCCCAGTTGATCCACCAATTGTCTTTAGACTGCAATCACTACATTAATATATTTCCTTTATAGAACTTTATAGTTTTGTTCTCTTAATGTCCATTTCAACCTGTAGTCAGCAGAAATCTTGTTAAGATTGGGCTACAATTTCAAAATCCCAGACCATTTATTCAACCCTAAATCTGGCAGAGAAGAAGAAACTATGAATGGAGAAATCATATTGCAAGTGGTTAAGTGCCAGAGCAAAACTACAGTGTTTTCAAGGGGCTGCGGGAAACAGCAAACGACAGGGCCAACATTAGTGCCTGTTTCCTCAAGGAAAGATGGATGTCCTGTATCTCCTGATGAAGAAGATGCAGTGATAGCACTTATGTTCATAAACAAGTCAAGAGCCAAGGGAGATAAGAGGAGGATGACAGGTGGCTCAAAAAATAATGAAACAACAAAGAGGGCAGGAGAAGAAAGATTTAGAATGCCAGAAATGAAAATCCCTCAAGATTGTAAGTATGTGCAGCACGCATGCACAGACACACACACACACACACACACACACACACACACACACACACACACACACAATCATCTAGAGTTTACACAGTCACATAGTGAATCTTCCCCTAGGAGCCAGAATATTCAGGATTAGCATAGCCAGGCTTGAAAGACAAATGAGTGAGTGTGTGCACATTTCCTGGAATCTATACAGGGATCCCAATCCCCCTTCACATAAGGAGAGCCATTGATATTAGCAGCACACAAAGGGTCCTTTAAGAATCCTTATAGGACTTGGACATTCTGCTTTGGAATTCTTCTGTCCAAATTGTTTTAATGGTGTCAGTATAAGTGACTCAGTATGAAAGTATGTCGGTATAAAAAAGCTCACACTAAAATATCTATTCTAACTATACAGTCCAGAGTCACCTTCAGTCACAAAGTATGTTACAAAAAATGTAAATCAATGTGAAAATGATTTTGCAAGAACTGTTGGTCTGTCACCAGAAATCCATTTAAAAATCAGGTGAATACCACTGCTAAGTTTCACTAAGTATGTGTGTGTGTGTGTACATATGTCTTTACATATATATGTAAATATGTTTTATTTATATTTATTTAATTTATATCATATGTTATTAAAATAAATAAGTTATAAAATTATTCATTTAAATATATGTATATAAATATATTTTATAAATGTGTAAACATAATATATACATATAAATATGTGTGTGTCCATGATAGTTTAAAAAATATTATCTAAACTGTCAAATCATTGTTTTTTAAGAAGAGTCACTTTTTAAAGTTAGTTTTCACGATTTAAAAAAATAAATAAATAAACCAAGGTGAATGATAGACAACTTCCTGTGAGCAGATGTCACCCCCAACTCTGTCAGAGACAACTTTAATAAGAAGGTTCTTTCTTAAAAATACTCAGGTGAGATTTTCTAACGAAGCACATTGGCTTGGTTTTGTAGTTTGTAATTGCTGTTATCACTAGAAAGAGTAATGATTTCTCCATGTTGATAAGTAACATTTTAGTATAAATCATCTCTTAGAGTAGACTTCCACTATAGAGAGCCTACTCTTTCTCGGTGCTAACTCCATTTTTGTAACTACAGTGGGCATACTCGGGATAGTCAACATTTGGCACACAATTGTCATGAACATTGGTACCACACAAAGCCATCTGCAGTCAGTCCACTAGATTTGAAGAGTCTCCTGACTCTTCAAACATAATCCAGGTAGATCTGCTCAAGACAGACTTTAGTCACTACCTACACAATGAATGAAGTAGAAGCCCAAAACCGTCGTGAAGTGTAATCTTGTATTAATTCTCTCAACATCTCCCATCTCCATTAAAGTTACATAGTTTTCGAAAGGAAGTATGATCATCAAATAGAAATGCAGGTGGAATTTTTAAATCTTCATATTATAAGATAGAGTCACAAATTATGGCACAAAATGAAGAACCTCTGTGTTAAATGTAAGCAGCAATTCAGTACATAATTAATAACCTCAATGTCCGGGTGCTGTTAGGTGGTTTACTTGAAATGGTATTAGATAAATCTGTCTTAACATGATATTTTTGTGTCCCTTATATAAAATATTTAAGATTTAATATACGTTGCAAAGTGGTACAAAATTAAGAGTCTAGATTTTCACATACTTTTCCATCTATGCATACTAAACAAAAAGATCTTCGAATGACATAAGGAACAATATCATACATATTTTCTTAAGAATTACTTCTAAATGCACTACCTACAACCTGTCAGGAGGAACTAAATTTCTTCACCTTTCTAACTAATTCTAGGCACCTAAACTACTAAAAAGCCCAAATTCAGACAACAAAGAATATAGCTGTGCGTTTTTTTTTTTTTATTGGTACAGAATAATAGTATTTCCTACTATATAAACTTAGTAGTTTGGCTCTCTTAACATTATAACATTTCAAGATGAGCATGTATTTGCCTATGCAAGTCTTTCTTCTTCATTTTTACAGTTGATTAGCAACAAGAAATATGGCTTTTCCACATGCTTTGCAAATACAATGCCTACAGCCCACTCATCTGCAAATCAAATGTGCATCTCATGCAGCTTCTAACCATCCCATGCTTGCAACCAGCGACATCCCTGAAAAGCATGCATGATGAGCTCACAACTTTTTTCCTGCCACTTGCCTTTGAATATGGGCTGCAAAACTAGATCTGATCTACTGTTTGATCTGATCAGGGGTCAATCAGGTTGATTATCAAATTGGAACCACTGGAGAAATACATTTACAATTGTCCTTTAAAGGACGAGAACGAAGCTGAGTTTCCGATGGTAACGTCTTCCTTTTTTTTTCCCAGCCAGTTTGTGGCATCACAGTTTCTGTGTGTACTGTAGTTCTTATTCTAGGGGACACTAATGAGTTTTAAATGGTGTTAAATACCATCCCTGCAGTTGTAAGTGCTTCACTGGGATTTTTACTAGAGAAAAGAACTCCTGTAATTTAAAACTACTTTGTTTTCTTCAGTCACTGCTGTTAGTGAAAACCCTGACCTGTGGAAATCGGCAGAGGTTTCTGCCCCTTACTGGCTGCCATTAGCCTACACTTGTTTTTTAACTTTTTTTCCCCTCTTGTGGCATTGCTCTTCCATCCTTTCCATCCACCAAACTGCAGTCAGCAGAGAAACAGCATTAAGCTGTCGAGGCTTCTCTACCCAACCCCCACCCCCTTTCCTCTTGCTGGCTCCACTTTCCTACAAAGCCTTGGCTACCATTAAAGAAAATTCTCCAACAACGTGTCAATTTTATATTGGCCACAAAGACAACTTCTGTTGGGGGAGGGGGAGGAAAGAGGGACTGGAGCTTGGCTGTCCCTTTTCACAGACTGGGATCTTTGTGGAGATCAGAAAACATTTCCTGCATAAGAAATCAACACACTCTCTGGTTGCAGGGCTGGGGGACAAGGAAGAATATGTACTGGCTCTGTCCTCTAACAAATGGAGCATAGCTATTAACCTCCCAAGCAAAAGTCATTTTTCTCCAACTGTGCCATGCTTTCTTGCATGATTAAAAATAATCCACAATCTCAAATCTCTCCTCTGAGCATGGGTGAAAGCTACAAGTCACTAATACTTGGGATTCGTCCTTTGCATTTCCGTTGTACTGTTTTTCCCCCAATTAGCTCATTTCTGAGACATTCTCCCACCTACCCGCCTCTCTTTCTTTGCATGTATCACCAAAGGAAAAGAAAGCATCAAGGAAAGACTTGCAAGAGGGAATGCAAGGCATATAAAATCTGTATGTGCTTTAACTCCCACTAACCCCTCCCTTCTGCTGGTGACTTCAGAGGCAGAAAAAACAGGGACTCTGGCTTCCAGCCGCTTTCTTTTAACTGGCCAATGACTGTGCATAAAGATTTATTGTTCAAAATTACTATACACAAAAAAGACCTGGGTGAAATTGGTCTCTCATGACTGCAGTGACAGGCAGTCACTGAATCTATACAGTGTTTCTGCTGAGTGTTTCCTGGAGTCACAGGGAGAGAGAAGGTAAGACCCAGGAGAGAAAAAAAAAGAGAGAGGAGGGCATTTACTAGACATGGTCAGAAAGAAATCTGCTTATCCATTTTATATCTGGAGCACATGTGGATTTCCTGACCTGGAACCTGAATAAAAGCACGCTTTTACCCCCTTACCAACTCCCAGCACAAGTGAGGTCTCATTTCTATCTTTCTCTTTTCTTGAATACTCTACCCATACTTCTGTAGCACATTGCTAAGCCACCCATCTCCTCTGCTTGCCTCTAAGGTCATGAAGGCTGATGCTCACTTAAGAGCCCTTCAGCAGGGAAGACCACACATCAAGTCACTTCCAAGTTGACAGAATCAAGGAGCAAAGAGTAGGCTGAAGTAGTGAACCAGAAAGGGTTACTTTCATGCAAAGCCTCCCCCATTCCAACACCCGTTTCCCCCTGCCTCTGGGCACTTACCTTCTTTGGGTGGTCTTTTGGCCTCCCTGGTCAGATTGCAGACTTGAGTAGTTTGCAGCTCCTGAGTCAGGCAGCCCTCCGTCTGCTCATTCAGGGGTAACACGACGTTATTCAGCAAAACCAGGGACTGGTCATCTATTCCCCACTCTCCCAAATGCTGAGGGCAGGTACATTTTGTGTACATGATTCCACAAGACTCTGTTCTCCCATTTTCGGATTTTAAGCAGTTTTCCAACCAAGTGCATAAGACATGACAACCAAACTGGCTCGGGCTCACCTTGTTCAGTACCAAAAACTCAAAAAAAGATTTCTGATCCTCTTCGACCTTTTTCTGTAATCCTGGGAAATCGGTTGGAAATACCCGGCGTATCTGAATAAAATTCTTATCGTACTGTAGAAAAACAAAAGCATTCTTGGAACTGCAAAGTTGCATTATGGAGTGGTTCTTTCTTAAAAGATCCTTTATTTTTTCATGGGAAAAATGATCAAACTGATATGCCAGAAGGGAAAAGTTAGAGCAGCTAAGGTCCTTTTTGGAAAATTTCAGGTAAATGCTATATTTGGTTGGATCTGGGTTTTCCAGCGTCCAGGTGCAGTTTGTAAAGTTTTTGGGAAACATTTCACTTACAGAATAGGATCCATAAATGACTCCCTTCACCAAAGTTGAACACCAGAAGTCTTGGGCAGCATTAAATCCAAACATAACCAGGAGATAGGTGGAAAATATGTAAATCAGCAGGTTACGAACAGCCTTCATCCTATGTCATTTGGCCTGTAAGAATGGCAAAGGAAGTGAGACACAGGCAGAAGACCACAGGCGTCGAAAAAACAAAACCCTTCCAATATTGCTGCCAGCTATTTTCAAGAATTTCATTTTTTTTTTTTTTAAATCCCTTTTTTAAAAGAAGGGCAGGTGATTTTTTTTTTTTTTTTTTTTTTATAAAGGCCAGGAAATTATCAGTTGCTGTGTGAACAGCGCCCTCACGTGGTTGCCGGTGATGGACAAGTTCTCGACGTTCAAATTAAAAATAACATTTAATAGATTATTAATAGTTATGTCCTAATTCATCCACCAGGATTTCCTGCACATCCATTATCATTCTATCAAGTGAAGCGGGAAAACGGGTTTTTTTTTTTTGAGTAGCAATTACCTGAATGTTCATTGCTGAGCTAGTGACTCGAGCTCTCCCTCAGTCTTCTGCCTGCAGTAAACAGCATCACACAAAATCTAACCTGATAATCTGGAAGCAGCTGTCATCGTATTATTCCTATTCTGTGGACTGGGAGAAGTAATCGTGGTAAATTACAGCCACTGCTTTAAAAGCACCGACGATTATTTGTTCCAGATGGAACATCATCCCCCAAATGCCCCTACTTGCCTTTGCAGGGGCCACCGGGTGAACTGGTGAGACATTCTTATGCAAAAACACATGGGCATTCTTGGGGCCTCATCGGATTTTAAAGCCATCATCTGGGAAAGGACATAGATGGAAAGATGGACGGAAAGACTTGATGTTTGGCATCACCTCTAAGTACGCGATCTCAGGCAGTCATTTCATAGGGCATGCCCTCCTGGGATGCATAAAGTGGATCACTGTATTAGTATCTGTATCCAGAGGCAACGTCTGGGATGGGGGGACCCAGAACTGCAGTCACTGAACTTGCCTAGCCCCCCTTTTTTTTTTTTATTTCGTCTAAATTATGGTTGTTTTAGTCAGAGTTATCTCTTATAAATCAGGATTTACACATAGTGGATGAAAATTATTAGCCTCGTTCTTGCTCCCTGGCTGACTTCAGTTACCGAATTCCTGCCTTTCAAACAAGTGCTCCATATTGTCACTTTTAAATTTATTTTTGCCCCAGCCTTGGACAACCAAAGCATCTTTGATTATATTTATCTGCATAAGTTGTTATCCCAAAATAACTTAAATATTTTTTTTCATCTTTAACCTTTAGGAAGTTATTTCTCAGCAAAAATGACAATGCTTTTTGTTGTTGTTGTTGCTGTTGCTGTTCAGCCTTAAAGCTGATAAAAGTGATATCAAGTTCATTTGAAAAGGCTTTGGACTCAAGTCTCCTCCACCATTCCATACACAAAGACAGACAGACAGACAGACAGACAGACATATAGACAGTTAAGAGTTTTCATGCCTTCTCTGCCTGGTCCTCTTTGAACTAAAGCGTAAAACCTTCTTTGCCATTGCATAACACAACAACACATGCACTCCCAATCCAGTGCCCAAAGTCCCTGAACAGATCTGCATTTTACAGAGTATAATTCAAACACGATGTCTTGACAGAGGCCAAAACAGCCCCAACTGTAAATCTCTATATAGCAGCAGTTTAAAATAAACCCAGTGCTGATCGGACTATCAGAATAGGGTTTTCCCTTTCAGACGCACAGCTCAATGAGTAATGCCTTCTCCAGTTGAAAAAAAAAATAAAGGTGATGATCATTTAGAGGTTAAATGTGTTTTTTTTTTTTAAATCTGGAAACAATCTCGTGTGTGTGTGTGTGTGTGTGTGTGTGTGTGTGTGCACGCTGTAGCACTTTGCAGGCAATGCAGGTCTGCGCAGTGTTCTTCAGGATAGAGTGTAGGCGTTGAAAACCGATGTGACAGTAAGTGTCTAAATTAGGAATTCCAACCATGAAAGGGGGCTTCATTTTATAATCAGGAACTCAAAAGGAGGTCGTAATTCTTTTCCTTATAAAAAAAAAATCGGCATTTCTGCTTCCATTTATTTGACAGTGAATGTCTGCAATAGTGTGCTTCTCCGTGATTAAAAGAGAGGGAAATAGCTGATTTCACATCAGCAGGCACCCTTCATGCAACGCTCTTTATTTTTAACCGTTCTTGGTGTACGAAGTCTTGTTTGTTTCTAAATAATAAGAAATATGAATCATTGAACTGCCCCCACCCCCACTGCAGGGAGGGCCTGTTCAAACAAACCGTATATCTGTCTAAGGAAAAAGAAGGGACAGAGGTTGGCTAAGGGATGGTCACTGAGGGCTCCAGGAAGCTGTGTTTATTTATTTATTTATTTTGCTCTTGCTGAGAGGCAAACCAGCTCTGAGTTTAGCTATTCTCAAACTGATCTTCTGGGTGACACTTTAGTTTAGCCGAACATAGACGGCGCCATCACTCCACTGATTTTTTCCCCCAGTAGAAGACACAATCCTACTCTATCCTAACTTCCTTTTAACCTACCCCCCCCCGCCCCCGCTAGAATTACCTCAATCACGCACGAGTTGCTAGATTTTCTGGGTCTCTCTCCCTATTCCTCCACATCCAGCACACCTCTTCAAAAACAGACTTCTCTTAACTTTTCAACTGCAGCGTTTTAGTAAGCTCAGAATCTCGCCATCCGCCAGCAACAGCCTTGACTTCCATCCCCCAAAACTGAATCCGATCTTCTCCGGGGCGACCCCCCACCCCCTGAAGACAGAGGTGACCCCTAGGCCCCTTTCCTTACCTTCCACTCCGAAAGCTCCGGGAGGCTCTTGATCTAAGACACCAGCACAGGCACACGTCCCAACAACAGTGATGGAGAGACTCCCCTTCGGTCCCAATCACCGTTGCCCATTTTTTCCACCCCCCGGCTCAGCTTCAAATATCAAGATTTATGATTGGAAAAAAATAATGCATGCATACGAAAGGCAAAAAAAAAAAAAAAAAAAAAAGGGAAAAAATAATAACGGGGGGGGGGTGGTATCCAGCGGCCAGAGCCTTGCGCCTTATCCAAGTGAATGAAGCCTTCAAAGGAGAGGCGGGGAGAGGCCCCCTGAAGGGAGACTCCACAGAAACACCAAACAGAAAAATGGAAGTGGATTAAGAGCGCAGATGTGTTTTCCCAAACCCACCCCCCCGCAACAAACGAATTGGCCAAGAAGCCAAGAAAGCGCTGAGAAGTGGCCGGCGGCGGTGGCTGGGGCGGCGGGTTGGGCGGCGGGATGGTGGCAGGAATGCTCCCGGCCGGTGGCAAGGCTGGAGCAGGAGCCGTTAGCTTGCTTGGTGCGCCCTCCTCCCCGGCCCTCCTCCCTTCCAGGTACTGATGGACGGAGCGCGGCTGAGGAGCTGGGGGTAAAATCCTGGGCTGGCGACGTCGGGAAGCTGTTTGAATGCCGGGCGAGGAGGGAGGCGCGCGAGGGCGCGAGATAGTAAAGCTGTGTGGAGGGCGTGCGCGCCAGCGCGCGGCGCTCGCTCTCCCCGGGGCTGCGCGCGAAGGGGGCCCGCGCGTTCCTCGGCGCGCACCCGCCTCTCGGCAACCCTCCCTCGCGCGTGCTCGTGGGTGCGCGCGTCCCCGGCGGAGCGCTGCGCCCGGACCAGAGTCCGGCCTCCCCCCCACCCCCCAACCCTCACCCGTGGCGGGCGAGCTGGCGGGCGGGCGGACGAACCGGCGAGCAGGCGGGCGGGAGAGCGGGCAGGCGCGGGCTCCGCGGGGCTCTTGGCGAGCCTGCGCCCCGCTACTCAAACCCAAGCACGTCTGGAAAAGCGATCTTTTCTGTGTCTGGGAGGTTTTCGCATCCTCAGTTCCCACCGCTGAGGCTGGTGGCCACCAAGTGTAGGAGAAAGTCCCCAGGAGGAGAGGCGGGGGGGACGCGGAGACGGGAAGGCGACTCACTCGGAGGGGTAGGAAGTAAACGCTGGACTCGATCATCTGTCTCTTTTTGCCGTTCACTGGGGACCTGCCGCAGCGGGAGAGCTGTCATTTCAGCACCGGGATTTAGCACTGATCCAGTCTGCAGCCAAGGGGCCACATCTCAGCTCCCACTGTTCTTTGCCTCAGGCTGGAAGCTGGAACTATAGTTGTTGGGTTTTTTGTTTTGATTTTTTTTTTTTTTTTTAAATCACGGCCAGACTGCAATTAACGCCTTATTTGTTCTGGGACGAAAGAGGCTTTGCCAGGACCACTGAGCAGGCTACCGAGGTCAGGCGTCCTGAACTGCTCTCTGCATGGCGATGGGACAATAGTGCGGGTTCTAAACTTTTGATTCGTTCTGGCTTCTTAACGCATTTATTCCTTGTCAAGTTTCCCCTCGTAGCAAGTTCGGGTAAGTGATGGGAAGAAATGAAGAAAAGCTACCTTTGTTGTCCATTGGGGGGGGGGGAGGAAGAGGATAAATTTCCACAAGCCTCCACCGTTTTATTTACTTATTGTTTATTTTGCCTCTTGTACAGACGTCTGATGATGCATCAGATAGACTTCACATGCACACGCAGGTCATTCGCCTGCTAGTTTTGTCTCTACTGTACGCGGTTGGCGCTTTGCAAAACAAGTGTTTGAATAGTGTGCTTTTGTGGTGGGTGGAGACGTAACAGGTAATGCATTTGAGCAGAGTCTTCCTAAGGGTGAGTTGCCTGAGCGGCAGGCAGGTGAAGTTGAATGAAGCAATTTTCCGTCATTTGCTCTACTCTCTCATTTGCATTTTTTGTTCCTCTTCTTGTTCCTCTCCGCTGGGGCTAGGGCAATTGCATAGCCAAGAACACGATTTTCAAAGGAAGGCTATCATGAAAACAGGAAGGTGCTGATGATCCCTTATGCACCAGGATTGTTTGAAATATTAAAATTGGCTCCTTGGTTCCTTATATATTAATGCATATTAATAGAATGACCCTCTTCAAGGCTTTTCTCTTTTAGGACAAGCATTGAAGGAACAACCTGTAAGAGAAACAGTTAATCACTCTCCAGCAGGCTTCAACAATGTTCCCAGGAACAAATCACCAGGGAAAGCAGCCTGGGTGGCATTTTGGTTTTGTGTCATTTCTGGTTCATTACAATGCTTTTATTCATTTAAGGGAATGTGGAAAGAAAACGGTCTCATATGTCAAATGCAAAATCCCAAACACTGTGTATATAGTGAGCACATTTTTTATATATATATAAAAAACAAAGACTATTCGGCAGTATAAAAGAGAAAAAATAATTCATTTATTTCAACTTTCTGGATAACAGTGGTCATGATATTTGCAAGACATTTGGGTAAATCTGTTATTTTACCCAGAGTTGGGGGGGGGGAGGAAGAGTTGCAATAAATGTGCCATAAAAATGGAGAATAAGAAAATACTTTGCATCATGGCTTGTACATACAAAGACAAAATAATCAGGGGTTAGTTATAATTCTCACACAGTAGTGTCTTCTCACATTATCATTTAGCAGTGTGATCTCCATGTTTCTTTGAAATTTCTAAAGTCATAGCAGCATGGAGTAAGAATAACAGCCTAGGGGGACAATTTTAAAAGGCTTAATCCTTAATGGAAAGGAGCACTCTTTTTCAGGATCATTTTAATTCAAGTAGGATGCAGGGCTGGGTCAGAAAGGAAAGCCACTCTTAATAAAGCGCTTCACCCTTCACACTGTTTCCCATAACCTTCATAAATTGCAGGCTACTGAGCTGGCCTGATGATGATCCTGCTGAGGTATATTTATAGCAGATGATTTGTAGATGATAAATATGCCAAGCAAGACGCACGGCCACAGTAACCCGGGGCTCATCTGACTTCCTCAGGGGGTCACAGTCAAGAATAACAAGAGAAACTGTAGAAGGAGAAACTGGTCTCTGGTTCCTGACAACAACACAATCCAAAGCCAAACCAAGAAGGCATTACTTTGTTTTGCGCCTGCATGGAGTTCCGTGGGAAAGCTTTGCTGTCATTGACTCAGTACGAAAAGCAAACCAGTGTACACTGTGAGCTCTGTGTCTTCAGATGATAATTACCAGCTTTTACTATCTAGTTAATGTGTTCCTATGTATATGCTCATACATATCCCACATTTCCCATATATGCTTGCTATACATACATGTTTATATATGCATACACTAATTCCTAATCTGTATAGACAAATTATATATATCTATATATATCTATATATCTATATAGATATCACACACACACATATATATATATATAATTTACACATGTATTTGATTTGGTTATGTTTGAAATGTTACATTAAATTGTTTATCTGTGACATGTAGCTTATTTCAACACCAAAACTATCAAATTAATTGTAAAAGTAGACATTTTCCATATCCTTGACTTTCAAAAGGAATATGGAGAAATCAGTGCCAATGTGTTCAAATCTAAACTACTATTTTATAGCATCACCGTAATTCAACTTGGTCAGGGTTTCCTAAACTTGAACATCTATACAATATGTCTCCGATAATTTATCTGTTCTATTAAGATCACTCTAAGAAAATGTTCCCAGGCATAGTGTTTTTAAATTCATCTTTTCATCTAACTTTAAACTTTCTACATTTGATAACCCTATTCTCCTATATTATTGCTTATAATCCTATGTCTTCTGCACAATTCCCATCGAATGATAAGGACAGGGAACTAGAATGTGGTTCATTTCAGAAGAAAGTATTTCTTTTATTTCTTCTATCAGTTTGTGTATTTGCATGTATATCCATGCACTTCTGGCATGCAGGAGTCCTTTGAGGTCAGAAGAGATATTGGATCCCCTAGAACTGACATTACAGATATTCATAAATTGCCAACTGAATGGTGGGAACCAAACCTGAGCCTCTCACAGGATCAGTTAATGTTCTTAACCATGGAGCTACAATTTTACAAAAAAAAAAAAAAAAATCCCTTGCTCTTGTCTCAATACTCTTTCAGGTAACACTATATTACTATATTTCCACAGTCTATATTTTGTAGCTTATCACTATTAGTAAGATTTTTAAAAGCAAACAATGTATGTAGTTTATTCTTTGTTCATTAAATATTATTTTTTTCAGTAATTAGTGTCTCTGCTGATGTATGCACAAGATTTGAAAACAAATCCTGTTCCTCTACCTTCTCCTCTGTTTGCTTCTCTTGTATAGTATCTTCAGAAATACAGAATCTAAACATGTTCATATTTGCTGAAGTCAACATTTGTTTAAATAATCAAATAATAAAATATTAAAATATTACAATTTTGCATGACTATGCTACAAATAAAATGAATGTTTTTCAGAAACAGACCAATTTACCTCTCCTCCTTGTTATTTTTCTTTAAAATGTTTTAAATAGCAAAGTATCTCAATAACCAAGCAAGAGTCAGTCTAAATATAAATACTTGTCCTTTTTTTTCTCAGATATCCCTGAAAAGAAAGAACAGGATGAAGTAGTGAAAGTAATGGGGGTTAGGGAGGCAGGAGATGCACCAAGAGAGCTCTCCTGTTAGTTTAGCAAAGTCTCATCCAATCAGATGTTAGGATCAACTGGAGTTTGATTGGCCCACTGGTTCCTTGAATCATTTGCCAGTTTTGTAAGTGCTTCCCAGTAAAATGACACAAGAAGTTTCAGTCACTGGTAGTCATTGCCTGTCAATTCCTAGTCTCATTCATTGCATTCAGGGAACACTTCTTGTCACATAGAGGTACTGCAGAAGTAACTTGGACAATAAGGACTTCAAAAGCTCAGAATGCAAGCTTTCAGTGATGTGTGAACTTAACCCCAAATTATTCTGTCAGTTACTCTTTTGTTTCTGTTTTATTTTTTTGTTTGGTTTGGTATAAAGTTATCATAATTATGACATTATCGTTCTTCATCTATGCAAGTTTAATTTACTACAAGTAAGATGTTTTATTTTAACCATGAATTGGATATTATTTACCTATTTATGAACATGAAGTTGTGGCCTCTTTAGGACTTATTTTATAGGAAAGGGAATGGATGAGTGCTATTTTTTCTAATATTTTCTAAGTAAAGAAGTGTGTCTGTCATTTAAGTTTTCCTAGTGAGAGGTGAACAAAGAGCTATTCTTTCCAGACAAAGCACCAGTGACAGAAAACATAAAAGTCTCCATCAATTCTAGCTTTGTGAACCAATGTATTTTACCAGGGATATATAGAAAAGAGGAGACTTGCAAGAGCAGAAGTGACTCCAAAAAGAAAGAAAGAATGAATGAATGAAAGAAAGAAAGAAAGAAAGAAAGAGAAAAAAAAAAAAAGAAAAAAGCTTTGCCCAAATGCTCATGCCTTAAGAAAGCTGGTCATCTGATGCAGTGCTGAATCTTCAGGGATCTCCTATGGAAGTCTGCCCTACCCTGAACCTGCTTACTTCTTTAATCAGCTGGAGGAAGGATCTTGTCAATCTGTAATTTTCTCTCTTTCTTGAAAGAAATTATAGAATAAGAGTTATTGTATCACACACAATAATTACACAAGTATTAAAGACAAGAAATAAGAAAGAGCAGAGACAGAACAATATTGATAGTAAATATATATATATTTCTCTACAGCCAACAATGTTTAACACAGTAAGTGGAGAAAGGCTTAGTTTAATTTCTACTTATGGCACATGTATAACAACAATAATGATAATAACTAATGTATTTTCAGTAAATAAACATTCTGAGAGAATTAAAATGTCAGTCTACAGCCTCTGATAATAATTCATTGTAAATTTTAATATGAAGATATCCTTTAAGAAAAGCAAGATGACTCAGCAGGCAAAGCACTTGCCATTCAAATCTTATGACTATCCTTCATCCCCAGAGGCAACACAGTAGGAGAAAACTGACTCCCAAAAGTTGTTATCTAATCTCTACATATGCACCATGATTGGTGCCTGTACACACATGCACACAAACAGTCACACACATGTATGCACATCATAAACTTTAAACCATGTGAACAATAATATATTCATGATCTGAGTTTTTTGTATGAGAAATTCACCATGCCCTTCCAATATACCCTAACTTCCGATTTTAAGTTCCCACCTTTTCCCTAGTAACCTTTGTCTCCCTGAACAGTTTTACTTCTACTCTCATAACCCTTACATGATTTTCATGTATTTATATATCTCGAATCGACTTAATCCACTTAATATTATTCCCCAAGTTGCATCCGTTTTCCTACAAATGCCACTATTTTCTTCTTTATAGCTGCGAAACTTTTTCATTATGCAAGTATAATACATTTTCCTTATTTACTCCTTTTTTATCGGACCCCACAATTGTGGTGTTGTGAATAGCAGTGTAGATGAACATTAATGTGCAGGGATCCCTGTGATGTGCTGACCTGAGTCCTTTGAGCAAATACCCAGAGGTGATGGGTAGGAGACAAATGTGGGATGTTATTCCTTCTGTTGCTGTTTCTTATCATTTCATCTTGAGATTACACTTCATGGATTTCCATAGCTGTTTTACATTAAGCAAGAGGTGTGCACATTTCCCCACTTTTCTACATCTTTGCCTGCACTGCCAGTATTACTGTGATATACAACCCACACATAAAATTATAGAGTGGCCACACCAGGCTGTGACTCAGATCGGTGCCTTGCTCAGCCATCAACAAAGAAGGTTCATGTCAAAAGGTTAGATATTGGGTTTACAATTCTAATTGTGTGGGCATCTTGTGTATTGAGCATTTGCTGATATATAAATCCTTTGGATAATCTTTAAGCATTACGAGTCTTCATCCTACCAGGTACTGCAAGCACGGGGGCTGTTGTCTGGGGTTGAGCCAAGCATTATGAGGGTGGCAGAGTTGGCCCAAAAGCCATGCTTAGAACTATAAACTCCACAGAGCTGACTGACAGAGACAGCAGCCAGATGATGTGGAGTCAGGGCCGGTGCTCCTGGCTAACCATAGCCGCCTCTAGTGTGGGAACATAGAGCAGCAATATGGTCGTGGCCAGGGTGCTAGCTGGAATCGAGCCACATCACCATTTTTTTCAAATATCTCCTGCTACAGAGTCTCACTGTTTATATGTAACTGTATGTAAGAGAGGCACCATACCCAGCAATAGGTGACTGAGAACACCAACACAAAATGAACTTGGACTGTCTGGTTTTGTGTGTCAACGTGACTTAAGCTAAAGTCATCAACAGAGGAAGAACCCTCAGTTGAGGAAATGCCTCCATGAGACCCAGGTGTAAGGCACATTTTTTCAATTATTGATCAGTGGGGTGGGCCCAGCCCATTATCAGTGGTTCCATTCCTGAGCTAGTAGTCCTGAGTTCTATGGGAAGCAAGCCAATAACCAGCACCCTTCCATGACCTCTGCATCAACTTCTGCCTCCAGGATCCTGCCCTGTTTGAGTTCCTGTCCTGACTTCCTTCAGTGATAAGCAGCAATGTGGAAGTGCCAAGCCAAATAATTTTTTTTTCTCCTCAACTTGCCTTTTGGTCATGGTGTTTAACCACAGCAATAAAAATCCTAACTGAGGCAGAACTTAGTTATTTTGTAGAATTTTTCCTTTTTTTTTTCTTCTTGTTTTGTTTTGTTTTGTTTTTTTTGGTTGGGGTATTTTATTTTTGTCTTACTGGTCTTTTACTGGTATATTAAAGTTTCTGATTTTGTTTTTTATGGGGTCTATTTTCTCTATTTATCTCTCTCTTTGTGTATGTGCATGTGTGTGTGTGTGTGTGTGTGTGTGTGTGTGTGTGTGTGTGTGTGATTCTAACTGGTTTGTTTTTTCCTGATGTTATTTATCTTTTTTGTTTTATAAAGATAGATGGCAAAAAAGGGACACAGAGGAAGTGAAGAACATGGAAAGAATGGAGAGAAAACCAGGATCATAATATACTATATGAAAGGGTTTTTTATTGTTATTGTTGCAACTAAGTAAAAATGATAGGTTAATGAGGTATAGAACTAAATAGAGAATTCACAACAGAGGAATCTCAAGTGGTTGAGAAGCACTTAAAGAATTGTTCAAAGTTCTTAGTGATCAGGGAAATGCAAATCAAAACGACCCTGAGATTCTACCTTATACCAGTCATAATGGCTAAGATCAAAACCTCGGGTAACAACACATGTTGGAGAGGATGTGAAGAAAGGCAAACACTCCTCCATTGCTGGTGGGATTGCAAACTGGCACAACCACTCTGGAAATCAATCTAGAGGTTCCTCCGAAAATTGGAAATAGATCTACCTAAAATCCCAGCAATACCACTCTTGGGGATATACCCAAAAGATGCCCCACCATGCCACAGGAACATGTTTTCCACTTATTTGTGATAGCCAGAAGCTGGAAACAACCCAGATGTCCCACAACATAAGATTAGATACAGAAAATGTGGTTCATTTACACAATGAAATACTACTCAGCTATTAAGAACATGGACATCATGAGTTTTTCAGGTAAATGGATGGAACTAGAAAATATCATCCTAAGTGAGCTAACTTAGACCCAGAAGGACATGCATGGTATGTACTCACTAATAAGTGGATATTAGCCAAAAAGTAAAGACTATCCAGGACACAATTCACAGAACTCAAGAAGGTTAACAAGCCAAAAGGCCACTGGGAGGAAGAAAAAAGCAATCATGGCAGCAGAGGGAGGGAGGGACCTGGGTGGGAGAGAAGACAGGAAGGGGAAGTAGAAACATGATCATATATTGGGTGGGTAGGGAGGAATGGACTAAATCCCGGAGGGCCAGCAGAAAAATGAAAACAGGAAACCACACAAGGAGGCAGGGAGGGGATGGGGGACACTATAGAATGTACCAGAGACCTGGGAGGTGAGAGACTCTCAGGACTCAAGGGGAGGGACCTTGTATGATGTGCTCTACAGTGGAGAGGGGGGAACTTGTAGAGTCCACCTCCAGTGGAGGGGCAGGACATGAAGTGGAGGGATAAGGTCGCCATTCTACAGTCAAAACTCTGACACATAATTGTTCCTGTCTAAAGGAACTGCAAGAACAAAAATGGAGAAGAGCATGAAAGAAAGGAGGTCCAGTGACAGGCCCAAATTGGGATCCAGCTCAAAAGGAGGCCTTGGGGCCTGACACTATTACGGATGCTGTGGTGTGCTTACAGACAGGAGCCTTGCATGGCTGCCCACTGAGAGGCCCAACAAGGACTGAGAATCAGATGCAGATACTAGCACCCAACCAATGGACAGAAGCTGGGAACCCCTGCGGTTGAATTGGGGAAAGGCTGGAAAAAGCTGAAGAGGAGAATAGCTCCAAGGTAAGACCAGCAGTCTCAACTAACCTGGAGCCCCAAGATCTCTCAGACACTTAGCCACCAACCAGGCAGCATACACCAGCAGATATGAGGCCCCAACAGAGACATATATAGCAGAGGTCTGCCTGTTCTGTCGTCTATGAGAGAAGAGGACCCAGGGAGTGGAGAGGTCTAAGCAAGGTAGGGGTGGGAGGTAGGGATATCCTCTTGTCGACTTTGGTGGGAGGAAGAGGTATGGGATAGGAAGTGGTGGGGGGTAGACTGGAAGGGGGATGAAGACTTGATCGTAAAGGAGGATTAAATAATAATAAAAAACAAACAAACAAACAAACAAACAAAAACGTACCCCTGATTAACATAGAGGTTTAAATCCTCAATGTTTTGGCACACAAAGTCAAGAAGACTAAGAAATATTTATCATACCAACAAATATAGAAAGGCAGACCAAAATCCAACATCAATTTGTAGTAAAAACCCTGAGGAGATTAAGAATAATGGGAAGCCATTTCTGTATCATGAAGGCTGCATGTCAAAGCTATATTCAATATTATCCTAAGTATGGAAATCTCTCAGTACTGCCACTTATCCAGGTACAAAGAAAGATACCTACATCCTCCACTCTTATTCAGCACAGTGCTTAAAGTCTTCTTCTGAGCAGTAAGACAAGAGAAGGAAGTAAAGGAATACAGGTGAGGACCTTGCCCCTTCCTAATCCCTGAATCCCCTTAAGTAGCCTTCAGTGACTGAGTCTCATGATCCTCTTACCTCCCTTCAATAAAGGATTTCAAAGTTGAGAAAAATCACTATATCAGCACCTTATCAGAAATGGAAACTAGAAGAGAAAAAGATGGCAAATATCTGGGCTAGATATAATTGTCACCGTTCCGTTTCTATCCTGGAAATGTCCCTCACTTCCGCTACAATTTCAAAAAAAAAAAAAAAAAAAAAAAAAAAAAGTCAGACTTCTTCAAACTTGACTTTCCACTCTGAATTCTCATCTGCTCCTGTATGGAAGTCCTCTCTGGTCATAGTCCTCTCTTGTTCAGATCGTTTTTTGATTAGAGTAAAATCCCACAAGACAAGCAATATCAGGAATGTAGGTTAAAAGTAGAAAGCTACTCTGTCAGCTGTAGTGTACAAAAGTAATGGAATGTCACTTGCAAATTTAAAGTATAAAAGGGTCGGAAATTACCACAACAAGAGTAACTATTTGTGAAGTTCTTTCTCATAGATCATTTCTTGGCTAAGCTGACTAGCATTAGCTTAGCAGTCCTATAGAGGTCCATATCTAAATTTAATTTTAAGGCGAGCCTCTGAATAGCTCAGCAGTCCTGAGATAAGTCTGGAGAAAACTGCCACAAAGCTAACATCTAAGTTACAGCCATAGAGGAGACTTTGAGCTAGCAAAGATGACCCTGGATTCCTGACCTCCAAAAAGTTAAAGAAGCCAAATATTTGTTTATAATTGCTCTATTTGGGGATTATCTGCTATGCATCATTAGATAGCTAATGTGTACTCCATGAATTCAATGCCCATGAGTATAATAAATAATGTAGCAATTTTCACCAAAGTATAATAACACGTTACTAGCTGGATATTAGACTATGCAATAGCCCTCTCTGATCAAGGACACATGCAGCAGACTATCCATAGACAGTCAGATACACCTGTGCATCACCAGACTCAAATGGCCTCACCACACTGGTTGTGGACTATTCAACTTTTTTATTCTGGTAGTATTGGGGCATGGATATGCATTTTACCATGGAAGTTTATCCCTTCTCCTCCCTTAACACTTTAATTATAATTTAAAATGTTTCTTAATTCTTCAGAGAGAGAGACAACAGATATCACCATATGAGAATTCCTTCTGCTTCCATAGTAGAATTATTCATTGTACTAGGTCATCAGTGATGCTTTTTCTTCCTGTGTTCAGGAAGGCAGTTGCTCATATCTCCATAGTCATCCTTCCACAAGTAAACCTGAGTCTTACTTTTTACAAATTTATTTTACTTTTATTACATCTATTGACTTGGGAAGGAGGGGTTTGCCTCTGTTTGCAAGTGAAGGTCAAGAACAACTTAAGGGAATTCATTCTCTCATTCTATTCTGTGGGTCCCAGGGATTAAAAACATCCAGCTTGGTGGGAAGCACCCTTACACCTGATGAATCATCTCAGTTTGTAATCCTATGGACTTTCATGCCAGCAGTATTTTCATCGATTTACACATTTTACAGTACTAGTAAACATCTTAAACCTTCAATGCAAAAATTTGTATTTCGCATTTCCTTTTAAAAATGAGTCTTCCTCAGAACAGTTACCACACTCACTTTACTCCCTCACTGCTCTGAAATTTCTCAATGGACTCCATTCTTGTTCCCATAATTCTACTGGGATAGAGTATGCCAGGGTCACTAAAGACATTGTTCCTAAGTTGAATGAGTTTCCCCTGTCTTCCACTCTCAGTATTATTTTGAGAGCAGTGGGTCCCAACTTGAAGACTATCTTTATTTTAATTTCTATTTTACCACCTTCCTCCAGGAATAATTTTATTTACTTAACCACTTCCCAGTCTCCTTTGCTAGTCTTTAAACCATATGACCTTGAAGTGATGAGTGTTATGGATACGTTCCTTGTTTCTGTACAACCATTTCCTTAGTGGATTAGTTACTTTTCTCTTGCTGTGTTTGAAAACATAATCAAAAATAACTTGTGGAAGAGTTTATATAGGCTTAATTTTTTATGAAGTTGGAGTTCATAGTATCAGGGGCAGCATGGCAGTAGGCAACTAAAGCCTTCATTAAGCATGGAACAGAGGAGAGAGAGAGAGAGAGAGAGAGAGAGAGAGAGAGAGAGAGAGAGAGAGAGAGAGAATAAACTGGAAATAGGGTGAGAATATATATTCTCAAAGACTGACGCTATCAATATACTTACTTCAACAAAACCATGCTTCCTAAAGTTCTTCAGACATTGCCACCAACCAAATGTTCAGGCATCTGCCTGAGACCATGGAGAGAACATTTCTCATTCAAACCACACCATTCCAATCTCTGGCCCCCATAAGCTTATGGCAAAACCGTAATACAGAAAGCATTTAGTCCAATGCCAAAAACTCAGAGTCTTAACAATTTTTAAAAACAAACAACATTTAAAAGTCAAAAGTCAGTGTCTCTAACTCTTGCCTGCACTTGGGACCCTTTGACTAATGCAGCCTTGGTATGAGGGTATGTGCCCAGTCTTTCTGTAACACAGTGTGCCGTTTTTGGTTGATATCCCTGGAGGCCTATTCTTTTCTGAAAAGAAAGGGAGAAGCAGTAGGTCTGGGGAGAGGGGAGGGGGGGAAAGAAATAGAGTCAAAAGCCCAGAGTCTCCTATATCAGAGTCACCTATCTTCTCTGGGGAAGGCAGTGTAATAATTTTAACTCTCTTTAAAATAAATCAAATTACACACTTCGAGCATGTTTCAGCACAGACTATACATTACTATTCCGAAGGAGAATAAATGGGGCATAGCGAAGAATAGTGGACTAAAGAGACAAAAACCCAGCAGAACAAACAGCAAGTCCTATAACTCCATGCCAAGTACTTAAGGGTTTAAGTGGTTCCTCCCGCTAGCTTTGCAGTCTGACACATAGGTCTTCATTGGGTTGCTTCTACGCCATATGCAGCTCTCTTGCAGATATCCCACAGCTCTGAGACCTCCACCACCTTGGGGTCTCCGCTGAATCCTTGACTTCATTTTTGCAGTTTGACGAAATGACCCCTTGAGGCCTCTTGCTGTCTGAAAACCTTCATGCAGGGACAACAGTTCCTCACACTACCAGACCTCAACAGTTCCCTAAAACAGCAATAAAATAATCTATAACAATGGCCCCTCCACCCCAATGGTTTTTTCATTCCTTATGCTTCGGAAGCCAGAATCATACTGAGCACTCTAGGAAGTTTCCTCATCCCAATCATCACATATGCTTATCTAATCTATTTATTAACGTTAAGCCCTATGACAAGAATATTTATATACATGCATGCATTCCTGTAAAGAGCCACTAGCTAGCACACATATTTCTTCAGTCAACTTCTCCCTTCTAAGGTCTTGATGTTTAAATGGTAAGTTAATTAACGTCTCTTCTAAAGATGCATCACAGCTGTATTAGATATAGGGATGAAGCAAAACTCACTCCTTAAAAGAAATGGAATGCTTTCGAGATTTTTTTTTTTTTTTTTGAAATCACACACCTATTGTGCTGGGTGGTTTTGTGTCAACTTGACACAAGCTAATGTCATCTGAGAGGAGAGAACCTCAGTTAAGAAAATGCCTACATAAGATTGAGCTGCTGGCAAGCCTGTGTGGAATATTTTAAATTATGGATTTTATAGGGATGGGCCCAGCCCATTGGGGGTGCTGCCATCCCAGGGCTGGCAGCCCTGGTTTCTATAAAAATGCAGACTAAGCAAGCCTTGTGAAGCAAGGAGTAAGCAGCAACCCTCCATGGCCTCTGCATCAGCTCCTGCCTTCAAATTCCTGCCCTGTTTGTCTTCCTATCCTGACTTCCTCCTGTGATAGTACAGTGCTGTGGAAATATAAGCCAAATTAACCCATTCCTCCCCAATTTATTTTTGGTCATGGTGCTTCACTGTAGCAATAGACACCCTAATTAAGATAACTAACTACCTAGCTAATAATGAAAATATGTTTACTTCTCAAATATCTTACCAATGATAAGTGTTACCTATTATGTCGGCATGCTTTCTTCACTGTCCATAGATTTCCTCCTTCCCTCTTCCCTGCCCTCCCCCCTCACTCTCCCTTTCTCCCTCTTTCTCTCTCCCTCTCCCCAGAGATGTTTTCCCATCTTCTCTCCTGTTGCCTCTTCCAATAGAGTCAAGGAAGCACAACTCAGTTATTAACATAACTCTAGGGCCATGAAAGGGGTTTTAGTTTTGGTCGAAAACTAAAACCTCTGGAAAGCCCAGAGACCCAACAGATGTCCATTGCCTGTAAGGGACGGGCATCTATTCCACCGCACTCCCAGAATCCAGGCTCCTAACACATGGCGTGGAACTCCATTGACCTACACTGTTCAGTCATGTTCAGGGCAATGTAGCCCTGCCCAAAGAGCACAGGTAGAGGGTATGACTACAGGCCTCAAGCCCTAGAGAGATTTACATACTAATGAGATGCCTGAAGGCCAAAGGGAGGAGTCAATTAAGCATTCTTCCCCAGCCCCTCCCCACTCCCTCCCTATTTAACACAGGTCTGCCCTGAGTTTCACAGGGCTGCACATCCAGATTCAACCATCATCCATCATGCCAATAAAACCCAAGGACTTTCTCGTGTCATTGGGGCCGCGCAGTGAGGAATCGTGGGTGGGTGGAGAAGGCCTTTAATGAACTGCTGTAGCCACAGCCTAACTTCCTGCCTGGAGGAACTTTCAGCATTCCCAGCCACCTTACCCACACATAACTCTGCCATATAAAACCCAAAACTGATTAACAATTGATTTCTTTTTCACTGTTTTATTTCTTTCAAATGAAATTAACCTGGTATTTCATATTCTTTATTAATCTACCTCTCATCTGTCATATCTAAAAAAAAAAAGAGTGAATTTGAAACAAATGATTTTATTTTTATTTTACTTCTCATAACATAAAAACACAACAAATTCAAAGTTTTGTTTGGAGCCCATTGCTGGTTCATACTAAAATTCTAGTCAGGTAAATATGCTGATCAACTTACTTCCTGGAACAAGTGAGTTCTTTATACTAAATATGTAAGTATGTGGATGTGTGTGGGGAAATATCCTTACCTAAAACATTAGCAATTTAATTTTATCTCAAATATGTGATTGAGGGAGAATTTTGCTGATGGATTGGCTTGAGTTGCAACATGAGAGTTTATCTCCAGGAAGGCTCCTTATATAATTTTCTCTTGGTGCTACTTGTTGTCTCAAAAAAATCAATAAAACCTGTAAGACTGGAACCATTATAACTTCATATGGGCCTGTTCATGAGGCTGCTTGATTTTCTAATATTATTGTGTCTGTCACCCAGAGATTAGGGGAAATGAAGGAGAAAAGATGAGAGCATATTTTAAAGGTTGAGTCTGATAACTGATGCAATATCATATTTGAAGTTATTTATCAGTCAATAAGTTTTCAAAAATGTAAGTAGTGGAGGAGGGGCAAGAACTCAGGGAAGAGGACTATGCCTCTATATCTTCATTTAACCCCTGGTTTTCAGTGGAAGAAAAGATAAAAATACACTGAATATGGTGACTCCTATATCTGTTACTCCACACATTTGCTATCATCTTATGATCAAGATTGCCTGAATATCTGATATTCTTTCCATGTCAGTGGCCAACATCAAGTGGATCCAGCTCTGCTACCTGAAAATAACACAAGTAGAACATTTTCTAGATTACAATGGTGATTTCTAGAAGGGAGCAGTGTTGTCTGATGCACCTAATCATTTTTTTTTGACAGTTCCCAGTAAGGATTTTCCTTGCAGTTCACTCACTGGGAGTCTTGTAGTTGTGACAGAATGCTGTTAATCAAGTAACCTATTTTTACTTCCGTTTATACAGGAATATGAAAGTGTATACCAAACTCATTATAATAAGAAACACATTCATTATAATAAAAAGCATATTCAGAGTGCCTTGAGTTCTCTATTGACAGAAGCAGCACCTAGATTAACAGTGTGGCTTCTTAGTATATCAAAATAGATATCACAATAGTATATAAATACTTTTAGCATGAAGGGATGTTGAATTTTGTCAAATCTTATTCAGCATCTAATGAGATGAGCATGTGATTTTTTTTTCTTTGAGTTTGTTTATATAGTGGATTACCTTAATGGACTTTTGTGCATGGAACCATCCCTGCATCCCTGGAATGATGTTCCTTGATCATGATAAGTGATTGTTTGGATGGATTCTTGGATTTGGTTTGCTAGAATTTTATTGAGTACTTTTGTGTCGATGTTCATAAGCAAGATTGGTTTAAAGTTCTCTTTCGTTGTTAGGTCTTTATGTGGTTTATGTATCAGAACTGTGGCTTCATAGAATGAATTAGGTAGTGTTCCTTCTGTTTCTATTGTATGGAACAGTTTGAGAAATGTTGGCATTAGCTCTTCTTTGAAGGTCTGGTAGAATTCTGCACTAAAGCCATCTGGCCCTGGGCCTTTTTTTTGGTTGAGAAGTTTTTAATGACTACTTCTACTTCCTTAGGAGATATGGGACTGTTTAGATAGTAAACCTGCTCTTGATTTAACTTTGGTACTTGATATCTGAAAAGTCATCCATTTCTTCTAGATTTTCCAGTTTTGTTGAGTAAAGGCTTTTGTAGTAGGATCTGATGATTTTTTAAAAATTTCCTCAGTTTTATTGTTATGTCTCTCATTCATCTCTGATTTTGTTCATTTGGATACTGTCTCTGTTTCTTTTAGTTAGTTTGGCTAAGGGTTTATCTATCTTGTTGATTTTCTCAAAGAAGCAGCTCTTAGTTTTGTTGATTCTTGGGCATATATCCAAAAGATGCCCAACTATACCATAGGGACACATGATCCACAATGTTCACATCAACCTTATTTGTAATATCAAGAAGCTGGAAACAACTCAGATGTCCCACATCAGAAGATAGGACACAGAAAATGTGGTTCATTTACACAATGGAATACTATTCAGCTATTAAAAATGAGGATATTAAGAATTTTGCAGGCTAGGAGATGGAACTGAAAATATTATCCTGAGTGAGGTAACTCAGACTCAAAAGGACATGCATGGTATGTACTCACTAATAAGTGGATATTAGCCAAAAAAATAACAGAATATCAAGGATACAACCCATGGAATTTAAGAAGATTAATGAGCAGAAACTCCTAGTGAGGATACTTCAATCTCACTTAGTAGGGGGAAGAAAATAATCAGGGTAATCAGAGGGGAGGAGGGGGAGATAGTGGAAAGGAGGGAAGGAGACAGGGTGAAAGGGAGGGAGGGATTTGAGCAAGATATGGGAAGGGGAGGAGAAAAGTGGAATAGTATTGTGTATGGGGAGTGAAGCCCAAAGGGCCAGCAGAATGAATGGAAACATACAGCCTCAGAAGGTGGGAAGTGGGAGGACCCTCTAGAAAGTTCCATAGACCTGGGAAGTAAGAGACCCTCAGGACTCATTGGGAGTGACCTTAGATGAAATGCCCAACAGTGGGGGGGGGGGAAAGAGAATTTGAAGTCTACCTCCAGTAGATAGATGGGGCCTTAAGGAAGGGATGGTGTTATCAATATACAGCCAAAATTTCTGACCCAGAAGTCTTTATGTATAAAAGAACTGCAGGGACAAAAATGAAGAAGAGACTAAGGTCCAAGGGTGGATCAAACTGGGAATTCACATCATGGGGAGACACCAAGGTCTGACACTATTACTGATGTTATGATGTGCTTACAGACAGGAGCCTAGCATGGCTGTCTTCTTTAGAGGCTCAACCAACAGCTGACTGGAACAGATGCAGATACTTACAGTCAACCATTGGACTGAAGTTGGGGATCCCGATGGTTAAATTAGGGGAAGAATGAAAGAAGTAGTGGAGAAGAGCAACCCCATAAGAAGACCAGAAGTCTCAATTAACCTGGACCCCTGAGATCTCTCAGGCACTGAGCCACCAATCAGGCAGCATACATGGGCTGGTCTGAAGCCCCTGGCACATAAATAGCACAGGACTGCCTGGTCTGGCCTCAGTGGGACAAGATGTGTCTAATACTCTACAGATTTGAGGCCCCAAGGACTGGGGAGATCTTGTGTGAAGGAGCACCCTCTTGGAGGCAAGGGTGAGGAGGAATGGAGTAAGGAATTTTGGGAAGGATGACTACCATGATAAGAATCAATGGCTGGATTGTAAATAAATAAAATAAAAGAAAGAAAGAAAAAATATTTAAAAGAAAAGTAATATATTAAAATAGGCTTCTTTTGGCTACCATTTTGTTTTCTGTAAATTCACAAATCTCATACCCACAGTACTTTATTTCATAAGTTTAATTACCAATATTGAATTTGTCAAATTATGATTTGAATAAATCAGTATGCTTAAAACAGTTATAGCATTTATCATCTTCCTCTGTCCCACCTATTTTAGAAACTTTTTCAGATTATTAAAAAAAGTTTCATAAAAACATTGAAACTCTTAATGCTTGATGCAATTTATAGATCAAGACTGATATAAAGATTAACATGAAGTAATAAGTAGGGGGAATTTTTATTTTCTGTGATTCATTATTATTATTTCTCTCTTAGTGATTGTTGGTCCATATTTTAAAATCAAACAATTATTCCTTGGTTGAATGAGATATTGAATTAAGAATTAGTTCACTTCTTCTTCTTTTATGAAGCTTTCTATACCATAAAACAGATATTTTCTAGATTTTTTATGCTTTTAATTTGAAAATTTTTGTTTTCATTTAATCCTTTATGTGGCCTTGCTTTTAAACGTTTAATATCTTTAATTTTTGTCTAGCCATCATGGTCTTAAGTACTACTTTTCTCTTAACTGACAATAATTTATATATAATTTCTTTACAACTATTTCACTCACATTAATCTTTAATTAATAAATCACTTTATTAGAGACATTTTACAGGACAAATTGTTTGATAATATTCTTCATATGATCCACAATTTGAATACTATAGAGGATGTTATGATTTTTAAATTTCACTTGGCAATTTTGTGTACATGGAGGGGCACATGTGTGTGCATTTGTGTATCATAGTACACATGTAGAGGTAGAGAATGGCTTTCAGAAGTCCCTTCTTTTCTGTCATGGGATCTGGTCATTAGGATTACACAGTAAGTATCATTAGGGCTGAACCATGTCACTAGTCCTCCTACAAAAAAACGTAACACTTATATTTCACAGAAGAACATTTAAATTAGTCAATTAATTAAATTAATTTTTGTTTTTGACAATTAAATCTTGGGCATCTTTGCCATTTCTGTTAGAAGCCTGTCTTCCTAAAAGCCATATGACCACCTACATTAATTCTTTTAATGTCAACATGTGAATGAATTTCCCTGTGCTCCAGAGCACATTCAGTCAGCAGTATTGTAAAGTGGAGGCTAACCAGATGGCAAGTAAAAGACTCACATGGCATATTAATCCTTAGGTAGTTAACTATAAAGCAATTTTCAGTGATTCAAAAATAAACAAAAAAGACAGAGGTGTAGGTAATTTTTTTGGCTGGCACTCAGGAAGCCTTGAGTTTGATTCCTCATCATATAAATCAGGCTGGTAGCATATGAACACCAGAGGAAGAGGCAGAACAATCAGAATTACAAGGTTATTCTTGGCCACGCAGTGAATTAAATGATTATGGAATAAGGTTGTATCTCAATAAAAAGATGGGTCAGGGCTGGTAAAATACTTGGTCATGGCCATGAGCACAGGAACACCTAGTTAGGATTCCTACATCCACCCTTTAATCCCCCCACCCCATCAATCTCTCACTCATGTTCAACTCTCAACTTCATCTTCTCTCCTCTTTTTCCCTCCTCCACATTTCCTTTCATTCTTCCTTCTTTTCTTAATAACTCACCAAGTACATTTAGTGCTGCCCATATGTGTGCACTGGCTGGAGCCATCCACTGGGAAACAGACACAGCAGTGTCCAGACTCTCAGAGAGAAATTAATCTCCCTTTCTGAGCAGCTATCATTTACCAATAGCTCCACAGGATGAGTTTCCTCATCTAAACTAGAATATTTGCTGGGTTGATCTTTTGCAGGTCTTATGTAGATGAATACTGCTGGTATGAGTTTATAAATACAATGTGTCATATCCAAAAGGTTGGGTCTCACAGTGGACCTCCCTATCCTTCAACACTTAAATCCTTCTGCCTCCTCTCTCTTCATCTTCCACATACCTCCTTTAGATGTTCTATGTAGGGATGAACACTCACAACTCCTTATCCTCAGCACTTTGACCAATTATAAGTCTCACCTTATGTATTTAATCATTTAACAGAAGTGATTTTAGTTCTTAAACATGTCACAAAATAGAAGATATAAGCTGACTAAAATAATTTTCATTATATTTTTATTTGTGTGATTGAAATTTTTATTGAAAGAAGCACTGGATGTAACATTTATTCTAAGATGAGGATCTCCAGGTAATGCTAAACTACTTATAGACTCTGAAAGCCACTCAAAGAGCAGAACTTGTCAGGGTAATTGAGCGCTTCCATTATAAGGTACAAGTAATTGGGAAATTAAGTTTCCATTCTGTGCTTGCAGTAAAAGGCAGATTGTAATATGCATTGGAAACTAGTTTGCATGAATAAAATTTAAGGTTAAGCTCTCGCTGATATCACATATTAAAGTTTTATAAAAAGGTATTTAGTGGTGTTTGGGGGTCATTTGGGGGAGTTTCTAAATTGCTAAGTTCTTTACAAGCAATTACTAGGTGTACTGAATTAATCTAATACAACAACCAACATTCTAATTTTCTAAAAGTGGTTGAGTGTATCAATTACTTTAATGCCAGAAGAGAAGAGGAACTCATGGGAACTTTTAAAGTATATTTTTATCAATTATTTGAAGATTTCACAAAATGTAGTTTAATCAGATTTCCCTGACCCACTTCCCTTCTAAGGCCTCCCTAATCCACTCCTTGTATTCTGACCCATTTTCAACTTCATATACTATTTTTTTTAAATGACTCAGTTATGTTGCCAATATACTCATTGTTATGAGGTCATCCAAGAGAGCATAGTCAACCTACAAGGGTCCACACTCTTTGTTATAGTTAAGATTTTATTGCTGTGAAGAGACACCATGAGCAAAAGAACTCTTATAAAAGAAAACATTGAATTGGGGCTGACTTACAGTTTCAGAGATTCAGTCCATTATCATCATGGCAGGAAACATGGCAGTCTGTAGGTAGACATGGTGTTCTAGAAAGAGATGAGAGTTCTACGTCTATTATTATTATTATTAATCATTTTATTATTTTACATTTCAAATGATATCCCTTCTTCCTGGTTTCTCCTCCACAACCCCCCCCCATCCCATCACCCCTCCTCTTTGAATCTATGAATGTGATACTCCACCCACCCACCTACTCCCACCTCACTGCTCTAGCATACCCCTACACTGGGCATCAAGCCTCTATAGGACCAAGGGCCCCCCTTCCATTGATGACAGATAAGGCCATCCTCTACCACATATGTCGCCGAAGCCATGGATCCCTCCATTTATATTCTTTTGTCAGAGTTCTACATCTTGATCTGAAGGAAGCCAGGAAGAGACTCTCTTCTTCAAGCAGCCAGGAGGAGGGTTTCTCCTGTACTTCGTAGAGCCTGGGCACAGGTGTCCTCAAAGCCCACCTACACAGTGACATACTTCCCCAAACAAGACCACACTTCCTCCAGTAAGGCACCTTTAACAGTCCTATGCCCTATGGTCAAGCATTCAAACAGATGAATCTATAGGAGCCAAACCTATTCAAATCACCAGTCTTTAACAAAAACAGTTTTCTTCATCCTCCAGAAATCATCTACTGTCCACAGCTCCTCTGTTATGGGTGGGAGCTCATTGTTTCCTTCCCTTTCCATATTAGAATGTTGACCCGATTAATCGTGTACAGATCCTCTGCAGTCAACACATAGATGCTGTGAGATCATGAGTGCGGAGCCTCCATCATGGCCAGAAGACACTGTTGCTCTGATCCTCTCTGACTTTCAGTTCTTGAAATCATCCTGCCCAGTTATACAATGCTTCTTGAGTATGTTGAAAGTAATCTTATGCAACATTGTTAATTATTGCATTTCTCAGTCTCTAAATAAGTATTTTGTAAAAACATCAGACTAATGTGAATGAGTCACAATGTTAAGAGAATAAGTTAAGTAAGCCAGTTGAAAGTTTGATAAGCTTATTATATAAATAAATGAGGGCTAGGGAGATATGATATGATTGGGCGTCTTCTGTCTCCTAGAATCTTAGAATGCTTTAGGATGCCAACTTCATATTCAGGAGTGATTATTTTACAAACTTGCTAATGTATGATACTGTTACTTCCCTCTACTGAAAAGCTAGCTCATTTTCCACATTCTTCTCTGAATTTCTCCTACTCTCTACAAACAATAAACACAACATTATAGCATTTTTTGGATTCTTTGTATTTCTAATTTGAAGCCTTATCTCAAAATTGTTCAAAATGTTTTTTTCTAATTGTATTTACTCTTTGAGAAATGTTTTGGTGCCTGGAATAATTAATATAAGCACATTTTCTATGATTAATTATTAATTAAGTATTCTACTAGATTGATAGCAATATTAATATTGATAATTCTACTTTGCTTATTGAATTAGCTAATGGAGTAATTTGTGATTAGAATACTATACTTAATTTGAATTACTATTACTCTACCATATTTAAATTTCTTAACTTACTTGGACTTGAGATTTCTCATCAGTAAAAATGGAAGAACAATACAAACCTGGTATATTTGCTATATCATTAGCTATAAAATGTGTTGATCTTGCTGACTATCCATCTTAATGTTTTAAGGACACTTGGCTTCCATAAGTATAATATAGTGATAATTATTGTATATGTTCTGTTAAGTGATTGTGATGCTAAATTTAAAGATGCAACTTCAAATGCTTAGTACACTTCATGTACCATGTTAGTAAGCAACTTACTTTATTTCTGCTGAAATTAACAAGCCTAATTTAGTTTTCTATACACATCTATTAAAAATGTACCAACTAGTTATAACAAATCATCCTTATTTCAGACAATATTTTAAACAATTTTTACATAATATTTTATAAACAATCAAAACCAGAGAGTTTATAATTAACTGCCCTAAAAGCTTTCTTCTACTATGCCATCATAGTCAATCTGAATCATCAATATCCTTTAATAGACATATAAACAGAAAATTTTGTTGAAGAAAAATATATCCTTCACTTAATGATCTTAGATTTTCAATCAAGTATTTAATAATACAACTTTCATGAATGAAATCTATGTACATTTTCATGAACAATAGTCTATAATGCATGCTAGCTACTTAACAAATGTAGCTAACAAAATGTCTATTACAGAATGCTTGTTCTTTGGGAATAATTTTCATTATTTACAATTCTGTATTATATTACACTCATATATTAAATATATATTACAAATATACCTTTAATAAAGCTAATATAAAGATCAAAAAGATTTAAAAACAATAGTAGTCATAAATCATGTGGCCTAGCAGCAGAGATTTTGTTTAGCATTGAAGCTTAAGTTTCACTTTCCAACACCAGAAACACACACACACACACACACACACACACACACACACACACACACATACACACACTGAAACTAAACTCAAATATTTAACTTAAGTAAGTAAAAAAGTAAAAGCAGTCTTGTATGCATCATGTGAGAAGATTAAGCTGTGTCTAGCATCTCTTAAATTGTAATCAGAATGAAGTGTAAGTTGAGTGGTGTGAAAGCAATCTCTAGCTATGAAAGTTGTCTAGGGTTTTACTCAATTCTGTAGCTCAGTTCTGAAGCAGTGACCTGGAGATAACTCCTGAAGGTCCTTGCTTATTAAAATGATTTGCTATTGTGGTAATAACAGCTTCTCACTCAAGACACATCTAAAAGCATCATTGAGACCCTTGTGCTTTGCTTTCCTAGAAGTTTTTTTAATATGTGGCTATATTCTCCTGGCTAAGTTCATATCCTCTTGGTTGAAGGCCAATTTTTAATTGAATTCAGTTAGTTTAATTGCTCCACAGAGATGTCCATAAAACGTGCTTTCCCACATTCCCTAGCAGAAATGCCATTGTCTTTGCTCAGCATTCCCAGACAGGCACGGAAACTGCTATCCAGCTCTATCTTGCTCAACAATGACTCTTTAATGTGATCTTCTTGTGTGCCTTGTATTTCAATTATAATTTAAAATGAATTAACATCTATTTAAATGAATAGCATCATCTCTTAGTACTCTTGATGGAAATGCACTTCAGAACATTCTCTGTCCTTAAGGTAACACACTGAAAAAGTGTGTCATATTTTACATCCTTAGTTTTGCATCATCAATCTTATTTCCTTCCATGAGTTAATATTGCATTTTTATTAGATTTTATTACCCAAATCAAATACAGTGATGCATTTATGTCACATACTTTTCATAGATGTATAATTAATATCTGACACTTAAAAACAGCTTTTACTGTCCAAAGTTCTGTATTTCAGTGCTATGGACAGCTTTAGAAACAGGTTACTCATGAAAGCATTTAGCTTTATTTTCTCTGGTAATGATAGTTCATCATATGATGTTTCTAGGTAAAGGTATCTCATGGAGTGAGAACTAAAACTTAAAAAAATTAAATAACATGTGAGATTACTCCTTTCTAAGTACTTGACCAGCTACATAAGCTTTATAAAAATGCATTGGCATTGCTATTCTTCTTTTAAAGATCTGGAATTAGAAACTAGATCCCATGGTGCAAATCTAACAATATAAATAAATTTAATATATATAAATAAAATTTTGTTGGATAGCAGCAGCCACCATTTCTGTATGTTTTATTTTTATGTAATGCAATGAGGTCAGAGTTGACTAGTTGTGACAGACACTATACAATGCATAAAGGCCAAGATATTTTCTATTAGATCCATCACAGAAAGTTTGCTAACCCTTATTAGAAATACCTAAAGGATGGAGTTGAAAATACATGTTTGCTGCTCTTGCAACAAAACAAAACAAAACAAAACAAAAACAAAAACAAAAACAAAAACAAAACCCACTGAATCCAGGGGCTGGATAGACTATGGCTCAGCAGTGTGCTTATATACATAAAATAAATACACCTTAAAAGTAACTTAAATAAAAACTGAATCAAGTTTCCAGGGCCCCCACAAAGGTTCACAACCACCTAAAAGCTTAGCCACATGGGATATGGCTTTCTTTTCTGGCCTCTAAAGATACTGTACCTACATGGTTTACACTCATGCATACAGGCAAACATTAAAATCTACAAATTAAAAATAAATAGTTCTTTTAAAGATGCATGAAATAAAGTGCAGTGTATGTGGTTAATATTCCAATTTGTATGTATAATCTATTGTATATTTGAGATCACTCAAATGCAAATTCAAGTATTTAGAATTTAAATCTCAGCATACTTCTTCTTTAGTGTCATACAGATATTATCAGAAAACAAATCTATCAATAATGGAACACATGTACATATACATACATATACATCATATATATATATATATATATACATATATATATATCCTAAGTGTTCAGAAGTCATTTGAATATGCATCTATTTTATTATTTGAAATCTTTAAGGAATAGACAGTGTGCCAAAGATATTACACCCCAGACTATCCTATTTTCACCACAGGAACATGCTGCTTTGTCAAAGCCAAGACTCAAGAATAAGGAGACTGGAGAGAAGAAAGTGGAGGAAGAAAAAAAAAAACATACTTTGGTGGGAGAGTATGCTGGGACTCTGCTTCATCAGGCACACAGCAAGAAATCTGTGTCTGTCTGTGTAACTCAGCATCTGGGTAAACACCAGAGATGGGCAGTGACAAAGCTCTAACACAAAGGTTTACTTCTTATTCATTCTCTTCTGACATGTTTTTAATTAGTTTGTTTGACTGCTCAGATCATAGGCGCAATTAGAGATACTTCTATTATACTGTGAACAAAACCCGTCATTGTTGTATCCGCCAAAGAGGTGTTTTGGTCTGTTTTTTGAAAAATGCAAATGATAATGTCTTTGATAAGATAATTGAAGTAGCACTTATACGTGGTGAAGTAAACTGGATTGTTATTACTGGGTTGCTGCTCCAGTCAACCTCTAACATTTGTTACATTCGAATCCCTTCAAGCATTGATATGACTCTTAATTTGTCATGAAATTGTGATTTAGCCATAAAAAGACTTGTCAGTTCACACATACTCTGGAAAATACAAAAGAAAATGGGCTACACGTATTGTTTTGGCATTGTTAGCACATTGATGAAAAGTTCCAGAGTGCTACACATTATTTTAATATATTATGAATTTGCATTACACAATTAAAATTCTAAAGAACATGTATTAATAGGATAAGATGTAATTATTTTTAAAAACAATACTTTCAGCATGGGAGCAAAGGATAGAACTAAAACAGCCTGAAATCTAAATTAGAATCCCATGTTCTTTATTATTATTTATTGCATATATTCTCTCACTTGGTAATACTATGTGAACACCCACTATATTCTAAGAACTATTCACAGACCTGAAGATGCTGCAGTGAGCAGTGTAGAAAAATTCCTTTCTTTGCTCTCTACAAGTCCTTATATAAGGTAATGATAATTCTGATGACTTGAAAATAAATCTAGCTGCAGGAATAGAAAAGGTCTGAATAGGTAGAGCAGATGATTTATACAGATAATCAACAAAAATGTCTTTATTCTTTGAAAAGAAACCAAAAATACTTTATGGAGTATGGGATTACTTCCAAGGACCCTTGGCTAACCCACCTTCCCCTTCCACACCTTGTTGCTTGTACTTTTGGAAGAGTCTAGTCTATTTCTGTTCTGAGCACAGGGTACCCATGCCTACACATTAAACTTTCTGTTGTGTAAATCCCAGGGTTTAATGGTTTGCAGTCTGACAGCTGTACTGCAGTGTAAACTGTTTGCAAAGGGGACCAAATATTCCCTGGACAACTTTCTAGGAATTAAAACACTGGCTTGGCAAAACTTCTTGGCTTCTATTGTTCCTTCCAGCTCACTTGTGAGTTGAGCACATTTTGACTCATGTAAATGCTTGGTCTTACTAAACTAAAACCAGTAGACTGACACTAGTGAGACCTGTTCACTAGCTAAACCTGTTCCATAGCCAATACCCGAGTCAAGCATACATCTGAAACTAAAAGTTTTCCACGTTATATGGACATCAAGTACCAAGGCCTGGGATAGAAATATCTCTACAGTATTTTTTTCTTTTCTTTTCTTTTTTTTTTTTTTTATTACTTTTACTTATTTATTTATTTTTATTTTATTTTATTTTTTACAGTCCAGTCATTGTTCCCTTCCTGGTCTGCCCTTCCACAGTTCCTCATCCCATTCCTCCTCCTCCCTGTCTCCAAGAAGATGCTTCCCCCTCCTCCACCAGGCCTCCCCACTCCCTGGGGCCTCAAGTCTCTTGAAGGTTAGGTGCATCTTCTCCCACTGAGGCCAGACTAAGCAGTATATGTGTTGGGGGCAGGGTCAGACCAGCTTGTGTATGTATGCTGCTTGATTGGTGGCTCAGGCCTAACACTATTAATGATTCTATGGTGTGCTTACAAACAGGAGCCTAGCATGGCTATCCTCCGAGAGAGACCCAATAAGCAGCTGACTGAGACAGCAACAGATATTGATACCCAGCTAATGGACTGAAGTCAGGGATCCTTGTGGTTAAATTAGAGAAAGTCTGGAAGAAGCTGAAGAGGAGAGCAACCACATAAGGAGGACCACCAGTTTCAACTAACCTGGACCCCTGAGATCTCTCAGACACTGACTCTACTATATTTTTGAAAAACAAACCAACAAGCAAGCAAGCAAGCTTAAGGAAATAGAGGAGTCAATGGGAGATGCAATATAGAGAAACATGTGTTTCTTCTATATTTCCATATTTCTTCTATAAACAAAGCTAAATTATTAGTGTGGTATGGATGCAGTGACAACAATACTGGATGATTTAAAAATATACATTAATTATATTACAGTTTCAAAGTGTAGAAATTAAAAGTCAATGTATTAGTGCCAATCTCTCTTTCTAAGGGCTGTTAAAGAAGTACTTGGAATTGTGGAGATAGATCAGGGGTTAAAACTTGCCACACAAACACAACTACTAGATTTGTATATTTGTATCCTCATGTCGCCTTTCCTTTGATACTTATACCTAAGGAGATATTCATCCTCACATTGCAAAAAAGGAAATTTTTTACTCTAGTATCTTCCAAGTTTAATTCGTATTTGAACACACACACACACACACACACACACACACACACACACACACACACATCCATAGTACAGTGGTTTGAATAGGCATGGCCCCAATACCCCGTAGACTCATGTTTGAATGCTTGGCCTATAAGGAGTGGCACTATTAGGAGGTGTGGCCTTGTTGGAGGAAGTATGTCACTCTGAGGGTGGATTTTGAGGGTTCCTGTGCTTGAGCTATGCCTAGTGGGTTACACTCTCAGCTTCTTCTCCAGCACCATGCTGCCTGTAAGCATCCATACTTCCCACCGTAGTGATAATGTACTATGCCCCTGAAACTGTAAGCCACTCCAATTAAATGTTGTTCTTTATGATTTGCTGTGATCGTGATATCTTCTCCCAGCAATAAAACTCTAATTAAGACACATAGCCTACTCTATATTATCTGAATATATGATGATATCATTTCTGTCACAAGATTTAGTAATAAGACAAGGTGCATACATAACGTTCATATACAATCAACTGAATTTAAGATAATAATAGAGTTTATCCCAATAATCCCTTCCCAATCAAATGAATACTTTGAGGAAAGGTCTAGATGATAAAGGGGAAAGAAAATAGAAGGACTTAATGAAATAGAAATATTTTAAGTAAGACATACTCTGTGCAAGAAATAGCAGATGGCATCTATCAGAAAAGGGTCTCACTCCTTCACGTGCCAAGCACAGAATTCTGCCAATAACCAGTTCGCTTGAAAAAGGACAGGGAAAGTTCATTAAAATTATACATGTGTATTTATACAGTAATTTTTATTGAACTTTTCTCATCTGTTCTGACACTGCTCCTCTAAGAGCCAAGGACTACCTGGCCAAAAAATAAAATAAAATAAAATAAAATAAAATAAAATAAAATAAAATAAAATAAAAAAAAAATAAAGTAGAAAGCCAATACCAGACATGAGGATCCTTCTTTAGAGTTGTTGGCCAGGACTGTGTGAGAGACTCCCCTAAACACACAGTCACTTGTTGTTGCCTCAAAGTGGAAGGTACGTCCCTATAGCTGATGACCTCATGTTACTCAGACACAGTGTGTCCCCTCTCTGAGGTCTAGATTTCATGGTACCAGAGGGCACCAGGAAAACTTACAAGAGAGGCAGTCAAAAGTCCACCTAGCCACAATACCTATGAGTCAAATCAATGACCTGACTGACAAGATAACCTTTTGAGTGCAGTAATGGAACATCTAACTTGGTGGTAGTCATGGTTCTCTAATTGGACTTAAGACCTGCTCATAAGAGGGATACCATGACTGGTACTTGAAATCTAGATACTAATTATAGGTATTGGAGGACAGTCTACAACCATTAATTTACTAAATCAGCATGATCTCTGATAGGAATCTAGAAACATTTTTCTTTATATACAAATATACATAGTTTTCATTCATCAAAGATACTTCTTCTTGCAGTAGATGAAATACACTACAGAAAACCTTAACCAATCAATATGCAGAGTTGTGGAGCCTAGCCCCAGTGAAAACATCTACAAAACACTTCTACAAGTAAGGCTCATGGAACATTTCAGAACAGGATGCGGAAAGAATGTAAGAGCCAGAGTATCAGGAAGTTTGCTATGAGAATGTATTGTCTGCTAGCAATGTCAGAAGGTACACCATGATTTTTTACCACCATGACTACCCAAACTTGAGCTGAACAAGGAGAACACCAACTAGCATGCCAAATTACATGGGAGAAGCAGTAGAGACCTCAAATAAATCTAGAAATCAATAGGTAAAGATGGGGGTGAAAAAGGTAGCTCTCCCCAAAAAAGAGTACAATTGGTTGTCCAGTCTCAAATGGTTGGCTTTAAAAACATAAATACACATAACATTATATGGACTGTATAGGTTATGTCTAGGAGTAAATAGGCATTATATATATATATATATATATATATATATATATATATATATATATATTCATGAAACAACATTTGATGAAAAAAAGAGGCCATGAAATTGAAGGAGAGTTTGGAAGGTTCTAAGGAAGAGTTTGGAGAGAGAGAAGAGGAGAGAGATATATGAAATATATTGTAATTAAGGTAAAATACCAAAGTAAAAAGGTAAATGGTCAGTTGCTAATGTAAAAGGGTTAATTCTGGTGAAAACAAAGATAATCAGCTCTAACTTTACACAGAACAAGTTTCTTGGGATTAGATTATACTCTGGGTTTTTAATCTCTAAGGCAGAAGAAACAGAAAATGGCAAGGGAAATGGTTAAAGACAGAAGGCTGGTAGACTGAAGGGAGGCCTGCATATGTATAAATGTCACAGGATCTGATGGACCCTTCTTTTCAGCTCTCAAATTAATTGTGCTAATATTTCCCAGGTTGTTTGTTGTGGTGCATTATTTTAGAACATTACTTTCTAGCCAATGCAACTTTAACCATACATCATGTAAACGGAGTGACATTTCAGATGCTTCATCATTTCCTTCATCTTGTCCATTCAAATGCCATTCTTCTCTAAGAGAAACATTTTCTATTGTCCTACCCTGTCATGGCCTCATAATATTTGTCTATCCCATTCTGGCACCAGACTATGTCCTTGCCATAAATTTACCTGGGATAAATATGTGCATGCTCTAAGCTCCCTTATGTATAAGATATTTTATAAGACACTCAGATGAACCAGGGTCAGTACTTAACAGAGTATCTCTGTCTCAGGCTATCTCAACAAGGCTCATACAGAGCAGTAGCTGGTCAACACGTAGTCAACTTCATTTGGTTGGTTTCTTTGTGGACTCTTTGTTTCATTTTGCTTGGCTTTGGCATTTTGTCCCTTATTTGGCTGTTTGTTTGTCTTGATTTTCATTCTTTTTCTGTGATTTGTTTTTTGGTTTTCGAGAAAAAGAGGAAGAACATAATGTTGGGTCAGTAGGGAGGTGTAGATGATCTGGGGGAAGTTGGAGGGGTGAAAGAATGATTAAAATATATTGTATGAAAAAATTAAATAAAAAAGATCTTCCACTTACACATTCTTCTATGTTCTACACTTAACAATATTTCTTGCAGATTCCATTGCATTTTTAAATATATATATATATACATATATATGTATATATATGTCTATGTTTATATCATGTATCTCTATGTCTATCTCTATCTATCTGTCTAACAATCTATCTATCTATCTATCTATCTATCTATCTATCTCCATTATAGTCATTATTTTGGATTCTCAATATGTTCCAAACCAGACCATTGGGAGGTCTTTCTTCAAACTGTCTTTTTTCTCCAGATATTAACAAATTATTGCATACCAACTATATATTCTAGGCTTAAAAATAACAAAACCTTGTGCCTAAAAAATACAATTAATTGAAATCAGGTGCTTGCCTATTCATCCTGGTTAGGACATCTGACATCAGGTGGAACAGACGCGACAGTGAAAGCACCACTGTCGAGATCAGTTATGATGATGGCTATGGGCTTTTCATTGATGTTCTTTATTAGGATCATCTTTCTACAAGTGATTTGTTGAGAGATTTTATGTCAAAAGGATGAGATTGTGTCTAAAACACATTTTCATTAGCCCATAATAAAAAAAAAAGTAGATTGAATCAGTAATAAAAATAATAAATTCTAGAAGTGAAAAGTCCAGGGGACCTGATGATATTCATGTTGAGATTTTTTATAAAAAACTATTTTATTTTTATGTGAATGTGTCTGACAGAATATATGTGTATAATGTGCATTCCTGGTACCCACAAAGGTCACAGGAGTGGGTTTGATCCCCTTGAAACTGCTGTATGAATGGTTGTATGCCTCCATGTGAGTGTTGGGAATGGAACTCAGGTCCTCTGGAAGATCATCCAGTGTTTTTAACTGCTTATCCATCACTAGAGCACCCACCATTTTCCCAAAATCTTGCCCTACTGAATTCTACAGATGATCCAAAAATTATTCCTGGTACTGAACCTTCTACCTTCTTAAACTTTACAAAAATAAAAATAAAATAACTCCCAACAAAAATCATTAACCAAATCATATATATATTATTTATTTTATAACACACACACACACACACACATATATATATATGTTATAAAATATATATATGTTAAAACATATATATATATATGTTATAAAATAAATAACTTGTCTTTACAAGCATGGATAAATTACCATTGATCCTGGTCAGTGATGCTGTCTAACATGATTTACTAACATGCATTTCTTCAGTATTTGTGTATTTATAGTCATCAGGACTTCTAAAATTTTTCTCCTGGTAGTCTGTTTCTTTGGTTTAATATAAGGACAGGATCAGACTTTTAAATTGAATGTAGACTTGCATCTTCTTCAGTTTTGTTTTAAACAAATTTAAGAAGGCAAATACAATGTCAGGCAGAGCTCAACACTCAAGCCATCCTCATAGAGTTCCCTTGCCTTGTACTGTGGTTTTTAAACATAACTGATTAAATCTCCTTAATCATTCTGCACCTGTGAAGGATTTATGTTTTCCTCATGATTTTTTGGTACCCTATGTCTAGGAATTTATCAGTTTGTCCTAGCTTATCCAACTTATTGACATGAAATTGTTTGTAGAGGATTCTTATGATATTTTGCATTACTGTTCTGACTTGTAATTCTCTCTTTTCATATCTGATTTTAAGTTTAATTTGTCTAGGTTGTTTAACTATATGCTTGTTAATTGTGTTCATTCGATCATGGGTTAATTTGTTTGCTGATTCATTTAGCAACCTAGAGAATGTGGATATTAGGAATCCCACCACGTAAATAAATACAACAAAATAATTTGGACAAGATGACTGAAGTGAGCAGTGGCAGAACCATCACTGAAATCCGAGCATTATTTTGGAGAAGAGGCTCCATGTCATAGTTTATAAACTATTGTAGGTGTAGCAATCTACACCTGAATCAGGTGGTTTCTGTAATGAAGTTGCTGTTTGCATAGAGAAGCCAATAGGTAAGCAGATTTTCATGAAACTAAATAATTAGGCAAACAACAAAATTGATTGACTGATTAATTTTGTATGCATGTGTGCGTGAGCGTGTATGTGTGTGTGTGCATGTGTCTCTGTGTGTGTGTGTGTGTAAATGTGGGTCACACATGCCACGGAAGGCATTTGTTGGTTATAGGACAATCTTTTAGCAGTTGGTTTTCATCTCCCACCTTATTTTGTGGCAGATTCTCAGAATTTTGGCAATTCTCCTGTCTCTGCTTCCTATCGTGCCATAGAACTATTGTAATTACAGAAGCCTGCCTCAGTATTGACCTTTTTATGTGAGTTCAGGCGATTGAATTCAGGTATAACCAGGTTGTCAGCCTGTTTATACTACTTGGGGTGTGCCACAAGAACGCCATAGACTACTACAGAGTTACTTGCACAGCAATATATGTTGTTGATCTATTTATAATAGCCAAAAACCCTGAAATGACCAAGAAGTCTTTCTCCAAAGAATGGAAAATGAAAATGAAGTATATATACACAGCAGAATTCTATTTAGCTATTAAAAAAATGAAACCATAGTATGTGCAGGTAAATGGATGGGGCTGCAACATACTATACTTAATGAGGTAACCCAGAAAATTAAATACTGGTGGTTCCCCTTCATTTGTGTATGTAATTTTAAATGTTTAGAATAAAGAATATAACCTGAGCTAAACAGATAAGTTAGAAGGGTAGAATGGGACCATGAGACCATGGGGGATGTGGAGAGCAAGAACCAGGAACAGTGATGTGGGGGGGCACGGGTACTATAAAAAGTAATTATTACCAATATGTTTTCTCCCAATGTAAATGAATTCTCTTTTCAGCTTTTATAATTTAAAGTAGTCTTTCCCTAATATCACCTTCCTACATTTTACATCTATCTGTTCTTTTCAGAAAGCTGAATGCACTATTTTTTGATAGATAAAATTGTTTGTTTGAGGGATGGGAGGTGCTTTGAAAATCCACCTATGCAATGATTAATAATTAGAGAAATATCTTTGCAGCCAAGACATGAGAATATTAAATAGATCTGACAATTCTTGAGATGATGACACCATGACATCTTAAATATAAGGTTTGAAAAAAGTTCAAACGAGAATCAGTTATAAATGGTCTAGCTTTATGATAATTAAAAATATAAGCATACCATATATACAGTCTTGTTGAATATACATTCAAGAAGATCACAAGCGGTCAGAGATTAAGGGTAGGCTATGTGCAGAAGTTGAAGTGTTGCAAAGAATAGCAATACATGAATAGGAAACAATACCCTAAGTGTTCTTTCTCTAATACTGACAACAAAATAATATTTTGTCTGTTGTCTTCTTTTAAATAGAATTCAAATCTCACACATGTTATGTAATACTGCAAAATTGATGTAATGAAGTATGTGCCACCCAGACATCACATAGGATACAGTACAATGTAAGTATTCAGTGGGTCTTCTTTAGGACTATCCAGTATAGATTGGCATGCAATTTAATTAATGTAAACTTTCCTTTTACCTAAATTAAGAAGGACCAGAACGTGAAATGTCTTTAACTTTCATTTACTACATGAATCAATTGAATTGTTACCTAAGCCAAGCAGGAGCCACCATATGACTATCTAATGTCTACTAATAATTGTAATACTACTAATATTGTTATCTTTTTTTATTAAATGAAGACTTATAAAAAGATGATAGGAAAGAAAATGTTAATCATTACTTGCTTACAGTATTAATGGTTGAGATTCATAACAGAGGACTAGGCAGTCTTGTTCTTTAAGAAACTCCACTTTAAATGCTATTATATTCGCTTACCTCTTGATTTATAAGAATCAAATTAAAAAAAAAATTACCATGACACCAGGTGTTGATAGTTGTCACCTCGTTTGAAACATTTCTTGATTTGTGGAAACAATCAGAACATAAAGTACTATATATTTAAAAACTAGACATTAATTAAATATAGCCACAAGGAATTTTAAATGTGTAAAGAGCATCACAGTGAAGGAATCAACACATTATTAACTAGATGTTCTAGGATAGTGGCCCTATTAGAATTGATTTGGACTTTCCTAAGACCAGTGCACACACAGTTGTGTGATTATGGCATTTTGAAAACCAGAATAATTAGCTAATTCTGAGACTAGGGGTAGACCCTGTGCTGAAATAATTGGAAGGAGACAAGAATCTTCTGTATGACCTAATGTGCTACTTTCCGTTTCACAGTTTGACGTGAAACTATTGGAAAACATAATAGTATTTAAATATAAGTTCAATTTCATATAAAATTTCTGTTGCTTTGTTTTTACTGTTCTCGAACTAAGCTGAAGGACTTGCTCAGACTGTGTGGATAGTGCTTTGCTCCAGGGGGCAGGAGGCATGTATGGGAAGTTTCAAAAAGAGGTAGCAGAAGGTCCTGAGATCTTCAGGATATCTCCTTCTCCCTTTCCCTATATCCAGACCTTTCCTCGACCTCCCCTTCTCCTTCCCTCCTGTCTTTTTTCCCATTTCTTTTCTTTTGAATTGCTAGTGATATTGTAGCTTAAATAATCACCCAGAAGATTTAAAATGGCAAACAGCATCACTGTAGTCCTGTACATCTTTAGCCCACAGCCTCTTCTTGATAAATCTCATTCAACAATAGAAAAACCGAAGGAAAATGACATACGTTTCCAGTGTCAATGGCTACATGTTTGAGGAATTTTTTTCTCTATTATCATGTGTATCACATGCAGATATTGGAGTTTATTTTAGGTACTTTCTTTAAATCAAGACTGTTTGGTAAAATAAAAACTCCAGGTATGGCTGAATTAGACTAGCTTTGAATAGAATCTGGCATTTACAGTGGAATGATTAATGCAGTTACGAATCCTAGAGTGATCTCTCTCATCTCCATAGCTTCTGGGAGATAGGTTATAGAGGCACAGTTGATTCATTTTGTAATCTAGCTCCTGAAAGTGCCTCCGATTAACTCACTGTCCAGTGTGAAAATAATTCACATTAAGTACACGTCGTAAAACTCTAGTTAAAGACCCATTTTAAAATCTAAGAAATCCTTTTTTCTTTGAAAGAATAGTATTAGAATTTCATGGTTTACAGATAGAACTGCTTTTATGAATTCTATTCAAAGGTTTAATTGAGGTCACAGGGAAATATAAACAGTCGAGTTTAAAGATTTTTCTTTTGGAAAACAGTGTCATAGTACTAACAAAATCTGGTGCTCAGGTAGTCAGGGATGCACTTTCATAAAAAGCGAGGTAAATTCATCAAGCAGATATGCATACATTTTGAGGCTCTGCAGGACATCTTACATTAAAGTGACATTAAGCTTCAGGCAAAGAAAGGAGAGTCAACTTTTTCAGACATTAGGATGGACAAGATATTTTCTGATCATAAATTCATGTCTAGAAACCTACCATCTGGGAATATGAAAACATTTTGAGTGATAAATTCAAAACAGGCATACTGGTCAACTGGAAACAACCATGTATAATTTTGCCATGCCAAGTGAAGATGATAATAATGACAGTACTAGAAAATATTTCTAACATGCACGTATTTAAACTCTTGCAAATATAACCAAATCCGGTCACAGCTAAGCAGTTCTTATTACCTGTCAGTTTTCAAAGAAGAAAGCGGCGACTCAGCATGACCTGTCTATGGTTACACTGTAAGTGATGTGTACATCTTAAAGGTTCCTGGTTCTAAGTGCTTTCCTTTATGCCACTAAATCGCATATGAGAAAGTCCTTCGAAGGATGCACTTTCGATATGTTTACATAATGGAATATTTTCAACAGACAAAGTTTCAAAATTTGTGCTGTTCTTTTAGTTGGGATTTGTAGCATAGTGGAAAGACACCAAATTGGGCACTGAATTTGAGTCCTGGCTTTGGAAACATGAAGGGGAAAAATGTGATTGGCATCAGTCTGTCCTTCCTAGATCATGACTTGCTCATTTATAAGGTTGTGATAAATAATTCTTCTAGGTATGTTTTGGAAACATTTGGAGAAACAATTGTAAGAGTCACATTCTTATAGATATAATATCTAGAGCTGGATCTCAGAGAGATATGAAAAGCACTGTACATATGAGAGAAAACCTACAAATTGTATCCCATCTCTTCATTAGTTAAAAGATTAACAGAAGTTGCTAAGTTAGATTTATAGGAAATACGCTTTTGGAAGAAGAAAAAACTTGAGGACCCTCCTTGTTTCTAATCCATCCAAAATGCTTTCATTTTTATATTCAGAGAAAGAATTCTAGCGACAGAGGTATCTGACAACAGTTGGTGTCTTACTCAGATTCATGTCGATCCCTTGGGAACCAATTGTGGATGATTCTAAAGCCTAAATTTACTTAAATTTCCCTTAAAAACTATCTTGGGCTCCTGGATCTGTCTCGCTATCCACCAGGCAGAAGGCCAACTGTTGCTGAGAGACTTTGTAAAACGCGGGAGATCTAGGGTGCATCATGGGATCATGATGAGAACATTTCTCTAGCGACTATGTCCTTACTCCTCCATCCTCCTCTGTGATTCCCTTCATTCCCTTAAGAGGTTTGTGAATGAGAATATGTTTTGAACAAATTACAGGATAATTACCTGCACCCAGGGACTGTCAGAGAACCTAAGACAGTCTGATACTTGATATTTGATTAAAAACTCCTTAAAAGAATGACATTTATGATGGTTTGAGTAATACATTTATTCATTATGAGTCCAAACGTGTAAGAAATTAAAAAAAAAAACTTAATTAATTAAGACTAAAAGTAAAAGTTAGGGAAAATTATAGCTCTACTTCACAACCATGTACCTAAAGAAGTGTAAGGATGGATCTTCAGTTATGGTTCTTTTTGTGTATGGATATCTTGCCTTCATGTATGTGTGTGGACCATATCCATGCTTGATGCCAGAAAAATCCAGAAGGGATCTTGGAGTACCTGGAACTGGAGTTACATCTTGTTTGTGATACACCAAGGAGGTTGTGGGAAATTGAAACTGGGTCTTTTGGAATAACAACAAGTGCCCTTAAACACCAAACAGTCTTTCCAGCACCTTACATTTAGTTTTGACTGGAAAGAAAATCAGTTTATTTTTTTATATTGATCATATAGAAATAATAAGTTACTAACTTGTATAAGTAATCTCTTTATTTTTAAAGCAAGTGTTTACATCCCAACTCCCTTGTATTCTTATACATGACCATATATATTTACTCTGCTTCCTATAGCTAACTTATCATTTCAGCCTTTTCTTACCCTTTGTCTACTTCAGTGCCAGTTTCCAGAGTCAATAGCTTAGTAGTATATAGAGCTCATTTTTTTTTGGTCTGGTTCAGTGACAAGGTTCTCTCAACACCATATTCTATCTTTAAAAAATGTCCTCAGGAAATAATATTTATTCTTTGAAAATAATAATAATGCTATATAAAACCTTACAAGTGCAATGTTCCTATATTGTTTAACAGTTAACATGATACATTATATTTTACCACTCTCTTTCAATGTCAACAGGAATGCATATGTAATGCAAAAAAAAAAGATAGTTACGGAAATGTATATGGAAATACATAGATGGAAAATGTAGAAATAAAACCGTATGCAGGTGTTACAACACCTTGTGATGGACTGAGGAAGAATGACCTCCATATGTTCCTATATTTGAATACTTAGTCATCAATAACTGGCACTACTTGGAAAGGATAAGGAGGTGTGAGTTTTTGTAGTAGGTGTGGTCTTGTTAGAGAAAGTGTGTTTCTAGAGGTGGACTTTGAGGTTTCAAAAGCCCATGCCAGATCCACTCTATCTTCCTTTTCCTACAGAAAAAAATATAGCTCTCAGCTACTGTTCCAGAGCCATGTTCCCTGCCATGATGATAATGGACTGACCCTGTGAAGGGTAAGCAAGCTCCCAATTAAATGCTTTCTTTTATAAGATTTTCCTTGGTTATGGTGTCTCTTCACAGCAATATAACAGGGTCTGAAACTCGCATATGTCTGATATTACAATAATCTACTCCAGATTACAGAAATTATAAACAGATATCAACTTTGTATGAGTCTGGAGGTTGAAAGTCAAAAACTAAGGTTGTGGCAAGTTGTCATTGAATAAGAACCAAGTCTCTTCCAATAAGCATTTATTTCATGACTGCACGCTCAACTTGGAATGAATGCTACTATGTCTCCAAATCATATATAACATGGAAGAGTAGAAAAAAAAAACAGCTTAATCCTTAATAACCATTTCAAAAGGCTCTGATCAATTTCAAACCACACTACTCTCTCTATGGTCACATTGAGTATTATGTTCCAAATACCTATATTTGTAGAAAATCCAATGGATCTCTCTCTCTCTCTCTCTCTCTCTCTCTCTATATATATATATATATATATATATATATATATATATATATATATATATGTAAAAGATATGAGCTTAATATACAAAATCAAATACTTTTCTATATACCAACAATAAGTAAATATTGAAATTAGAAGCCCAGTACCATTCAGGTTAATATTTCCAAAGTCAATTATCTATAATCTAAGTGAAATATTTATATAATTTCCATGAGTGTCTTTATAAAAGTTATAATAACGCTAATACTAATAACTTTCAACTGAAAAGATGGAAAGACAACAAGCTGATTTCATGGATAAGAAGACTCACTAAGGCCAAAATACGAGTTCTTTTCAACTTGATCCATACAGCCAGTGTAGACTCCCTGAGACCCACAGCAAGTTATTTTTAGATATCAACAAATTCATTTTGTAGTTTCTATGAGAAGCCAAAGTACCAGAATAGCCAAGACAATATTAAAAGGGATGAGAAATTGGAGAACTAATTTTGCCTCACTAGACAATGTAATATAAAGTTACAGTGCACGGCATAGTATGATATTGGCAAAGCAATTGACAGTTACATCAGCTGAGTAAAATCAAGTCCAAAATAGATCCACAAAAGAAAGTTTATGAATCCAAAGATCTTACACATCTCATGAAATTGAGATAAAAAATTTTGTGGATAAGTCTCAGAACCTGAATATTCATAGACTCAACAGAATGTTCTGGTCATCTCAGTAACTCAAAAGATTTAAATTAATACTCCTTCCCAAATGAGAATTTCTGCAACCAATGTCCACTTAGTTACAGAATTTCCTGGTCTAAGCCCCCTCCATGCTCCTTATAACTGTATTCCTGTTCTTTAATGGACATTATTGCCTAGAATTTTTTCTGTGACTAATTTACTGAGGGAATGTTGAATTCCATTGTTCTTTGCCTCCACAAAGTGTTCATATATTTCATTGTATAGTAATTTACACTAGTTTACAGCACACTTATAGATTAAGAACCCAAAAAGTAAAAAGAAAAAAATAAAGAAAGAAAAACAAGGTTGAAAAAGCCACAAAACATATGAGAGAATAATTCTTTTCCACAGCTCAATAGCTTACAACTCCCCCAACATGGAAACTTAAGGTAATGACAGAGCTGAAATATCACAGAAAGATTTTAGAGTCCTACATTCAACAGGGATTAATGCCTGACCATGAACAGTATTTAAATAAGCAGGTGAATGAAGGAGGAGTGTCAATTCAGTAGCAGGACAAAGAAGTTACCAACATAAAGAGAATGATCAGTAACTTAGTGGAGAAATTTAAAAACATGGAACATAATCTGGAGAAAGAAAAATGCTTTTAGAAGAGATGAATGCTGTTTGAATATTTCTAAGTTAATTGCAATATGAAAGTATTTTCCAAAGCATTGGAGAAGATTCAGTTCTTCTCAGAGTGGCCAACTTGATCTTGTGAGCTCCTTGCTCACAGAAGAAAGTGTGAACCCCAAATTTCTGGACATGGGAGTATTTTAGATCATCTGCATGGCACTTTCAGTAAGGCATGTTCTGTGTTAAGGAGTTATTTTATTTTTTGTGTATGGGTATCTTTCCTGCATGTGTGTATGTACCCTACATGTGTGCAGTGCCTGTGGAAGCCAGAAGAAGATATCAGATCCCCTCAAACTGGAGTTACAGGGAGCTATGATTGATCATATGAATGCTGATAACTGAACCCAAGTCTTCTGTAAGAATAGCATGGGCTCTTAGCTTCCAGAGAGGGGCATTTTATAAATTTTAGAGAGAGATAATTCAGATAATAATAGACAGTGGATGTTATAGAGGACATACCTGGACATTTGTCTGGAACAACTACAGCTACCAGTTTTGAAAAGATTCCAGTCAAGTTAGTATTAGGCTTTGCATCTTATGAAAAATGACACCAATATTCAGAATAAACGACACCAGATGACCATGGAAATTCAGTCAACAGAAGTCCATTGTATTGCTGCAAAGTGTTGTTCAGTGGGTAACTGATGAGGTGAAATGTGAAGAACACTGAAGTATTCAGTAGAACTGAAGGAAGTACATCATAATAGGAAGGATCGTACATGGGTGGGGCCATCAACAGCAACCACATACCTGAGGGACAACCCAGAAATACAACTAGAATCTGCAACCCACCTACTAACCATTTGTACACCTATCACCCAAAGCAGGGTCAAGGGAGCAGAAAAAGATTTTTCAGATGAGAGATAGGTTTCTGAGAGCTTGGAGAAGCATGCCCAGAGACTCAGATTTGAGGTGGAATCAAGCAAAGCATAAAACATATCAGATTGCATCCAAATACTACAAAAACACTCAACTCTCTTTCCTTTACAGTTATTCTTCATGTATTTCATACCCTGTATTATCTGGCAGGCCAACTCCAGGCTGCTCTATTCTTTCTCTATACCCTTTATACTCATTATATTTTCCTTTTTAATTGGTCTGTCCTTAAGCTGTTATATCCTTGGGCATCATTGAAGAACACCTATGAAACTACTTAGTATTTTGGTCTAGGGTGTAATAGACATTTTTTTCTGAATGTGGATGTCCACATGTTTTACCTACTTTATTTTTTCTAGTGGAAGTTGTTGGTGACCTATAAGTGAATCTGTTGGATGAGATAAACTATAGAAGTCTATTAAGAAGAAAAGGGGCAAGAGTAACCAAGAGAATCAGGGGTCATAAAGGAACTCCCCACAGGGAACGTGGCTAACAGTATCCAGGTCTTTGATGCTGAAAGTATATTGTTAAGATATCAATTAAATCTGATTCCCTGGAGGATAATTTTTACAACGCATTGGGCCATTTTTCAAATTTGTCAACGTAAAATGATTTACATAATAAACAAGAATGTTAGGCCACAAATGTAAGTATACAATAATGGTTATTTTAGATGGCCTAAAATATGTTGGAAAAAAATTTGGTGCCATTGGTGCCAAACTTATAACATTTTATCTCTCTACAATCTTAGCAGATGGTCAGCCTTGTAGAGATTTTAACAAAAGCCACATTGCCATATTGAACCTTATTTCACAGTTCTTCAAGCTAGCCAATACAAGGACATTTCATTTGGAGACTAAAAGTTGTTGGATGTTTCAAAATCTAGGACGGCTCATTCCTATAATGAGGTATAGATGAGGCTAACTGATCAGGGAAGTAGTTTTCAGGGTGCAGAACAATCGTTAGAAAAAAAAAAGTCTGAGGATGATTGTAAATCTATTGGCCACACAGTCTATGTTGCTGACACATAGTATGACTTGTTGTTGACCCAAAAGAACATCTCTCATTCCCCCTTTCTTTGCTATGGTTGCCATCTCTGTACTAAATTAAGCAACTGATCAAACACTGCAGCTACAGTCAAGGTAAGGGGGAAGTAGTCTGGCTACCCTATTTCCTTGCTTGTTCTGTTTAACTTAGGTAACAATTCCAAGTTATAGTCCATCAGCTTGTGGAGGTAAAGGCAGAAATGTCCAAGAACTAGCAACATCATATTATCATTGGCTCTGTCAGACATTAGAGCCATAGACATCAGAATGCAAAGGATCATCTCCCTCTGGCTCTGGCACACAGGATATGTTATTCATAGTAAGGGCGTGGACCTAAGTTTTTTCAGCTTCTTGACATCTCATTAAAAAATGAAATAACAGCACATACCAATTGGAAAATGAAGTAAGAGCATTTAAAAACAAAATCACAGCAGAAAATGTCTCAAAAAGAAAGAAAGGGAAGTCAATAGAAATAGAGTGAACATTCAGAGTCTCAAAAAATATTGGTCTTTGGACATATTATAATTAAACCACTAAATACACTGGATGAATAAAGTGTATTGAAAGTGACAAAATAGAAGCCCTAACCCATGTTTAAAAGCAGGATCAGTAGAATAACAGACTTTAAGCCGAAACTCTGAATGTGAGGAGACCAAGGATGGAGAACTGGCCCAAGGGTTAAGAGGTTAAAAGAGCTGACAATTCTTACAGGGGACCTTGTGTGGTGTCCCAGCACAACAGCTAACAACCAGGGGGTCTGGTGCTCTTTTCTCACCTCCTAAGAAACTGAATACACATAACATATATACATACAATAGAAATAAATTAATCTTTCAATGAAATCCATTCTGAACAAAAACTATAGAGCTTGGGATATCACAAAATGTGATGTTGTTGGCTCTCTATTCTACTATGGTTCTTCAAGTGTTTAATATCTTCCCGTACAACAACTTTACAGATCTCTCTCACATTGCATTTAACCCCCCACTGCCCTCTATAGAAAAATGTACTTTTGTATATTTAGCCCGTTAGTTTCTGTGGATTTCTAATGGTTAAAAATAGTTCAAATCTACTTGCCTGCACTCCCATTATTCTTTCTGCCTGTTACTGTGCAGCACCCTAATGCTGCCTATTGCTAATCATTGTCAGTGATTGCCCATGAAGTTGCCAGGATGTATCTGAATGAGTCAGAATTTATATGCTAATAGAAAAAATATTTAGCACAGTAAAGTTATTGACAAAATTGGAAAATAGTTATAGTCAAGTGTCACTTCTATTTTGTGCTGTAATTTTCTAAGTGTTCAGTCTACTTAATCATTACAAAGTACACATTGTTATTTCAATTTTAACATGAAAAATCTAGGTTAAGAAGAATTAAATAAATAGCAAGCTCCTGATCTATATTTCTCTGTTAAAAGCAAACGTTTTTCAATTATTACACACAGTAGAGATTACATATTATAGTATACTCAACTCTCAATGTATTTCTGACCCAAGTTTTCAATTGCTTATGTTTTTGTGTGTTCTAAAATTAATAGAGAGTAAATACAAATTTTATACAAAAGTTCTTCCCAACCCCACAGTGTTTATGATTCTTCTTCCTTTTGGCAAAGGCTGATAATGAAATGACATGGATGCTTCTCTTAATGTATGCACTTCCAAAGTCCTAAAAGCTCCGATCACACTAAACACTGATTCCATCCATCACTACCAACTTCTAATGTACTCTTTCTCTGACACTATGATGCTTCATTGTTGAGCTACTTTTATCTTGCCTAATGATCATTTAGTACTACTTATTCTAACTGTTCAATGGCACATCCACTTTTAATTCTGTGAAGATTAGTATTATGAAGAAACAGCAGAATAACTTTGGAATCCAAATTTCTTTGTGCTTAGTTGTCTTATTTGGAACTTTAAGTACTCCAGGCATATTAAATAGAGGATTCGTTTGTTCTCTGCCATTCTGCAACTTTTAGATAAACATGTGTTTCTCTAATTTACTTTTTGAGATAGTTGACTTCTATTTGGATCACAGATATTATACCTCCCTATGTAATCTTTAAAAACATTTACTTTAGAAAATGAAGAAATATGGCAGCATGTGGAGAACAAGTCACTAAATTGTACTTACTAAGCTAAAGAAGTTAAAAGAGTCTTCAATTTTTCCTGGAAATGTAGGAAATTGTTGTATTTGCCTTTCATTTCCTCTTTTGTTAACAGCTCACAAAAAGAAGAAGTTACCCAACTCTTTACAAGTCAAATATTTGGTAAAAAAAAAACAAAAAAAAAAACCAAAACTATGGCAATTGTTACATAAGAGACTATTCCATGCTTCCAGTGCAACAGAAAGAACAATAAAATAAAAATTCTGATTTGAAGTTTCTGTATAACTCAGAACATAAGAACTCAGGAAGTCAGTGTGACTCAGTCATATTATGCTCACCCTTCCTGATGTTATAGCTATCTAAAGGGAAGTAAGTGTTGGGATAGCACTTTGCTCATTCATCTGAAGGTGTTTAGATGCACTAAACAATTTCCATGGGGATTAGAAAGTAAAATTTCTTGTATAGTGTAAGCAATCATGGCTATAATAAATGAATTTTGATTTGTTCTTGGCCATTTGGTATTTAGACTTGAACAGTTTGAGACCAAACCATTTATTTAGATATAAAGTTATCTTATTTTTTACTTATTTTTATTTTGTAACATTTCAAAATACTTTTTATTTTTTTAATTAATTATTTATGTATGCACTTAACAATCCAATATCATCTCTTCCTCTCCTTCTAGTATGGCCTCAAGCAAGTCCTCTCTCCATTCCACCTTCCCCTTCTCTTTTGAGAACCAGAAGCCCACTTCTGTGTGTCAGCCCCTCCACTAACTCTTCTACAATCAAGTCGCTGTAGGACTAGGTGCATACTCTTCCACTGAGGCCAGATGTCTGGCACTCCATGGAATCCACAGGCAGGCCCGCCAACAGACTCAGTGAAATTCATGGCTCTAGTTGTTGGGGAAACTGCATGAAACCATGCTCTCGTATGCTACAAACGTGCAAGAGACCTAAGTCCAGCCCATGTTTAATCTTTAGTTGGTGATATAGTCTCTGGGAGCCACCAAGAGTCCAGGTTAGTTGACTCTGTTGGTTTTCTTGTGGAGTCCCTCTTCTATCCGTTCCCTTAATCCTTCTCCCAGCTCTTTCATAATAATCCCTGAGATCCACCTAATATGTGGCTGTGAGTAACTGCATGTCTTTCCATTGGCCGCAGGGTGGAGCCTCCCAGAGGATAGTTATGTTGGTTTCCTGTCTGTAAGCATAATAGAGTATCATTAATAATGTCACAGATTGGTTCTTGATCATGAGATAGTTCTCAATATGGGACAGTCACTGGTTGGTCATTTCCTTGGTCTCTGTTCTTTCTTCCTGCATATCTTGTAAGCAGGAAACATTTGAAGTTGAAGGTTTTGTGGTTGGGTTGCTGTCCTTATTCCTTAATTTGAATGCTGCCACTTCAGGATCCATATCCCCCACTTCTAAGAGTCTCAGCTAGAGTTTCTGCCATAGACACTCTGGGGTCTTCTTCCATCCCAGGCCTCTGGAACACCCTAGAGATTGCCACCCCTCCTGCCCTACCTATCTCCCTTCTCTCTCTCCTGCTTTCCCTACATATAATCTCCAGCAATTCTACCACACTCCCCTTCCATCCCCTCTTCCACCCAGTTTCCTCCTTTTATTCATCTCCAATATCTGTTTTGTTTCCTATTCTGAGAAAGATTCAACCATCCTACCTTGGGCCCTCCTTGTAATTTGGCTTCATTGGGTCTGTTGAGAAAGAATGTACCATGCATGTCCTTTGTGGTCTGGGTTAATACTCACTCAGTATGATATTCTTTAATTCCATCAATTTGTGAAATTCATGTCCTTGTTATTAATGGCCAGTTAGTACTCTATTTTGTAAATGAACCACATTTTCTTTATACAGTTTTCAGTTAAGGGACATCTAGGTTGTTTCCAGTCTCAACTTCAACTATGGAAAAATGAAAACAATCCTGAACACTATAAGAACTTCTGGAGATATCACCATCCCTGTGATATACTACACAGCAATACTAAAGCTATACTACAGAGCAATAGTAACAAAAGCTACATGGTATTGGTATACAAACTGACATATTGATGAATAGAATCAAATCAAAGACCCAGAAATAAATCTATGAACATTTGGCTTTTGACAAAGAAGCCAAAACCATATAATTGAAAAAGAAGAGCATATTCAACAAATGGTGCTGGACTAAGAGGATGTCTGTATGAAGAAGAATGCAAATAGATTCATATTTGCACAAAACTCAAGTCCAAGTCGATCAAAGATGTCAATGAAAAACCAAATACACTAAATCTAATAAAACATGATGTGAGGAATATCCTTGAACTTGTTGATACAGGGAGACTATTTCCTGAACAGAGCACCAATGTCTCAGGCACTAAGGTCAAAAATTAATAAACTGGACCTTATGAAACTAAAAAGCTTCTCTAAGTCAAAGGATACCATCATTAGGACAAAACGAGAGCCTACAGATTGGGAAAAGACCTTCATTAACCCTATATCTGATAGAGGGCTAATACATAAATACATAAAGAACACAAGAAGTTAGACACAACAATCCAAATAAACCAATTACAAATGGGCTACAAATCTAAACAGATTAGTCTCAATAGAAGCATCTCTACAAATACATAAATGTTTGAAATCCTTACTCATCAGGGAAATGCAAATCAAAATGATTTTGATATTCTACCTTTCACCAACCAGAATGACTAAGATAAAAAAGTCAACAAACAGCACATGCTGGCAAGAATGTGGAGCAAGGGGAATATTCCTTGACTGCTGGTGGGAGTATAAAGTGGTATAAACACTCTGGAAATCAATTTGCTGGTTTCTCAGAAGATTGGGCATAGTTCTACCTTAAGGTCCAGCTATGTCACTCATGGGAATCTACCCAGAAGATGTTCCACCATCCCACAAGGATACTTGCTCAACTATGTTCATAGCAGCTCTATTCATATTTCAAAACTCTTAACTTTCTTTTAAGTGTCTTTTTAAAAACTTTTTTTTTTCACTTATTTTATTTGTGGGAAAATGTAGACCATCATGTGTGTATGGATGTCAGGGGAAAACTTGCAGGATTCACAAGAGAAATCATTCTACTTTGGTTTCTGGGCCTTAAACTCAGGTTACCTGGCAAATACATTTCTAACTGATTCTTACTATATTGTAGTTTTAAATGTTTTGTTGTTGTTGTTTTTCCTGTTATAAGAATTAAATTCACACATACTAGTCAAGGACTCCACCACTAGGCTGTATCTGCAGCCTTTTCTTTTTCTGAGTAAAAATTATAGAATAGTCTAAGGCCTGTTAATTCATAATCAAATTATTTATTATTTATAAGCATCAAGAGATCATATATAAAATGTGATTCATATTTTTTCATCCAGTTTTGGGAAAGACTCACACCAATTTATTTTTTATTGGTTATTTTAGTTATTTAAATTTCAAATGTTATCCCTCTTCTCCTCTGCAAGCCCCCCTCCCCTCCCTCCAGCTTCTATGAGTGTGTTCACTGACCTACCCACCCAGTCCCACCTTACCACTTTAGCACTCTCCTATACTGGGACATCAAGCCTTCAGAAAACCAAGGGCCTCCCTTTCTGTTGATGCCAGATAATTCAATCCTCTGCTATATTCATCTGGAGCCATGGGTTCTTCCATGTGTACTCTTTGATTGGTGTTTTAGTGATAAGGCAATTCCGTGATCATTAGTTCACTTACGAAAGGCAAAATAGGACAATAGGACAAAGACTCACATGAGTTTACACTGATTGAGTGTCAAGATTTTCATAATAAAAGAAAATTGTTTTGTGTTTAGATCTCACAAGAAGGAATATTATGGAGTAACTTATAGTCCTATTAATGTATTTAGCTCTAAAAAATATAAATCAACACCTTCAATATGATGGTGTAGTGAAAGATCCCTGAATCTTATAAATATGTACATTTTGTTTTCCTACATTAGGAAGTTTATCATTCCACCATGAATTTGATCAATTTGAAAAGTCATGATAGTATACTCCAGGCTGCTAACAATTTTTATCAATTGCTTTGTTTGCCATGTTCTTTCACACAAAAATATTCTGACAGATAAATTGATGTCTTCCATGTTGTTATGGCAACAACTTTCAGAATATCAACTGTCACAACCATGTCTGTCTTCATCCCTGGAATTAACAATTGTCTAAGCCACCACATTCATGTTTAATAATTTTCTTTTGAACTGATATTTTGAGCTAGTTTATTGATTTAACTTACATAACCAGGTTTAAAACAGACAGCTAATGATTTTGTTGGAACCATAGATTTGAACATGTATATATACATCTACACACGTGTGATACAGTATCCATAAACATATATGAGAGAATGCACGTGCATATGTGTGCTTGTTGAACCCTGCAAAAGGAAAAGAAGAATCTGGTCTTAGAATATCTAGACTGACTTAAAATTGTTAGGCTTTGATTATATATACGAATTCAGGTAAGATTATGTCCCCATGTGTATGCTTGTTTAATTAAAACATTCTGAAATTATAGCCACATTAGTATATTATTAGAGAATATATGAAATATCTAAGAGGCTATATTGGGTAGTTATGTCTGAATATATTATATAAAGTTATGATAATGAGAAATGTTATTCTTCTCAGTCTTAAAAATATTTAAGAGCAAATTCTGAAGCACTTAAAAAACAATAGCTAATATGTAGAATTGAATATAGGAAAAGTTTCTATTATCTTTTAAATAAATCATTTAAAATGGATGATCTAGAGGAAAAGGGATGAGGATGGATTGTACAGAGCAATGGGTCAGTAGTTAAGCACCTGAGAACAATGTTAACTTAATTTGGAACTACTGAAAATCTTTACCACATATTTCTTTCGCCCTCTGAAAACCATGGAAACCAAAACATTGACGCAGTTTTAAATACCATTTGAATTCTGGATGTGGCTAATTTACATATCCGATTTCTTTGCAGCTACTATACTGACATGTTATTTTCCCCCTCCTCCATTTGAGAAGACTTGCAGAAACTAAACAAGCCACCAATGCCTTTTTCTTTTTTTTTTTAACTCTTTGGACCACAACACAAAGTGAAGAAAAAAGCCCCTATAGGTTTTATTTAATCTTCAGATAGTATAAATGGCTTGGGTCATTCTTTTATAAGAGACTTAATTTTTTCCATGAGATACAGTGAAATGACAATTATTTTGCCACAGCTACACTATCTCCTACTGTTATTCCAACAAGAAATATATGATTGCTTAAGGAAGCAGGCGCTCTGCATTCTTCGGGCTGCAATGCTGACTCAGTCATGCAGAACTAACTTCCTGGCGGTCTCTGAATACACACCAAGCTGCTCTGTAGCTGCTGCTGACAATGGACTAGTGACTGGAAAAAGGAATCTTAAACACAGTCACATCTCCAGACTCTTAAAATCCTGTTCACAAGGCACGCTAGCCTAATGTGCTGCAGGGCAGAAATACGTTTAAAGAAAATGTCTGAACAGTATACAAAACATCTCATCTAAATTTTTTTTTTTTTTTTGAGAATTGCTAGGCAACTGAAACATTCTGTTTACATATATTCAGTGAAGTACCATAATTCTATTGAGCCTTTCTAATTATTATAAATTTGCTGATTGTTTAGCATATGTTCAGGAGATAGTCAATGAGGTACTTTTAAAACTTTTTGGGGGATCGTTGATGGAAAAATCTTAAAACAAATTGAGCAACTGGTTTTATGGGCAACGTGTTACTGTGTGATACTTTCGAAGGAATAGACCACTTTCAGGGGTTGTTTTGCTAGTTAGTATTTATTAATTGAGATGATTCAAATGATTGGTTTTTGCTTAAAGTGCAAATATTGAAACCAGATTGATTTTGCAGAAAGATTTCAGTAGCTGGCAGGAAATCAATCTAAGAGTTACATCATGGAGCTAAGCACATGGTGCGCCAGCGGCTAATTGTGATGGTGATCTCCTGGCACAGAGCAAGCCTCTGGTATCAGGCCTTGCCAAGTTCATTTGGGAAACTAATTGTGTTTAGGAAGTACGGTGAATATTAGGGTGTGGGGAAAGCCTTCGTTTTTGAAGAGTAAAGATTAATTGGAATACGTTAAAGTCGAAGATGGCATTAGATAAAAATGTTTCCATCATCTGCATTTTAATAATTAGTATAAAATCTAATTAGCACAGGGTCAAATTGGATGAGGCTTTTAGCCAAATTTTATTGTCTGTATCATTGGATAGGTATGGTTGGTATATTCTAATCAGAATTAACCTTATTTGTAAAGACATGATAAAATACTTTGTGTGTTGAGGGATGTGGTAAAGAACGAAACTTGAATGAGGTCCTTAAAAGCACACAATAAAGTTGATTAAGGTAATTGTATTAAGTCCAGTACCATGACTTCTTTTTATCTATTGACTTGGTCATTAGTTTTAAATATAAACAATTCTTTCACTGAATCTACAAACCATAGAGCTCATTAACTTATTAATGTCTCCCCTTTCCTAGTTTTTACGTAAGCAAATCCTAGAGACAGACTTTAAAAGTTGGCAATTTTAAAAGTATGTCCATTTTCAAATGTTTTGAATCAATAACATAAAACTTCCTGTTATTATGTAATTGTAGCCAGTATAATTTATGTTCTGGAAATGGAAAGATTCTTAACCATCTCTATGTCCCAGTTTATGATCAGCTTCTGAAAATGTGTTATAAAGAGTTAAAAAAAAAAGTTTCCTTGCTAGGCTGTAAAGTTTAAACATGTCATTTCCTTGTTATTTGGTATGTCTCCCGATCTTCATGATCTTCATATTTTCACAGGATTTGGTACAGAAAATTCCTGTGCTCTCACTTCACTGATTACAATTGTCATCATGGCAGCTCTGTATCTTCCCTTAACAACAGTTTCATCTATATTTTAAAATGTGCTGGTAAGTTATAAAGGTCTGCACATATTTTATTTTATTGGTAGGTTTTGCTTACATCTGAGTCTTGAAAATATTCCCTTATTTATGATTTATGTATTTAGCTAATTTTCTTTTTTTTCAAATTTTTTCGCAATATTTTCTCTTCACTTTAAACTGGGGTAAAAGGACATCTGTCACTGATTTGCCTTCCTCTCTTTCCTTTTTTCAGTGTACCTCATTTCACCTTCAGATGCCATAATTGTACACTGTGTTTTTCTTGCCACAGGAGGGCATCTGTGATCCCACAGACCTAACTAGTGATTAGGTCAGAAAAAGATTTGCAATCTTTGCTGGGAGATTTGTGTGTGTGTGTGTGTTTGTGCGTGTGCGTGTGCGTGTGTGTGTGCATGTGTGCATATGTGTGCATATGTGTTTGTGAATCATTCATGACTAAGAATTTTTAGAACTTCGGCTGTAGTTTTACAAGTCTTGAAGACCATCACAAGATTATGAATGAGTCAAGTCAACACTAAATAGCTGTAAGGGAATGAAAACAATATTTTTTTCAGAGCATCCACCAATCCCCAAATCTCTTCATATAGGAAACATTTATGTTACACTTTCTTTTCCATTGTATGCATGAGGAGATTCAAGTCCAGACCAAAACAATGGCATATGTTGATGTGTTTTAAATCCTAAATCTAAGGAAATTGATTTAAAATTATCTTTTAATCAATTTTTACATATTTATTGTACCAATTATAACATTTATTTTAAGTAATTTATGATATTTAAAAATATATTTAGATGATATTTTCACACTGGTTTAGTAGCAGTTTCAGGAAAAATTTGGTTAAGTTTAAAATGTTGTTTTCATTTCAAGGCCAGCATTACTTAATGTGCTTGTGTTCAAGAAGACTAAGAACCCCTATTTCTATTAGATTGGGACTAATTTATTATAGTATCAGTAATTATTTATATTATAGTGAAGATTGTTGCATTTTTCTATATGGTTATTCTTTAACAAAATCTATAATTCATAGGTTTATTTCTTTTTTATTAATCATTTTATTCATTTAAATTTCAAATGATAACCCCATTCCCAGTTAACCCTCCACAAACTCCCCATCCCATCTCCCCTCTCCCCCATCCCCTTTGCCTGTATAAGGGTGCTTCTCCACCTACTCATCCACTCTTGCCTCAGCCCTACAGCATCCCCCTTACCCTGGGGCATCAAGCCTCCCTTTCCTCCCACTGATGTCAGATAAGGCCATCCTCTGTTACATATGTATCTGGAGTCCTGGATTCCTTTACATATACTCTTTGGTTCATGGTAGCTGGTAAAAACCACTTTGGAAATCAATCTAGTGATTTCTCAGAAAATTGGAAATAGTTCTACCTGAAGACACAGCTATACCACTCCTAGGTATATACCCAAAAGATGCTCCAACATATAATAACAAGGACATATGTTCCACTATGTTCATAGCAGTCTTATTTATAATAGCTAGAACCTGAAAATAACCCAGATGTGCCTCAGCAAAGGAATGGATACAGAAAATGTGTTACATTTACACAGTGGAGTACTACTCAGCTATTAAAAACAATGACTTCATGAAACTTGCAGGCAAATGGATGAAACTAGAATGTATCATCATGAGTGTGGTTATCCAGTCACAAAAGAACACATATGGTATGTACTCACTGGTAAGTATATATTAACCCCAAAGCTCAGGATACCCATGATACAACCCAGTTGGTTATCTTCATCATGTACTTCTTTCATGTTTTTTAATTTTGAAAATATCTAACATGTATACACTGTAGCTTTGGAACATAGTCCAAGAATGGAGTAGTTTGAGGAGAATTCTGGGTGCTTGTGACAAAACTTCAAGAAAGCCAGACAAGAGTCTGGTGCCTCTTCCAGGTATAGTAGAGTAAAATGAATTTATTCCATATTATTCACTACAACTGGTGGTTGTTATTTGTTTTTCTGCAGAGGCACATAAACAAATATCTCATAGAGACGGGAAAATATGTGCTTGCCATGTACAACTTGTTCTTGTGATTGGTCACATTTCTCCTGCGATTCTTCTTAACCCTAAGAGAACAAATTGTCTGATGCTCTGAATAAGGTTGGCTATTGCAGGAAACTTTAGTTTGTTTCATTTTTAGGCTCTATCCTCCCAGGTCTCATAGCCTAAAGTGCTGTAAACAATGTAACGTGGTCATTGTTATCCATATTTTCTTTCTCCAAAGAGCCTTGCCCCATGTATATCTTACACGTCCTTTTTGAACTCATGTCTTCTAAAGTATTTTATTTTAATTTTTAAAATAATTTTAACCAATCTTACTATTTATTAAACCTTTCAACTCATACTTTTATTTTATTTTTCTTAAGTTCTTAGGAAGTCTGCTCATTATGTCACACATTCAGTTATTCATTTGAATTTCTTTTTTTAATAAAAACTTGCTGAGAACTTAATTCTTAAATCTCATTTTAGTTAGGTTTCATTCTTTTTCTGTATTTGTCGAAATGTTATTGTTTATATATCTGGAAAGATTCTTCAATCCTGTTTCACAGTAACGACAATATCTTATGTTTGTCTTGCAGCAGTATAAAGTATGAGTTTTTCAAGTATTTATTCTATTGCCTGTAAAAATATGTATTAAAATTGTGTCATTTTCTTCCAGGTAATTCTCCTCATATTGCAGATTGTGTTTTTTTTCCCATTGCCAGGGATGTCGCTTGTTTATTCATCTTGAAGTAGGAAAGTTCTACATAGGGATTAAAGTTGGCCCAGGGACAATATGTAAATTCTTTTTGATGTACATTAATATTAGGCTGAGTGGGATCAGAATAATTTTCAGTTTTAAAGTGTATACTTTAGGCAAGTCTGAACACTCCACACATTCTCATGACCTTACAGTCTTCATACAAAATGCTCTACCTGGCCATAATGAGTAAAGTTCGATACACCAACTTTCTGATTTCCTTTCTGAGAAAAAAAGTTGATATGCAATAATATGTAATTGTAAAAAATTAATTTATTTACAACCCAAACCCTGCCCCTCCCATTTGCCCCTTTGCTGAGTATCTCATTTCCCTCCTTTTGGGCTCTGAGAGGGTAGCTCCCCCCCCCAGTATCCCCCAAATCTGGCACATCAAGTCTTTGCAGGATCATACCCATCCTCTTCCACTGAGGCAGGACAAAGTAGTCCTCTGTTACATATGAGGCAGTAGCTTCAGACTAGCCTGTTTTTTTGTTCTTTCATGAATGGCTCAATCTCTGAGATCTCTCAGGATTAGTTGACACTGTTGGTCTTCCTATGGGGTTGCCACCCCCTTCAGTTCCTTCAATCCTTTCCCCAACTCTTCCATAAGAGTTCCTGACCTCTGCCTAATGTTTGACCGTGAATCTCTGCATCTGTTTCAGTCAACTGCTGAGTAGAGCCTCTCAGAGGACAGCTATGCTAGGTTCCTGTCTGTAAACATAATACAGTATCATTAATAGTGTCATGGATAGGTGTTTGCCCACAGGATAATTTTCAAGTTGGAGCAGTTATTGGTTGACAATTCTGTCAGGCTCTGCTCTATCTTTGTCCTGGAATTTCTTTTAGACAGTATAAATTTTTGGTCAAAAATTTTGTTGTTAGGTTGGTGTCCTTATCCCTCCACTGGGGATCCTGCCTAGCTACATGAGATTGCCTCTTCAGATTCTCTGTCCCCACTGGTAGACATCTCAGGTAAGGTCACTCACATTGATTCCTGGGTGTCTCCCCCATCCCAGGTCTCTGAGACTTCTTAGAGATACAGTCCCTCACCCTCATGCAGCTGCAGATTTCCAATCATTCCCCTGGGCTTCTTCTGGGCTTCTCTTCTATTTCCACACCTGATACTGCCCCCTTCCACCTCCCCTCTTCCATGCAGGTGCCCTTCTTCCTCTACCTCCTATTACTGTTTGTTCCCTCTTCTAACTGGTATTCAAGCATACTTACTTGGGCCGTTTTTCTTGTTTAACTTCTTTGGGTCTATGGGATACATCCTGAGTATTCTGTACTTTATGACTAATATCTACTTATTAATGAGTACATATATGCCATGCATGTTCTTATGGTTCTGAGTTACCTTACTCAAGATATTTTCTAGTTCCACTTATTTGCCTGCACAATTCATTATGTCTGTGTTTATAATAGCCGAATAGTATTCTGCTGTGTAAATGAATCACATTTTCTGTATCTATTCTTCAGTTAAGAAATATTTGGGTTGATTTCAGTTTCCAACTATTACAAATAAGGCTGCTATGTACACAGTGGAGTCCTTGTGGTATGGTGGAGCATGTATCTCTTGGGCCTTCAGGTAGAACCTTCCTAATTTTTTGAGAAAATACCAGATTGATTTCCAGAGTGGTTGTACAAGTCTGCAATCTCACCAGCAATAGATTAGTGTTCCCGTTTCTCCTCTCCTCACCAGCATGTGCTGTCAGTTGAGATTGGTGTAAGGTGGAATCTCTCAGGTTCTCCCCATCCCCCTCAACTGACTAAGAATTTAAACATTTCTTTAAGAGCTTCTCAACCATTCTAGATTTCTCTGTTGAGAATTCTCTGATTTAGCTCCATACCCCGTGGTTTAAAAAAAAAAACAACAAAAAAAAAAACAGGTTATTTGCTTTGTTGGAGTCTAACTTCTTGAATTCTTTACATATTTAGATATTAGCCCTCTGTTGGATATATGGCTCGTAAAGCAAATAGTTGCCAATTAGATCAAATTCAATAAAGCTCTCTAAGAAAGAACCTTATGAGTATTAAGAATCATAAAGGAAGCAGGATCAACTCAGTTCATGTAGGATTTTCTACAGATCACTGTCTTCAATATTAACTCAAGAGATTCCTAATCTGGAGATGGTGAACTGTCCAACCTGATGAATCTTCTGACACATAACAAATGAGAAAGTGGGATAAATGAAGATTTTGTCTTGATCTGGTTTGATAATAATGGGTAATTATTTACATGAATCTATAGTGTAAAAGTAACTTTTTTTCTTTTTTTTTTTTTTGTAGAATTTATCTTTTTATTTACATTATATCCCAATTGTAACCTTGTCTCCCATCCCCCATATTCCCTTTAGTGATCTTAAAAGATCACTCACTATTCAGGAAATTTTAGAAAGAACTTTTAACTTGGATAAACAATAACTCATTGATTTCTTAACCTAACATAATGCTTTTATAATGTGCCCTACTTTTAAAGAAACCAATCTTTTATCTCAATTGTGTAATCTGCTGTACTTTGTTTAAGTGTCATCTCAGAGGCTAACTGCTGAATAAGTTCGTGCTTTCTAGTCCTTTCTGAAGTCTATCTAGCTGGTTTGACTCAATTTTTCTGGCTCAACTCCTCTCCAAGATGACTGATTTAATCTGGTTTCCTGGGGCTTCTCGATGAATTGTTCTGCTTGGTCTTAAACTAACAATGTGTTCTTATCTTCTGCCCCCTTCCTATTTTCTGGCTTCAACTGCCTCTGCTGACTTATAGTGAACTGCATGAACACTTGAATGAACTCAACTCCACTGCACTGCACTCCCAACTCGACTTAACTGAACTGTCCAAAACTGCAATGACTGAGTTAAACTGACCTGCACAGAACTGACAGAACTGACTTTAACTCATCTCACTGACTCAACCAAACTTACTGACTAGAACTCAGAGATCTGCATGACTCTGTCTCCAAGTGCTGGTATTAAAGGCATGTACTCTATACCATGTTAGCTTTGAACTCAGAAATTTGCTTGCCTGTATCTCCTGGGAATAAAGGCATGTCTGTTTTCTACCCAGATCACACAGATCTAGAAGGTCCTTGGGTGTGATTCCTTGCCAGATAAGCCATGTTGCTAGATAAAAATTCCTCTACATGTAGAATAATAGTATAATGAAGGAGAAATACTCCATCAAGATTAGACAGATAGATCATGAGCATAGATCTTCACCATGGCTGATAGTACCCTAGAGACATTGTCTGTTTTGGAGGAAAATGAATGTCTGAAACACTTAACACGTATAGTTAAAGATAAGATAGTGAAGTCAAATGACTACCAAGTATCATATCCTCACAAATACGCTGTTAGATGTTGAGTAGGAAAGGCAGATCTCTTAAAATAATGGTTATTCAGAGGTAGAAATGACTTAACAGAGACCATATCTCAGCTTTAAATCATCTTAGTGAGCAAAGTTGAATTTTTGCTCTTCCAGAGTTATGTTTCCCAGGAGTCAGGCAAATGCCAAATGAATTCTCTATAGAGCAAAATAATATTATGCAAGTCTGAATTTTTTCTCTGTATTTTTCATACACTATTCACCACTCAATCAAAATTAACTAGACATGTCAAGAAATATAACAATGTGATTTTTAGCCATAACAAATAGTGGATAATTGAACAGAACCATTGGGAATTCAGATAACAGAGCTGATAAAACAGACCTGAATGCTTAATATGCACATTGAAATATATGCTACAGTGAAAAATTTCAACAGATAATAGGAAATCAAGAGATAAGCAGAACTTCTAAAACAGAAAAACCCACAAATATACATTAAACAAAGGGGAGGACTTTATAAAACACAACATGATTATCACAAGTTCTGTTTATACTTTCATGTATTTTATGAATTAACCTCATATTTTATTACTTTTAAGTATGTCATAGCTTCACTTAAAACATATCTTGCATACTTTTATAACTATGTTTTCTATATTTATATGTTTATAAACATGTTTATTTCCATAGCTAGTACATAGATTATATATATATGTATATTTTTATTTATATACATATATGCATATATGTATATATTTATATATACATATATGCATATTTTACCCATAAGTTGGGAATAGCTCAGGTGGGAAGAGTAAGGAGAGGAAGAGGAGAAGGAAGAGGAGGAACTAGGGAAGAGAGATGTAGGAATGATGGAAAACCACACATGAATCGCGAGCAGTCCTGGGTAACATCTTATGTCTTGGTTAGTCAATGGGTTAACTCTTCCAATTGTGTGGGCATCTTGTTAATTTGAGCATTACTAAACATATAAAGCCTTTGGTTAATCTTTAAGCATTAGATTCTCATTTCTACTGGGTACCATGTGGATGACAGGATGTTCTGGGCTCAGCCCAGCCTTGTGGAGACAGTGTGGAAGACTGGCAGATTGGCAGAGCTATCTCCCATGATGGCATCTCAAGGGTGGTAGGGCTGGTGTCTCTGGCCACCTGAGCTGGCAGCCTGAACTAGCGGTGATAATATGCCATGGCTCATGGCCATAGGCCTAATCTAGTTGGGAAGATGGTGGCTGAATAAGAACAAGCCAGATTGGGTGCCACCATTTTAAGTAATTACTTCAACATACACAAACACACACACACACAAACACACACACATATACACACACATATACACACACATACATGTGTGTGTGTATTGTATATTGTGTACTGTTTCAGTCTCTGGGTCAAAAGGCATGTAAAATTAGATCATTCTTCTGATTTGATATTTCATGAGCATGTTAATAAAATATTGGGGTAATACAGCATTAATTTTGTGTGCTTCTTAGAGATAACTGTCACTTTTAAATACTTATTGATAACTCATTTTATCATGTGTTGGGGATTTTTTCCCATGGTGATAGTCACTGATTACAAGGCTTTGGTGTTTTGGTGATGAACAAGACCCTTGCAATAATGATCTTTATACTAAAGAAGAAATCTCTAGTAATAGACAAATATTACTAAATGGAATACTTAAACAATATATTTGCTTCTGTTAGAAGAAGGTTTGAGATTGGGATTTGTGCAATGACCTGTTACTCGATACAAGAGGAATAATGAAGCTTTTGTTGTTGTTTTTCTTAATCCTGAGCAATGAGTACCTGAACATTAGAAAGGGGAGGTAGCTATTGATCCTAGTGGACTCAACAAACATAGAAGAAGCTAAGGTGAAATGTATTGATAAAGACAGAAAAGGCTAATGGGATAATGGGAATTATTAATTCTATAGGAAGGAAGCTTTATTACTAGATTCATGACAATTTTGAGTACTTTGTAGATAGGAAAATACTACAAATGACTTTTATTCAAAATTCACCTGGGTGCAGTATCTTAAAACATAGGCTTGTTTTAAGGTAGGAAATAAAATGTAGTATAAGAAGTTGCCATGGGGGTTAAAGACAACATTCATATGTCTTAAGAGATGAGTACAACATTAGTAAATATTTTTTTTAAAAAAAGGAAGAAATAGACGGGACCATCATACAGTTGAGTATTTAGAAGTAGAGACAGATGTCACAATAATAAACTCCCCATTCAATGCTTATACAATGTGCAGATGCCATTTATTTGCTATGGTAGAAGTTTCTGGGCAGGGAGCCAATTCAGAAACTATGTAGGCTCAACTGCAATGATTTTGAATTTAAATGATCTGTATTTCCTTCTACCATAGTTATAAAATAGAGAAGATTATAAATTCAGATCTTAAGAAGACACCTTTTATAAATTTGTGTTTAAATTTGTGTTTAATGAACATAAAATTGATTGGTCAAGTTCTCTGAAGTAGGTTGAGAAGAAATAATCAGATAAGATGATATCCTAAAATCATATGAACACTAATAATAATTTTGCAAAAATGTTGATGTTACTTATGAACACTTTAGAAGAAAGCATAAGGGAATGGGAATATGACTCAATCAGTAATGTGCTTGTGTAGAAGCTCGAGAATCTGAGTTCATATTCCTAGCACCCGTGTAAAAAGCCAAGAATAGCTTTGAATGTTGAGTCCCAGCACTGGAAACTTAGGGCCATAAATATCGTGAGACTTAGGAACCAATCCAATAACCTTACTCCAGGTTCATAGACTTTATCTCAAAATTTGTGGAGGGAGTGATTGAGGAAAGCACCTGAAGTTAACCACTGGCTTCTACACACATACATGTGTGTCAGCCGAATTACATGCACAAATATACATGTATGACTACAAATACAAGGCAAAACCAAACACAAAGAAGTAAGAATACAAATATTTGTTGGGTATAGGAGTGAAAAAGTCACAACTAGCTGATTATTTTTATTTTTCTTGAGCCAAAATAATAAGTATAATCAATAGCACCATCTCATTCACCCCAATTCATAACATTCTATCAACTGCCAACATTTTAAAGTGGGTTTTCTCTTCCCCATTATTACCCCCAGCATACCAATCCCAGAAATATCTGATAGTCAGTGGCTCTCACCTGTTTCAAGCATACTTATGTGTCCCTCCTGCTAACCTCTATCCATACTGCTTTCAAATTAATCCTTTCAAGTAAAGATGCACACCTGTCCAACTTACCACTCCTATGTTGATCCATTGCCATGATTTTTAATTTTAGGTTAAATTTGTGATTATAATTAAGAATTCTAATTTTTTATAAGGTATAACCTTCAATATCAACTGTATCCACTTTGAAAACATTATTCATAATTCTACTTGTCAAAATTTAATTGCATGTATTATTGGGTACATTGCAATGTGCTTCCATTCTCTTACTTATTTCTCTGTAATGTTTAGATTATGATAAGTTGACTTGCTCATCCTTTAAGAAACTTACTATTTTTTGTGACAATATAGATATATAATTTACTCTCATAATAATTTTGTAACATAAATGATAATTAATTGCAATCACTAGACTGTATCATAACCCTAACATACACAATCAGAATTGATGAAAACCTGCTAACTCAATATCTGTATCTTTGACAAAAGTCTCAAAATCTCCTCCCCCAGTAGTAACCTTTAATCTGTTTTCTACTTTTCTGTGTTTGGATTTAAAGTGCACACATAAATAATTCAGTGTTAGTATCACAGCTCCTAAAGGTGTTTCCAATTTGTTGACTTACAATACATTCTTGTTTATATGTCTTTTCTCTGAGCTGCCCTGAATATATATTTAGGAGTGAACTAATCAAGTACTGTAATATGATACTATTTACAGTATAGATCATATTATTATGTTTAGATAGAATTCAAACATATTTATGAGTGCATTAATTTTCTTGCATTTCTCAAGCCTAAAAATATATTTTCAGATTCTCTAAACATTTGCACAGACACACAATTTTTTTTAAGTATTAACAACATCAATTTGATTTTGTTTTTCTCTTCTTAATATTCAGAGCTGGTTTTCTAGTCACCAAAATGTACTGTAGTAACAGCACATCCATGACCCCTTGCTTGTCAGTCCCTTATGCTTTATGCCATGAAACTATTAAAACTGGGGTGACAACACTACCTCTCACTTCCTTCTAAAATATTCCTCTGTTGTATTCATTACACTATGGCATTAGTTCATCCTTATCTCCAGAAATCCACATTCATGGTATCACTTTTCCCTACAGGTGTGTCTAACTGTCAGGCTGTGCATCCCCTGAGTGGTAGAATAGGTATGAATGTGACCCAACACAAAATCATAAAGTTACTTAAAACATTATGGATTTTCTTTTATAACTTGATAATACAGTTATCAAGTGTGAACTTTGTTGATGACAATATCATGTTGTAATGCCAAAAGGTTGGACTTGCCTGCCAGCACTTACCTGAAAGGCTTGCAATATTTAAAACTCGACATAACCAGTCATAACCATTTTATAACCTGCTCTAACCTTTATTCCTTGCCCCTAAGCTTGCTTCCTTTATATCTGTCTATATTTAATGATAAATTTTGTCAGCCTCTGCCTAATGGTTTCCTTCGTCTTTAACAGTTCTGTATTTGGCACTCGTTTGGCCACATGCCTCCTGTGGATCCAATTTGGACTAAGGCAAAAATATTAGTATAAACCTTAGAAGTATATATACGAAGTTCTAATCTATGTCACTTCTTAAAATATGCATCTGTCGTCAAAGCCATTCTTCTATAGAAGTCTCTCAGCTGAATCATCCTTGTTGATCATGTTGTAAAAGGGGTCGTCTATTTTGCCCATACTGTAGATTTTTCAAGCTTCTTTGTCAAAAATTCTACTGAATATCCCAATCTCTACTGCATCTATGGAAACTAAGTAAAAATTCTAACATATTCATCTGCTTTAAAGACTATTTGACTTGTGTTACTTACTGTCTGCATGTGATTATAAAGATCCATGCTTTGATTCAGATGCATATGCTTCTAGTACTCTCACACTGGCAGACAGCTCCTGAAGGAAGGAAGAAATTAATGAGCAGTTCTTGATGATGGAGATATTTATAGTGCTATAGTAGACATTCCTGGAAACAAGGTTATAATCATGTTGTAAACAATAACAATAATCTTGCTATAATCTCTTCACTTAAATGTGTTTCTAATAAAGTTTTAAGAGTAAGTACATGATCAACTCTAAAAACAATGGAACATAAAGGCATAGCATGAGCTAGGATCTTTCCTTTAGGATCTTATAGATCCCATGATGAGTCTGTCTTGGAGATATCCTGGCAACTAGACATTGGAAAAAGGGATTATTAGCTCAGTGACAGGCAAGTTCACAGTGACAGGTATGCACTGACACTTAGAAAGTATATAGCAATGACATGTTTAATCCTAGATGAAGAGTTGGTTTGTAGGGGGTCAGAGAAGCACATAGGGCTTGGTTCAGTGAGCAGAAATAATTTCTTCGCCAAAAGGAAGAGACATGCTTTGATTATGGGAAATAAGTCTAAGTTGCCAAGGCAAGGCTGCATATTATCCATGAATTAAAAAAAGGATGCACAGCAGAGACCTAATTAGTTGTGGGAGACACTGTTATGACAGAGAGGAAGCGGAATCTGATGAAATTCTGTGGGCTAGGGCTCATGATTCAGTTTAACCTTTTAGAATCATCATGTCCATGGGGTAGGAAGGAAATCTAATGAGAACAGCTCAAGATGGCTCTGCACGAGATTAATGGCTACAGCCTAATGTATAAAAATGGGCTTCTTCTAGACATCACTTTTCCCTTGGAGGAAACCCAACTTCTTAAAAATGGCCAATTCTCCATTAATTTGCGAAGTATAAAAAGTTGATAATGCTTAGGATTTCATCAAAGATGCCCACCACCAAAGAGAATCTGACCATGCACTAATTAGGTCTAAAGTCTATGATGTTAAAGTAAGTATACATATACTACTTAAGAATGCTCTTTAGAAATAAAATTTAAAGAACGTTATTTCTCTCAAAACTATAAAATTTTTACCTGGAAAAGGTCACTTCATAATAATTAAATGGTACTTTTTATTGTTGCCAATGAATAAATTATGGAGTTTGAGTCTACATGCTTAAAGATAATAACTACTCTAGAAGACTTAACCCAGATGCTGATTCAGACAAAAGGAATTATTTAATTGTGATAAATTTTATCATACATTTTATAAAGTTTTATGTGCAATCATTTAGGGACAATGCTATAATTTTCTTTAAAATATAGCATTCTAAAATACAAACATCTTATCTCTTTACTTTCAGTAGCACGTTCAAAGTCCTTATGGTGCCTTAAATAGTAACCACAACTAGCTACAACATGTGTGCTTTTTTCCAGCAAAATCATGACTAGGAAAGGGGAGACTGGCTGGTTTTGTGGTCTCCAAATGAGGTTGATATCTCTTCAAAATTTAGGGTTTGTTATTCTTCTTAATGTTATGACCTGCAAGAAAAGAGCATATAAAAATATTCATGCATTTATTGTCACCAAACAAGTAAAAGTCTAACATTCATCAGTTGATATAGATAAGGATAATGTAGACATAACTTTGATAGTAGAAAGATGATTTATTAGGTAAAGTTTTAGTGTCTGAGATTTATTAATGCTATCAACACAAAAGGAAGGTGCACCCAAGGCAAACATATGAAGTGCCTAACAAAGTAATGTAAAAATCAAAAATACCATGTTTAATAATTTTCATATTTCTAGGTCCTAGTGCTTATCAATTTTTAATAAAAACTTTGATTAAAATATAATTGCATAAGTTTTCCATTCTCTGTCCTCCAATGTCCTTTTTCTCTGACATACAGGATGTCACCCCAACACCTCTCAAACTAAATGGCCTTTTATGATCATCATTTTTACATACCTACAATGCATAACATTTATAAGCTATATTGCACTAGAAAAAATTGGTGTGGTTCAGGTTTAAAAATGAAAACATTATTTTTGTATAAAAAAATACCTGCAGAATTTGTAAGGCTGCAAAAATCCACTGATACATTTTTTAATAACCAGGTCTTTCTTACTTTAAGAACATGCTATATCTTAATTCACTTGTCAGTGCATGATTATGAATGATAGAGTCCTGGATAAGACAATGTGATCCAAGAAAAGTATTACAAACTGGGTGACTAAAATCTACAGATTTTTTTTTCTTGCTTGGCTTTGGAGGTGTCAAGCCCAGAATTCAGTGTTTGTAGTGCCATGTTAGCACTCAGTCAAAAAGCTCTTTCTGCTTCTTCCTAGCTGCTAGATGATGGCTGCATACAAGCCTACCTTTCCTTAGCTTATGGGGTAATCATGCCATATGCTTCTATTTTCACATAGCTGCCCTCCTTGTACGTATCTGTACCTCCTTTTGTTTTCTGGGAGAATAATAGCTATATTTGATTAAGTCAGTGGTTCTTAGTGGTTCGCAACCTTCCTAATGCTGCAACCCTTTAGTTTTAGTGACTACCAAAACTAAAATTATTTTTATTCCTACTTCATAACTGCAAGTTTGCTTTGTTATAAATTGTGTTGTAAATATTTGTTTTCTGATGCTCTTAGATGACCATTATGAAAAGGTCATTTGACACCCTAGAAGGGTCTTAACCTACATGTTGAGAACCACTAGATTAAGGTCTCACCCTTCTTCAGGAAGACCCCCATATTAACTAATCACTTAAAGTTTAATCATCTTTTTTTTTTTTTTATGTCCCCAGTGTAGTTACATTCTAAAATTCCAGGAAGTACATAGATTTTGGGTGGGTATCCTTCAACCTAGCATGCTAAACTTCATTTGCAATATTACAACAATCACTTTGGGAGGAGGGACACACCTTAAACTGATAAGTAGTACTGAGTCTGTTTGTTACAAAGTTTATTAAAACATTGAATAGTAAAGTTGTATTTTATTCAATAGAGGCTGAACAGTCCATAAAAACCATTGATATCAATAGATAGATACTTGCCTTTATAGGTTTAAATAAAACAGAATCATAATTTGGGCACAAGAATGGATGAAGTATTAATGTGGTTAATTCATGTGCATATGGGTTATGGAGAAGAATTTCAAAAGCAATCATTTTATTTATGTTATTTCTCTCTAATTACACTCGTCAGAGTTTTGAAATTTTATTTAATTCTGACAGCTCAGGATTCTAAATGAATTTAGCTGAGACAACGCTCTACACAATGATTACTTGGTCAAGGAATAAATAAAGAAAGACATTAAAGACTTTTTAGAATTTAATAAAAATGAGGACACATCATACCAAAACTTGTGGGACTCCATGAAAGCATTGCTAAGAGGAAAACTCATAGGTCTAAGTGTCTACAAAAAGAAACTGGAGAGAGCGTACACTAACAACCTGACAGCACACCTGAAAGCTCTAGAACAAAAGGAGACTAATACACTCAAGAGGAGTAGACAGCAGGAAATAATCAAACTCAGGGCTGAAATCAGCTAAGTAGAAACAAAAACAACTATACAAAATATCAACAAAACCAGGAGCTGGTTATTTGAGAAAATCAACAAGATAGGTAAACCCTTAACCAGACTAACCAGAGCGCACAGACACAGTATCCAAATTAATAAAATCTGAACTGAAAAGGGAGACATAACAACAGAAACTGAGGAAATTTAAAAAAAAAAAACATTAAATCTGACTACAAAAGCTTATACTCAACATAACTGGAAAATTTGGATGAAATGGACAACTTTCTAGACAGATACTAGGCACCAAAGTTAAATCAGGAGCAGATAAACAATCTAACCAATCCCATAATCCCAAAAGAAATAGCAGCAGTCATTAAAAGTTTCCCCACCAAAAAAAGCCCAGAAAAATCTCATTTCTTTAAGAATCCATGAGAACTATTTATTCTCAAGGGTTCTAAGCATGGTAACTAAAATTATCCTCTCATTATTTAATAAATATTTATTGAACAGCAGCTTTATAGATATCTCCTTATAGGCAATATGCAGTGCAGAGAGACATGCAAGCATGGCTTATGTTTATACTCCAAGTTTTTGAAGGAACAGATGTCCTAGAATCTCCAGTAGAGCAATCTGTGCTATGGAGCCATTATGTGTGATGTCTTCCTATTTCCTTTACTTAAAAAGTATTTTAAGGATTTTATTTAAAATGATATAGGAATGATCTTAGAAAACAATGCTTTCAATTTTGTAAATTTTATATTTCAGCTCATATGTAAGTAATAGTTTTAGAATTATATCAATTTTAGGAAAGAATTTCAAAGACAATTGGTTTATTTTTGTGATTTCCTCCCTTAATGCATTGGTCAGAGCCTTGAAATAGTATTTAATTTTGATAGTACTCACTGAAGAAATTTAGATCTCATTGGTTTCCTTTCTATTTACTGTATGGTCCTATATGTAAATGGTCCATTATTTATTTCTTCGTCTTTTACCCTATTCTTTCAGTGAATGAAGAATTTTAGAGGTTTCATTGGCTATTTTAGGAGTACAAACCTGCCATTTAACAATTTCATACTTTAGAAGAGTTTGGAAAGAATTGGGCTTGGAATTGTAAAAGAAATTTTCAGCATTTGTTTTCCCATGCTTATACACTTTCAAGTGCTGTCCCAACCACTGGCAGTGCCTTAGGAAGTATGAAATTATATTTTGTATTAAAAATAACCAGCTCACTGAAAATATCAAAATAATTGAAAATTTGGAAAACTAATGGATGCAAGAAATAGTGCGATAGTCCTTATTCATCATGTTCCCTGATTTATGCAGGTATACAAATACCAACATTTCCTCAAATAGAGAACTTGCTTTACCCTAGATAATAAGAAGATTATTCATTATAATTTTTTATTTAACATATATTAAATAAATAAATATTTGTTGAGTGCCAATGCAGGTCCTATTCTCAATATTTGGAATATAACCTTGGGATTATTTGCACTGAGGAGCTTATGTTTTTCTGCAGATATGAGACCACAAATGATAAAAATGATGTGCCAGATTATGTATTCTGTAAAAACATGATGGGCACAGTGGAAAAGGTTAACTGAGACTTAATAAAAGATATTGGATATAGTAATGGTATGGGGTTTGTTTTACTAAATATTCTAGACACACTGATTGGGAATATGTAATCTAGTAAGACTGAGATACCCTCTAGATAAAAGAAATACAGGAGAATTGAAACTGAAGCCCTCATACAGAGTAGTAGAGATGATTTAGGCCATCAATGAGGCCAGGCTATTTTCTGAGGAAGTAAGTACTAGGAGGAGCTGGGAGCAGTTACTTGAGTTACTCAGCTCAAATAGTCTACATAGAGACCATTTTGGATAAGCTATATAAAGTGGGGAAACATTACATGGTATTACACAGATGAGCAGCTGGATCTTACGTCTGTTCTACAAGATTATTTCTCAGGTTACTAGGGACAAGCAAATATGAAAAATAGGGGACCTATTTTTCAGTAACCTCCTGAAAGGGTAATGGTGATGTGAACCCAGCTCTTGATCTTGGTTGAAACCTGTCAGCGATTATGAAGTAGAGGATGTAGGACTCCAAAAAGAATATTGCCTCTAACAGTTGGATGGATGGATTTTGTATTATCTGGGATGGGAAATCTATGTGTGTGCTGGGAAGGGGTGGTTGTGCAGAGAGAATTTGTCTCATCATTGAAATTAGATCTTGTAAGAGAAAAGACAAATCAAGTTGGCAAAAAGATTTCTGTATTAATTCAGAACAAAAGACATTGGCAGCAGATTATGAAACAGAAAATAAACAACAGAAGCAAACAACAAGAAAGCCAATAACTTCTAGGGAACATCTGAGAATCCTAGAGCTGCTGTGATAAGTTTTCACATGGCATGATGGCTTAAAATAAAAATTTACTCTGATATTTCTGGATATACAAGTCTAAAATCAGTTCTCTTTGTCTAAATTGGGTGTCACGAGAGATGCATACCGTCTGGCTTTGACTGGAAAAAGCATTCATTGTTTCTTCCAATTTCTGGTGTCTACCTGGATGCCTTAGCTATAGCTCAATTATACGACTCTCTGCCTTTCTGTCCATACGGGATCAGCCTGGTGTGTCTGTGTCAGATTTTCCTCTGTCGCAAAGGAAATGCTGCATAATCTTTCTATTTTGAAAATGTTTAATCATATCTTCAATAACTGCTCCTGAAATAATGTGCCCTTCCCATTTAAAACTTGATATATTGTTGTTATTATTTTGCCAAAATATAACTAGGAAAGAAGTGGTTGTATGTATATAATCAGCAAAACAATTGCCTTACCTAATTGTTTATAACATTATTGAGACTTAATTAATGCATATTAAACTGCTCATAAATATTAAGTAAAGGGTTGACTTCTGTTTTGCTATAACTATACAAACATAAAACATTGTCATTGAGACAATAAATATTTGCATTGTCCTGAGAAGTCTTGTTCCATCCTGTACCATTTATACCTCCTGTCCCATCCAGTCCAAATAATGATATGTTTATGTGACAAGAGATGATTTGAATTTTCAGAATTTTGTATAATGAAATTATGCAATATTTACCCCATTTATTGAGGGTTGCATGCTTTGACCCTATGACCTTCAAACCTTAGGGGTTACCAGTGTATTAATATCAAGAACTGGTGATATCTATTGGCCACTTTCTGCTGTGACAAAATATGCTAATGAATAAGACATAAAGAGTTAAAGGTTTATTTAGTCCATGTGTCAATAGTCCACACCCCATGTTGTTCATGGGGAAGTCATGGAAGCAGGAGTCCAAGGCAGCATTCACAGAAAGCAGACGAAAGTGAGAAAATACACTCAGCGGGCTTTCTCTTTGTTATTTCGTTAAAGAGTCTGGCCATTGTGGTGCCATTGATCACCATGACCATCACCACCATCACCATCACCACCATCATCATCATCACTACCACTATCATCATTACCATCATCACCATCACTATCATTATCTCCACCACCACCACCACCACCACCACCACCATCATCATCATCTTTTATAGACAGAGTTTCTTCATGTAGCTCTGGCTGTCCTGGAACTAGCTATGTGACCACGCTGGTCTGGAACTACCAGAAACCTGCTTGCCTATGCCTCCCTAGTGCTGGGATTAAAGGCATGCACTATAACTGCCTGGCTATCATTCATTACTAAAGTGGGTCTTCTCAACTCAATTAACCTAATATAGATAATTCTACACAGGTATTCCCAGAGATTTGTCTCCTGGGTGATTTTAACTCTTGTAGACCTAGCAGTGAGCTATTATTAACCATCACAGGCTGTTAGGAGGGGTTGAAGTAATAATAAACCCTGTTTGATGAATGGAATTGGAGGTTCTTATAAAAGATGCTTCATGCAGAACTTGACACACCTGCCATCTTTCTTTCTGTCATGAGCAAACAAAGCAAAATATGCCAGAGTATGGAGCTCCAAAGTTCAGCCTCCAACAGTGAGAAATAGAGTATGGTAGGAATTATCTAATCTTGGGTATTTTTCACAGAATCACAATAAGGACTAGGTTTAGGAGATATCTTCCTTCTTTCTTTCAGCCTGTTAACTTTATTTCATGTCTTCACTGAATATGTTGCTTCATTCTTTTGTGTTGCTGAGTGAGATACTTAAAAAAACACCTTCATTTTATATATGTGATTTTATTCCTTTATAATGTTATTGCTTTGTCACATTGAAAGGAGAATTTCACTAGTTAGTTTGGAAACCTGGTGATCTCTCTGTCTTACATGCCCATTTTTTTGTTCAACAATAACACATTCTTGAGAATTGCATTTTTGTTGTCTTTATGTTGTGTAATATAAACCTTACTTTTTAAAAATGTCACATACAATTTGTTTCCTTATATCAGCGCCATGTTTATTCAGTTGACTTATTTCCTCTGGTAACTATGTGCAAAGTCATTAGGGTTCTTGAGAAAGGAAGTCCCACTATTTAGAAATACAGAGATCTTGTTTATATGAGCTACATGTTTTGTTTCATTTTCTTGCCTTATTTCAGTGGAAAAATCAATAATGTTTGGAGTAGAAGTACTAAACATTGAAAAAAGGGTAAGTAATCCTACTGAGAATGGATCCTATCCTACATTTTTATGGTGTGGTCTTAAGTCTTATCATAGATTCTACCCAGTTTCTCAGATAGATACATGAATATTTCCTCATCTCTAAATGCCTATATGATATTTTAACTAGTCCAGTATACAATTGGTATACATAATCTTACTACTGCTTTGTTTTTCTTATTTACAAAAATCTGTGTTAATAATTTATAGAATATTCTGGAAGCAATATGTGTTTACCCATCACAGACATTTCCCATTTTCCTGGCATCCTGTCCTTCCAACAGTAGCTCACAGGCTTGCTCATCCAGCTCAAGTCTTCAAGCGCTCTTCACATCTCCCTAGTCTCTGCCCCCACTTGCACAAGATCTGTCTCGTCAGAATTCAAATTCCTGGTCCAGAGTGTAAATTCTTTGTCCTTTACAAAGAAATAATTTCTGTACAGATATCTATTTTCCTCAAGTCTTATCATACACAGACTCTTAAGTACTCAGAATTTTGGCCTTTCTAAACTGTAAAGGATTTGTTTGAAGATCCAGAGAGCACAATGTATTTGGAGCTTATCTTTTTGGTCAGACAATAAAGGTAACGGTTTGCTTTTCTGCCTCTGAAAAAGTGTTTACCTCAAATCATTTCCTCATACATAAGACTTGTACTGTGCTGAGTATATATATGAATATACACACACACACATATATATGTATATGTATATATGTATATATGTATATATGTATATATATATATGTGTGTGTGTATATATTGTGTAGACATGTATATATGCATATTATACATATATTAAGAAATAAGTTTCAATCTTGACATGGACTTTAATTGCATACTATAGTATAACTAATAAATGGGTTTTTAAATGGGTTGGAGCAAGATTACCAGCATGACAAGCACTACAGTTGGGGGCCTTTAATTTCTTTAATTTCTGGTAATGACTACAGATAGTTAGACTTGAAGAAAGTGCAGAAAAGGAGCAGAGAGACCTGAAAGACTAAATGAAGGTGAGTCATTATGGGAGGACTCCAGGTCCTTAAGATGAAGTGATGACATTGTAAGTCTATGAGGGACATTAAAGCCTTGGAATTAGTGAAGTAGTGTCTGGTCATATGGTGGGATTACTCACAATATCATTAATAGGGACACACACACACACACCCCATACACCCAAAACTCCAATACACACTATGCTCGGCCTCTGGGTCATCTATTTCACTATATCTTTCTTAAGGAAATTATTTTGTTAAGTTAAGATGCTTTGGAAATTGTGAGATATGCATGAACAGCCCCTTTAGTGTGTGCTACAAAAGCTATTGCTTATTTTATTTGTCCTTTCAGTTACTCATATGTAAACTGAAATAAAACAGAATTTTACTAAAAGTTGTCCTCACCCTGAGAGCTTTTCCCTATGCACTTAAGGGTTGTTGAAAAGAAACTGAAACAGCTGTCTTCTGAAGGTAGATTGGCTACACCTAATTTCTTATTCCTGAAAGGTGCTAAAGGAAAGGAGTCTAAAAACAATAGCAGAATCCACCTGCTCTAAATGGCAAGCCCATTTTAGCTGCAAAAGCAGACTGTCTGGACAGTGCTGCTGAGGGGAGCATATGCTTACTGGAATCTGTTCATGTCCAAAGAGCTTAGCTGTCCTGATGGTATATGTAGCTCTTCTACTCACAAAGTTGAAACTTATACTTACCCTTTATAAAAAAAATTGAATTTTATAGCTGAAGTTCTGACATATTTCAGTTCTCTAGACACCAAAGAAACAAGAGAAAAGTACAAAATGGGAGAAAAATATTTTTGAATAGCAAGTATTTCATCCATATAGAGAAACCTTTTGTCTTTTGCAATGAGGATTAAACACACACACACACACACACACACACAGAGAGAGAGAGAGAGAGAGAGAGAGAGAGAGAGAGAGAGAGAGAGAGAGAGAGAGAGAGAGATTTCATAATGTTCACACGTTAACTCACATTATACATTTCATTATTTTTCTGTGTTAAGTATATTCTTCTTTCTGTGATAATTTTGAGCCAGAGGGAAAATACATGCTAAGTAAAGCTTTTAAAAAGAAGAAAATAGAAGCAAAATAAATTTAAAAAGTATTTGAGTCAATCTTGATGTCTCTTCCATTTTCTAAATTCAAACAAGACATAGTTGCTAGTTATACATCTAAGCTGGTATACAGGTCTTATAGATATCTGATCTTTTGTTAATTCTACATAATACTGCTTTGGGGTCATAACGGAATATGATCTCAGTTTATTTTGGAATCTTTTACCTGATGTCACTTGCATCTTAGTAGACATTTTCAATTCAGTAGGTGACAATTCAAAATAAAAATAAAAATAAATCCAGAATCCTGACATAGATTTCCTTTAAAGTCTGTTCTTTTCCTTCCAGAAATACTGGCAATATTGAAATTCCAGAACCACAGTATGATTACAAAATGCAAATAGAGAATTCTATGTACTTGCTTAAATATTATAAGTAGTGTAGAGCCAGTTTTTACCATTGAATGCAGAAGACCAAAACACTTACAAGAGTCTCATGCCTATTTTCATTGTGACTTAGTTAGGATTGTGGTAAATTCATCTTTAGAATAAGTGAAGGACCATTTGGAACAATGGTCCTTTATTGAAACAATAGCTACTATCAGCTGTACATCAAAACCCAGGGATAAATACATGTCAGAATACAAATTATTCAAAGTGATGACTAGGCTGCAGTGGGTCCAAACTAACAAACACAATCTCTCACAAGCATAATTTTCAGGAATGTATGTATGTATGTATGTGTGTGTGTATGTGTGTATGTATGTATGTATGTATATATGTATGTATGTAAAGTAGTCCCTACATAATAAAAAACTACTTACATTAAAAAATACTCAGTTTGGTTGTATATGAATGAATGATAATCACACATAAAATCATCCGGTGCACCAATGGTGAATACTGAAAACACTAATAATGATAATTATATAATAAAATGATCTGTACAATGTTTTACAGTACTAGGTGATTTGACCTCCATGTCTGGGATGCTGAAAAGAAATATCCAAATCTTTAAATGTTGTTATGTTGGCATAGTCTTCATCATTTCTTCTGGATATGGAAACAGCTACATTCTCAAAGTTAAGAATTTGAGATTACATTGAATGATGTAACAGAAAATCCTTGGCAATATTTGGCACCTGAAACCACAGACAAATGGAAAAGGTTTGACGACCGGGGGAGGCCTGGTACCTACATGATTCCCGTGAACACCTTTCTCTCTTCCAAGTCCTGCACTCCTGATCAGGCTGTTTTCTGTGTTGAGCATCATACCTGGTGTGCTACTTAGTCTCTCCTAACCCACAATTAACATTTTTTAAAAAATGTTTCTGTCTTGCTTCTTCAGGGAACTTGATTCTTGAGTCTGTGTCCTTAAACTAAAGCTAACTTCTACACTGTAACTCAATCACATATTCTGCTTCACAGACTTACTTTCTATAAGAAAATACAGTCACTTCCAAAATAAATGAAAAAAATGTGGTTATCCAAGTTTACCAATGTTGAAATGATTCTGCATCTTGAAATCCTGAAATAGCTCTGTTCCTTCGGCAAACTTAAAACCCAAGCAAGATCGTTTGGCTCTTTTGGATATAGGCCAGTGCCTTTGATCAGAACAGTATGTGCAGTGAGACAAACTGATTCAAGTTAGTCTGAACTTAATAAGTGATCATGTCACAGAATAATTTATAGGCCATTTTCAAACTCAGAGTGAGTTTGATCATTACTTCTTTTGCTTTTTTCAGTTGAAATAAATATGGAAAAGAAGCTAAGTATCTCTACATTGAATATGTCTAAGTCTTCTAAATATTCTAAAATATTTTACATCTCATACAACAATCAGAGGGAAGAGATGATCATTGTTTGGTTAATTGGTCAGGGTAAAGTATTGTTTTCAATTATCAGCATTGCTGTCTAATTCATTTGGCAAATTTCCAACATTTAAACCAGTCCATAGGTGATACCACCCAGTGGCATGGACTCTCCCATATCAATCAACAATTAAGACAATTTTCCCACAGACTTGGCTGGAAGCCAATCTGTTCTCAGAAAATGCCTTAATTGGGTCTTTCTCTTCCTGTGTGTGTGTGTAGATTGCATCAACATGGCAAAAATTCTAGCCACAAAAGTTTATATATTCATTTTATTACCCAGAAATATTTCAGAAGATATATTGCATTTCTATATATGACTTTTCATAATGACACACTTTAACCACACTATATCTTTTTACTTTTAAATGTAAATTAATTTTATTAATATTTTCTTTTTATGATTAATATATTCTTGTTATTTAAAGGGACAAGTAAAAAAACTTTGTGTAGCTAATATAAAATTATGACACCCATTAATAAGCAGAAGCTGATTTCAATGAGGGGTTTTGAAAGTTGCCCTTTTCCATTTTGTGATAATGAGAATCCTTTCAAATACTTCTTGGCCATTTTCATGTCGGTTCTGGAGAAGTGAGTCTTCAAGTTCTCTAATTATTTTGTAATCATGTTCTTATCTTGCCTTTGAGATCTGAAAGATCTTTACAGATTTAGATATTTACCACCATCTTTGCCATGTGGATGGCAAATGTCCTTAACCATGGCACAGGCTATGTTACCACTCTGTTGATAGCTTCCTTTGTTAGCAAACCTTTTCAGTTGAATGTACAATTTCTCTGATGTTTTTTGTTGTTGCTTGCAATTTTGGTGTCACATTTGAGGAATAGTTCAATGCTTAGATCTGAATAATGAAGCTTTGTCATTATGGTATTTTCATCAGTTTTATGGTTTTATACATAAAACAAAATGACCTTACACATGCTAGAGTAGTTATATTTATCTATATTTATATCCATATTAATATTCATGTTTGTATGCCACATCCATACTTTTCCTGGTTAAATTTTTTGTTGTAGTTGTTGTTGTGGCTATTTAGAGACACTTGGGAAGAGAGAACCTCAACTGAAGATTTTCCTCAGCAGGTTCAGCTGTAGTCATGTCTGTGAACAATTGTCATGATGGATGATTGACATGGGAGAATTCAATCCTAATGTGGGTGACACCATCCTAGGCAGATGAGTCTGAGTTGCCTAAGAAATCCAGCAAAGTTTAAGCCAGTGAGAAGTTAATAAAGCAGTGTTCCTCCACACTTTCAGCTCAAGTTCCTGCTTGTGTTCTTCTTTAATGGACTGTGACCTAGAAATATAGGGTTGGGAATGTAGAGGTGTCTCAGCAGTTAGGAGTTCATACTACACCAGCAGAGGACCTCTGTTCCCAGCATCCATATAAAAAGGCTTACATCTACCACATGTAATTCCAGCTCCAGGAAGTCCTGCACACTCTACCAGATTCGGCAGGCATACACACACACACACACACACACACACACACACACACACTTAAGATCATTAAAATATATCTTAAAATAAAAGGTAAGTTTTATCATGTGTAACAACACAGATACATGGAAAATTTTTTCAAGTAGGTTGAGTCATGGAAAGAGAACTATTCCATGATTCACTTATATGAATAACATAAAATAAAATTAATGCAAAAGCAGTGAAGAATATTGGTTGCGAATAAGTGGCCAAAGGGAATCTGCTCTTCTTGATAAAATTCTAGCTGTTCTAGATGTATGGTTCTACAGCTGCTGTACGTTCAGGTGCACCTAGACAACCACACTGTATCGTGCACTTGATGTTTTAATCAGAGGGTAGGTCTAATTCTAATTTTATTGTCACTACTCAGAAAAATATTGAATACAAGCTGGAGAAATGGCTTAGTATTTAATAACACTGACTGCTCTTCTAGAAGTACTGAGTTCAATTCCCAGCAACCACATGGTGGCTCACAACCATGTGCAATGGCACCCAATGCTCTCTTCTGGGCATTCTGGTGTATCTGAAGAGAGTGACAGTGTATGCACATACATAAAATAAATAAGCCTTTAAAATTATGGAATATATTTTTAAAAATATAATTGCACTAATATTTCTATATAATCAGTATAATTTTACAATTTTGATCATAGCTCCCATATTATGTAATTCTAAATGTGTTTCTTTGGGAGTTTTTCCTTTAATGTCATAGTAAGATTATATTGAGAGTTCAGACTTCATTTTATAGAACCTGATGTAAGCTTGAACTCAGGTAAACTAACAGGCTGATACCTAGCATTAGTTTCCAAGTTTCCTTCCAACAAAACCTGAGCCTAGCTCCAGTCACTAGGGTAATCCCCAGCAAGATCAGGTTAAACCCTCAACAAGATCAATTTCTCCAGGTTATTCCCCAAACAAACCTGCACCCCAGATTACAAACCCACCCACTGCCTAATGCCCACCAATGCAGAGGGGAGCAGAAATTAAGTTTATGGTATGACTCCCAGCACCAGCCAATTATGTTAAAAATCAGAGTAGCTTTCCAATTAGATGCTTGCACACTTACCCCTGCTTGCTGCTGACTATAAAGTCTTGCCCAGACAGACAATCGGGACTCCTTTATCGCCAAAACCATTCTGCATTGACAGTGGTGTGTTGGAAGGGCCCAAGCTAGCTCGAGTAGAATAAAGACCCTGGTGTGAGTTGCATCAGATTGGTTCCTGTCTGGTTTGGGGGATCACTAGCGTTTCCCTTGCACTACAATATGGGTATTATTCTTATTAAATCAAACTTTTGTCTTCTATTGCAACCATTAGTAAAAGTTTAATTTATATTGATATTAACATTTCAAAGTACTGTATGTTCTAAGAGAACAAAAAAAGTTCCCAAATAAATTTTATCATGGAAAATTTACAGTATAATTTTTTTAAAAAATATAATTCTGTAGAACCTTTGAATTATCAGAAGAATATTTAAAGCAATCATTCTTTGCATAGGTGGATACTCTTACAAGTAAAATACAAATGGATTAGTCAAACCAAGACAAGCTATTAGCTGTAATTGGATTCAAAATACATAAAACTAACATGTCAATTGCTATAAATAATCTCACGGTTTTTCCCCTCATTTCTCTGATTTGTCTCCTTAGCTCTGATGATACATCGCTGTGAATGAGACACAGTACAGGGGTTAGATTTTAACCAGTGATGCTTTCCACAATACATCTCTTGAAACATCCGTTTATGGAAACAACCTTCATGTCTTTTTCGACAGCCTCAAGTACAAATCTGAAAAAAGTGTCATTCAGAATGCACTTCAATGTTCTGTGGAAGATAACTGAGTCACTGCCTCTTTGGTGATTTTTGTACTTCCTCTTTCCCCTTCTCCTTTTTATCTAAAGCATGTACAAAACAATTCATGATACAAAATTTAGTGTCCCATAAGACACTGTGCAAAATCAAATATGTGCCACATTTGTCCATAATTTGGAGCATGGTTTTTCTCAAAGCGACTGCAATAAAACTGCATTAATCTTCAAGGAACTAACAGTGCTCTGAGGATTAAGACTCTTCTAGCTTTGGGTAGGCCTTAATTGTCTGTTTTAGTTTTCATTTGGTAATAGTATCTATGCTTTTGTACCCTCGGAGCAGAGCTAATATTTCTGCTAACAGTGGTTTGAATAAACTTCATTTACTATGGTGTGGATGGGATATGTCCACCATAGTTTAATGTGGTTGAACAATTGATGTCTGGCTTGTGGAGATGTTTTCAAAGGCTGTTTTTCTTATTATTTCATACAATGTATCTGAAAAGCAGTTCCTTCCTTCCCCCCCACCCCCGCCCAGTCCTCCCAACCTCCTCTGCTCCTTAAGCTCTCTTCTCTCCTCTTCCTCTTCCTCTTTCTCTTCCTCTTCCTCTTCCTCCTCCTCCTCTCCCTCCTTCTCCTCCTTCTCCTCTGTTTCCCTTCAGAAAAGAGAAGGGCTTCTAGGGATATTAACATTTTTAGACTACGATCAAGATCCTAGGAGTGGGTCTCTTGGGTTAGCATTGTGAAGGTGATATCCACGTCTGGATCTAGTCTTGGATCTCTTTTATGATCTGTTAAGATATGAACAAAGCATGACAGAAGGTCCTGTCACAGTGGATGGAGCTGGCTTTTTGGTATATACTGAAACTGTGAACCTAAATAAACTCTCCTTGAGTTGCTTTGGGCACATAATTTGGATACAGTGACCAAAGAAAGCACTCACACTTTGCCTCATCCTCTTACATCCTCTTAAAATCACCAGTTTCTGTAGCCATTTGGAGGGTAATGTCATGAATCTGTATTTATTACAGGATTTTTTGAAAGTTTGATGTGTTGAATGTAAAATGAGGCTTATTAGGATATCTTGTCCATTTGTCTAAAATAGTATGACCTTACATATGACCTTCAGTCACTTAACTACCTTCAGACTGCAGAAATGAGAACATAATTTTCTAAGTTTTGTAAGGCTGTTTTGAATCTTATTAATTCTGATAAGCTTTGCAAGCAGGTAGTTTTAGCTTCATTGATTTTTTTTGTATTGATTTTTTTATATCTCACTAATTTCTGCTCCAGTTTTTGGTATTTTCCCATCCTATTTGTATTTGGTATCATTTTCTTTTCTTTTTCTAATGTTCTCAAGGAAATGGCAAAATAAATCAATTTTACCTCTTTTTAAATATACATATAGATACTGATTGTTATGATTTTCCTTCAAGAATTGGTCATTATTTTTTTTAACCAGGAACTACTGCATGTATTTACAAATTGTTATATTTTGTATTTCCATGTCAAAATAGTTTAGAATTTTCTTGAACTATTTGTTGGTATATTTCTTACCTTCTAATTATTTCTGTATTTTGTTTCTTAAAAGATTTACTTATTCAACTTTTATGTGTATGGGTGTTCTGCTTGCATGCATGTCTGTATTTTCAGGAGAAGCATGACAAGGGTGACAGCTTTCCTTGAACTGGAGTTACAGGTGATTGTTACCCACCCTGTAGGTTCTGAGAATCAAACACAGGTCATAAAGAAGAACAACCAGTCCTCTCAATTGTTGAAGTATCTTTTTCTTCTCTGTATTTTCTACATATACTCTGAATATTGATTTTTCTTTTAACTTACTACAGTTAGAGAGCATAACACATCATATAATTTAGACCCTTTGAAATTCAGAATATTACTTATAATTTCAAAGATGTATGTCTACCAGAGGAGTAAGGGTTCTATAAATGTTACTTAGGCTGAGCCGGTCTGATAGGGTTTTTAAATAACACATAGGTCCTGAGTAAGTCTAAAATTTACTATTCAATAACTCAGGGAAGAATGGTAAATCATCTTGGATTCCATGTTGCTCTATTTTTTCATTAAGTGTTAGTATATTTTATTATTGGGGGAAGACTGTTAATTCATAGGCTCACTATTATAAGTTATGATTTTTCTATTAACCAAATACTATATCATTGTGAAGCTTTATTCTTTATCACAGGAGAATGTACATTTTAGTCTACTTCTGATATTAATAGAGCCAATCTGGCTTTTTACTATTACTATTCTCTAGAGGCATTTTACTGTTCATGAGAGACATCTTTTCACATATATATTTAAATTGTAGTGCTTGCTGGACACTGTCTACTAAACACAGTAGTAAAACCATTATATTTACTGGAATTATAGGTGTCATTAATGCTAAAAGTATAATTTTTTTCTATAACTGATAGTTTCCTCTACCTTTTCGTCGTCTTTGGTTAAACCAATTTAATTTGTTCTGTACTATTTTTTAGACATTCTTCATTTACATGTATTCATTCCAAGACATATCCATATATGTGAGAAAAATACAAAACTGTATGCCTAATAAACTTCAGTTTGGATTTTCATTTCCCTACTGGGTAAGAATGTTGAACATTTATTTAAGTGTTTCTCAGACATTTGTGATTCCTCTATTGAGAATTCTCTGTTTAGATACCTACTGCATTTTTAAATGAGATTATTTAGTTTGTATGATATCTAGTTTCTTGAGTTCTCTCTATATTTTCGCTATTAGACATTTATGTATAGATATGGAGTTGGTAAAAAATCTTTTCCCATTCTGTAGGTTTTCTTTTTATCTGATAGATGGTGTTCTTTGTCTTACAGAAGTTAAACAAATTTCATGAGGTCCCATTCATTAATCATTGACCTTAATGTATTTGGTATCCAAATATATACATATATGTGATAGATCTTGGAATACTCTTCTTTCTTTGAATTTCTTGATTTAGTGTATTGCTCTCTGATCTAGTCTACTATACTTTCCATATGACAGTATATCCATTGTAATTATTGTTGGAACTATTCTTGATTATACAACATAAAAGTATTTTATCCATTCTTCCACTGATGGATATTAGCAGTTTTTATGATAGATATTGTACCTGTGTTCCAAGTTTTAGCTTCAAGTGTTTTCAATTTCAAAAACACTTCATACTTTTCCTTCATTACTTCTTATTATTTTTCATGTTGTTTATATACTAAACTTTATTTTTGAATGAAAATTAGACTAAAAATCTGTATCTTCCACTTTATTTTGTGTGAATTTTGGTTCCTCTGATAGATTTTTCCTTCTGACTGTGCATCAAATTTTCTTAATTATTTGTATGTTGGTTACATTTGCCCATTCATTCTTTATGGCTAAAAATTGTCTTTGGTGAGTTCCTTTAAAGAAATTTAGATTTGTTCTTGTATGCATTATGTTGCTTGGGAATCAGTTCAATGTTTTCGAAGTTTGAGAGCAATTATTGTTCTCTAATCCAAATTCAGATCAACCACTGTTCTGGCTCTGACTTAGCTTTATTATTAAGTCATTGTCTTTTATATAACAATATTTACTTACCTGTATGAGTGAGAGATCAAATCTTTTGGGTTCAGACTTCATCTTAGAGAATCTGACCTAAGGTTAAACCCAAGTTAAATAATAAGCCAGTACTAGTTTACAGGCTTCTCCCTACCCCCAACATGACCTGTGTCTAGCACCAGGTGAAGGTTATTCCCAACAGATCTGCACCTCCAGATTACAAGCCTGTCCTTAGCATTTCATTTCCTAACAACCACCAATCAGGAGGAAAATAGAAGTTAAGTTTATGGTTTGGCTCTCAGCACCAGTCAATTATGTTAAAGGACGTTATGTCCTCCCAGTCAGATGTGTACCAGTCTAGATACTCCCTTAATGCCTTTATAAATGCTTGCTTGAAACTAGACTTGAGGCTCCCTCCTCTCCTCTTGCATCAGAGAACATGGTATGGCCTATGCTCGACCTTGAATAAAAAGACCTTAACGTGATTGCATCAGAATCAGTTCCTTGGTGCTGTTTTTGAGGTTCACGAATGTTTCCTGGCACAACATGAGATCTCCCCATTTTAAGCAAAGGTGCATCACTCATGAGTGTGTGATCTCTGAAGTCACTTGAGTTTATTTCTTTCTAACTGCATAAGGAATTTGAAGGCAGGAGCACAACACTCATTCCAAGCCTTGACAGATGTTCTATTCTTCTGTTCTCCTAGCCACAGCATTGTTGGATTCCAATATCTAAACCTTGTGTTCATTGAGATGTCAGCTTTGTTGTACATGCTACTCTGTATATTATGCCTTGATATTAACTCCAGGGTGTAGCTGAGGAAATGACAGGCCTTTGTTTGGTTGAGTTCATTCTCTACAATACTTCTCAATGACAAACTGAGCAAACTGCTGACACAGACAATACTTTGCATGCATTTCAAGCCTTTGCACTGAGTGAGAATAAAAGCTAATTTTGAAAGGTCATGTGTGGTACAATTCAATTTATATAGCATTCTTGAAATGACAAAATTATAGATGTTGAAGGGAGATTAGTGGTTACTAGGGGGTAGGGATGATGAGTGGATGTAATTATAATGAGAAAGTATGGGTGAAATGTGGCAACAGAATTGTTCATTTCTTAATCATTCTAATGGTTTTAAATGGATCTATGTATATGATAAGATAGTGGATAATGGCATACAGAAATTGTACAGATCTCAGGTTTGAAGTTTAATATTTTACTATCATTACTAAATAATGAAATTAACTAGGAGAATCAGAAGAAGGGTATGCAATGTCTTTACTAATTTTGCTTCTTTCTGTGAATCTAAATTTATCTAAAATGTAAAACAACAACAACAACAACAAAAACAAAAAACATTCCACAAAGAATCCTCATATCATTTTGTTGGTACCCTATGCCCATTTTATTTAAGAACAAAACAATTAAGAATACTATAACAGGGTTCCTTCCGGTCTGGGCCAGAGCACTGAGCAGATCTTGGGTGGCAGCTCTGCCCCCAACCTCCAAGAACCCAGAGGAAGCGGGGATCCCAGGTGCTCTAACTCAGGCAGTATCTTAGGTAAGCAGACAGCAGGGCCCGACCTAAAACAGGGAGTAACTGGGACCCACAAGGACCCAGGAAGTCACTCCCAGCCCGGAACACTGGTTCCTTCCAGTCTGGCCCAGAGCACTGAGCAGATCTTGGGTGGCAGCTCTGCCCCCAACCTCCAAGAACCCAGAGGAAGCAGGGATCCCAGGTGCTCTAATTTGGACAGTGTCTTAGAAACTAGTTCTCGGATCTGAGGCCTGGACCAGACCTCTGCCAGGTCTGCTGTTGTGAGGACCCTAGATTCCACCTGAGACATCCTGGAAGGTCCACTCAACCCAGAGCCACAGAGGAACAACTGAACTCAGAACGTCAGACAACATATCCTGAGATATCCTAGAGGAGACACTGCACCCAGAACAGCAGACACCTAGCTGGACTGCTAACTTGGAGGCACCATATCCTGAGGCATCCTAGAGGTACCACTGTAATCAGTGCAGCTGGAAAAGATCACAGAGACATCTGGACCCCTAGGAGATCAGACACAAGCTAGATAACTGGAAAGGGAGGCTTCAGTCAGAGACAGCAAGTACAGGCAGCACTAGAGTTAATCAGATGGCAAAAGGCAAGCACAAGAACGTAAGCAACAGAAACCAAAGTTACATGGCATCATCAGAACCCAGCACCCCCATCAGAGCAAGCCCTAAACACCCCATCACACCAGAAAAGCAGGATTCAGAATTAAAATCACTTCTCATGATAATGATAAAGGGCTTTAAGAAAGACATAAATAACACTCTCAAAGAACTCAAGGAGAGCACTGGTAAACAGATAGAAACCCTTAAAGAGGAAACACAAAAATCCCTTAAGAAATTGCAAGAAAATGCAACCAAACGGGAGAAGGAATTAAAAAAAAAACATGCAGGATCTAAAAATGGAAGTAGAAACAATAAAGAAATCACAAAGGGACAATACCCTGGAGATAGAAAACCTAAAAAAAAGATCAGGAGTCATAAACACAAGTATCACCAACAGAATACAAGAGATGGAAGAGAGAATCTCATGTGCAGAAGATACCATGGAAAACATTGACACAACTGTCAAAAGAAAATGCAAAATACAAAAAGCTACTAACCCAAAATATACAAGAAATCCAAGACACAATGAGAAGGCCAAACCTAAGGATAATAGGTATAGATGAAGGGGATGACTCCCAACTTAAAGGACCAGTAAATATCCTCAACAAAATTATAGAGGAAAACTTTCCTAACCTAAAGAAAGAGATGTCCATAAATATACAAGAAGCCTACAGAACTCCAAATAGTTTAAACCAGAAAAGAAATACTTCCCGCCATATAATAGTCAAAACATCAAATGTACAAAACAAAGAAAAAATACTAAAAGCAGTAAGGGAAAAAGGCAAAGTAATATATAAAGGCAGACCTATAAGAATTACACCAGACTTCTCACCAGAGACCATAAAAGCCAGAAGATCCTGGACCGATATCATACAGACCCTAAGAGAACACAAATGCCAGCCCAGACTACTATACCCAGCAAAACTCTCAATCATTATTGATGGAGAAACCAAAATATTCCATGACAAATCCAAATTTACACAGTATCTCAACACAAATCCATCACTTCAAAGAATAATTGGTGGAAAACTCCAACACAAGGAGGGAAACTACAACCTAGAAAAAGCAAGAAAGTAATCTTACAAAACCCGTAAAAGAAGGTAGCTACACAAACATATCTCCACGGATGTTAGCCCAAAAGCTTGGATTAGCTAAGACTCAACCGGCAGACCACATGAAGCTCATGAAGAAGGAAGACCAAGAGGGGATGCCTCAGTTCTACTTAGAACGAGAAACAAAAATGTTCAAGGGAGCAAATAAGGAAACAAAACATGGAACAGAAACTGAAAGAGGGGCCATCAGGAGACCATTCCACTTGGGTATTCATCCCATGTACAGCCACCTAAGCTAAACAGTGTTGTAGATGACTGGAAGTGCATAATGTGAGGAACATGATATAGCTGTCTCCTTAGAGGTCTGCCAAAGACTAACACACTCAGAGGACAATGCTCACAGTTAACCACTGATATGATCAGGGATTTCCCAATGGAGAACTTAATGAGAGGACTGAAGGAGCAGAAAGGGTTAGTGACCCCAGGTGGAAAGCAACAATACCAAACAACCAGAGCCCCCCAGGGTCTAAACCACCAGCCTGGGAACACATAGGGAGGGACCCAAGACTCCAGAGGTATATGTAGTGGAGGATGGCCTTGTCAGACATAGGTGGGAGAGGAGTTTCTTGGTCCCATAAAAAAAAAATGAACACAGAGTGGGGGGGGGAATGTGAGGGCAGGGAGGGGATAGTGATGGGGGGTAGGTGCGGTCACTGCCTCATAGAAGCATAAGGAGGGGGATGGGATAGGAGGTTTCTGGGTGGTGGGAGGAAGTAGGGTAAGGGGATAAAATCTGAAACGTAAATACTACAACCAATTTTAACAAGCGAAAAAAAGAGTCAGAACTTTTTTTTTTCTTGATACTAAAACTTGTTCTGAGAACTGTATATTGCAGAATACACAGCCTTGGTGTATCTACTCATCAAGCATACTGAGCAGACCTGCCCAAACCTCCGATGTCCTGGAATTCCATCTGGATTCAGTGAAGACACAGCGTCAGAGGCTTATCAACTTACTCTTCCCCCCACCCCTCTTCTAAAATCTCAATGCCCTTAATCAGCTTGAAGAAATTAAAGAAGAGTCAGCGCCCCTATTCCCTGAGCTTGGGGACTAATGTGGTTAATAATGGTCTGTCTTTCTAGGGAAAAGTAGTGGTTTTGTTGGAACAGGGGGCATTAGCTAGGACTTATTGCATAGCCATAACCTATTGGTAGAAATCTGTATAATTATTATCAAGATGAAGCTATAATATCTTAAATGGTACAAAATTTACTTTGATTTCAAATTTAAGGTTTTCATTGTTACGAGCCTCTTATTAATATAAAAATGAGATGAATATTGATACTCTCATGGGCGTTGTGCCTGTATAACACATTTAGGAATACAAGGCCTAGACCCAGCCCTTTTTTAACTTTTTTAACTGATTTGGGACGGTTAACCTATGAGTTAAGGGACTATAGCAAATTCATGGTTATGAGTTTATTGTTAGGGTGTTTTCCATATTTTATTTAGAAATAGCTGAGAGGAGTGAGCAGACAACAGTCCAGGTTACCTTACATGGAAAGTTGGTTTCAAAATATCAGAAGTCCATAGAACTGACGTTACAAATATTTATATATTAATGTTTATTTTGATTAGAGACCTGTCTGCTCCTGACAGCTTCCTGTTGTGGATTCTAAGAAAAAATTAAGCAACCTTGGAGTTACTCCAGTTGTGTAGTGACAGCCACTAGGCAAAAATTGCCTCTCTCCATCTACAGACAAATTACTGTCCAGAAAAGGACACACATGCAGAATAGTCGACTGATTATATCTGCCTAGACAGAGTAATCAGCCCTTAATAATCCTGCATCACTAAGGTCTGTCAGATGATTCTGGGACAGAAGGCTGAAGATTTGATGCTCCAACATTCGGTAGTATAGAGGCTTTTCAGGTGTTCATTCTAAAGCCAAAAAAGCCAGGATCAAAAGTAAGTGTTTTAGTTAGAAGAGATGACAGAGGTTCTGGTTAGTCAACAAAATGATGGACTGGGTATTAGGACTATCTTGTACCTCACTGGTACAATTAGGAATAAGTATGCTCTAATTGTATTTTGAGAGAAAAATTTTACTTTAACAGGAAGAGTGATATGTAGGAGGAGCTAAGTGGGAAGGAGTACTGAGAGGAAGAGATGGAGCAAGGAGAGAAGATGAAGAAGAGGAGAAGCTAGGTGATGAGAGAGAGAAAGAGAGAGGGGGCATGGAGGCAGATGTTCACATGTCTCCACCAGTCAAAGATAGTTTTTATATCTAGGTTGGCTATTGGGTTATGCTTCTGATTGAGCATTACCAAACTTATAAATCCTTTGATTAACATTTTTAAAAATCGTATAAAAACAAAATGGAAAGAGGGGCATGGGACAGGAGTGTTCTAGGGAGGGGAAATGTGGAAAGAAGATGGCATCTTAAATGTAAATAAAATATAAAAAAATTTCCCCTTTGTTTTATGTTACATTGTTCTTATTTGAATTTATATTGTGTATGATAATAGGGAGAACTTTGTTAAATAAAATAATTTCTGTATAAAAAAAGAAAGAATACTATATCAATTTATTTATTTAATTATTTGTGTGAGGGTTTCTCTGTATATCCCTGGTTTTCCTAAAACTTTCTATTTAGAGCAGGCTGTCCTCAAATTCAGAGATCTGCCTCTCTCTGCCTCCTGATACAGCGATTAAAGGGATATGCCCCCACGTTTGGCTAACATAACAACCATTCAGAAATAAGAATAAGAATGAATGAAACAGAATAAGAATGAATGGAACAGAGTGAGATAGAACACTCATTTTGGGATGTCAGAATGGCTTTGAGATGCAAAATGTATGACAAATTTCAGAGAAACAAAAAGTGGTCAAACAATATCTTCAGTGAACATGCATGTAAGCATCTTAATGCACTACTGAAGAATGCAAACACTTTTTCAGCTGTATGTATTTTTACATATAATTAAATAATAAATATAATTTTGATTATATGTGAATATATTTAATACCCTTAAGTGTGATTTATCCTATGAAAAATGGGTTATTCCAATACTGAGAAAGCAAAGAAAATAATCATGATTATTAAAATATTAAGGGGAATACTGGGAAGTTCTGTTGATACATTCTAATTAGAAATTTAACAAAATTCACCATCTATTATTGACAAAATATTAAAGAAATTGACACTAGAGAGAATACTTATGACATAGGCTATATACTAAATTTATACAGATAATATCATAATTCTAATCTATAAGTATCAAAACATGATCCTATATGCAGTTCATATCTCAGTTAAAGAAATTACTCTACATCTTAGTCAATATAATAAGGAAAGAAAAATATGAATCCAAAATGAATTAAGCTTGGAAAACAAACATAAAATCTCTTTTTCTCTGAAAATGTAGGATATACTTACTTATGTATATTTCTATATAAGTTTTAAATTATTAGAAAGTTTAAAAAATAAAAATGGAAACCATTGTAAACATGTACATATCCTTAGATTATAAAATATATATTTATATTCATTGACTAATGTGACTCTCAACCATCATGAAACAAGTTTATTTGTAGCAGATGACAATCCACACAGAGGTTTCACAAGTGGTCAATATGTAAAGAATAAGAGACTGTGGAGTGCTCACTTCTAAGTGGGATATTTATAAAATATCACTTTCCCCTAAGTTCAGAAATCTTTATACTAGAGGAGAGAAAAATGATTTTTAAAAGTTTGAGTAGAGGACTGGTGTGCAGCCATGTTTTTCATACAAGAGAGTGCCAGTGCACACATGTCGCAGTGGCAGTGACTACAAAACAAGGTGAATAGTGAAGCATTCATTACATTTCATTCTTAGATTACATCCTGCCAATAACTTCTGAGAAAGATCCTAAGTTTTATTCAGATAAGACCTCTAATAAGCTGCCCCTGTTCCAAACCCATTATAGTCACAGTTCATTAATTGAGCAATTTTATTTTTCATTTGTCAGTTTGCATGTGTGTGTGTGTGTGTGTGTGTGTGTGTGTGTGTGTGTGTGTGTGTGTTCAGATGCTTGTGTGTACAAATGTATGTGCATGACTCTGGAAGCCAGTGATGGAGCTTTGGCATCACTTTTCAAGAACCATTTCTCTTGGTTTTTTGAGACAGATCTTACAGGACCTTGGTCTGGCTGGTGAGTCTTGGCTGGTGGGCCAATAGTCAATATGCTTTTGTCATCCCTGGACTGGAGTTTTGGCTGGGCAACACCACTTCAGGATGTTTTTGCAGAGGGCATCAAGTTCAAGTACCTATGCTTGTGAGGTAGAGCTTTTTCAAGTGAGGCATCTCTTAGCTCAAGGTTTCCTTTTTATCTTCTGATAACAATGTTCTATAATGCTGGAGTTGCAGACCCATATTTGGGTTATCAAACTCACCTTTGATAATAGATCATGAAGATAAATATTTTAGTCACTGATGGCTCATTAGATCTTACCTTAGTTCATCCACTCATCTGCTTCTAAGCTTCTTTTTTTTAAAAAAAAATTCAAAATAAAAAATTTTCAATACAATATTTTCTGATCTAGGTTTCCCTTCCCTCATTTCCTCCCATATCTTCTTATTTCCCACCCTTTGAACTCCATATATCCTTTAATTTTTGTTAGAAAAATAAAAAGCTGTTGGGTCAGAATAAAACAAACAACCCTCCCCCAAAATAACAAAGAAAAAGAACAGGAGATATTTACTTACAACCAAATCACATAAAAGCATTAACTGTAAATCATAATATGCATGCAATATACCAGTAAGATAAAAAAAATCCATTTAGGACAATAGAGACAAAACAGTGTTCATAAACACTGTTGAGTTCATTCTGTGTAAGTCATGTATGGTTTGCTAGACATGGGACCAGTCTTTAATTGATGTTTGGATACCTAGTGTGTCTCCATTGTTCCTATGCTTCTTCTAGGTAATAGAGAAATAAATCACTCATACAACTTACTGTAACTTATTGTTCTTTTGTGATTTTTTTTAGATTATTTGTAGCTAACTGGTTGTAATTAGAGAACGAAATTTTGTCCACACATTCAACATTAACAAGATCAAAAGAATATTTTCACAAAATAACTATGTAAATTTCCTTGCAAATTAATGCTTATTGGAAGATCAAAGAGTCATGAAATTTCTCTGGTTATAACACCAAAGCTAATCACTCTGGAGTTATTTTCTAAATCTCTGTATTTTGGAATCCTCATCTTTGCATTTATTTCTGCACATGAATTTTCATAAACTTTGCCATTTCTAGGTAGTATGAATTTCTGAGTGACTAGAACACTTAAACATAAATGCCAAAAATGTCTATAAACACTGAACGATAATACTAAGAAAATGTACCCTGAAATTCAGAACATTTATATCATTGTGAGGAAATGATCCATTGTAGTTGACAAGACCTATTCCAATGAGAGCATTTGGGCAGTCTGCCCCAAAATGACACTGTTGGAAACACTTTCAATCATTCATTTAAAGGGTGTTGTGCTTTCCTGATTATAGGCTACCTATAGGTTATGGGAGGAACAATTTTTGAATACATGCCAGATAAATTATGGCATAAAGTACATTGAAAAGCCAAGCTCTCTCATATCGATCTATTAACAACCTGCTACATAGACTGAATATTGGTAATTGGAGACTGACTTACTTTTGTGTAGTCTTGAAGAGATTCTGGTTTAAAAGATGAGGTAAAGGCTTATCTGGAGAACAAAATCTAATATAGAATACTGTATGCTAGACTAATAGATAGCAAGGGTTCATACCTGCTATTTGACTGACCCAACAATAATATAGCATTTTATGAATACAAGGTCCAGATTTCATTAGCAAAATTTAGTGAAGATTTTAAAATCATAAAATACCTGAGGACACAGTTATACCACTCCTGGGCATATACCCAAAAGATTCTCCAACATATAACAAAAACACATGCTCCACAATGTTCATAGCACCCTTATTTATTATAGTCAGAAGCTGGAAAGAACCCAGGTGTCCTTCAACAGAGTTATGGATATAGAAAATGTGGTACATTTACACAAAAAGTACTACTCAGCTATTAAAAACAATGAATTTATGAAATTCTTAGGCAAATGGATGGATCTAGAAAATATCATCCTGAGTGAGGTAACCCAATCACAAAAGAATACATATGGTATGAACTCACTGATAAAGTAGATATTAGCCCAAAAGCTCAGAGTACCCAAGAGACAATTCACAGATCACATGAAGGTCAAGAAAAAAAAGACCAAAGTGTGAGTGCTTCAGTCTCTCTTAAAAAGGGGATTAAAATATTCATGGGATCAAATACATAAACAAGGTTTGGAGCAGAGACTGAAGGAAAGGCCATCCAAAGACTGTCCCACCTGGAGATCCATTCCATATACAGTCACCAACCCCAGACACTATTGTGGATGCCAGGAAGTGCATGGTGCAAAGGAGCCTGAAATAGCTGTCTCCTAAGAGGCTCTGTCAATCCCTGACAAATATAGAGGCAGATGCTCCCAGCCAGCCATTGGACTAAGCACAGAGTCCCCAATAAGGTTCTCAATGGAGAAATTTGGAAAAGGACTGTAGGAGCTGAATGGATTGCAAACTGATAGGAAGAACAACAATATCAACCAATCAGACCCCCCAAGGCTCCCAGGGACCACCAAATAAGGAGTACACATGGAGGGACCCATGGCTCCAGCCGCATATGTTGTAGAGGATGGCCTTGTAGGGCATCAATGGGAGGAGAGGTCTTATGACCAAGGGTCATATACTGGGCTTGATGCCCCAGTATAGGGGATTTCGAGGGTGGGGAGGAGTGAGTGGGTGGGTGAGGGAACACCCTCATAGAAATAGTTGGAGGGGGATGGGATAGGGGGTGTCTAGGAGGGGGACAGGAAAGGGGAAAACATTTGAAATGCAAATAAAGAAAATATCCGATAAAAATGTTGATAATTTATAGTGTTTTAAAACTGTAATCAAAGGAGATTTGCAGTTAGCAATGCAGACAGCTTTTGGAGAGAACCCATTTAGCTCTACAGAATTCATGCTAACAGCTCACAATGACCTGCAAATCAGCTGTAGGGTCTCTGACTCCCTTCTCTAGATTACTTAGGCACCAGTGCTCACAGGTATTGACACATGCTGAGACATAATTAAAACTAGAATAAAGTATTTTAAAAGTATAAATGATAATGTTAACTAACCTAGCATCAAAACTGGAATATATATATATATATATATATATATATATATATATCCTTTCTTTAAGCTGAAAGCATGCAACAGTGTGAATTTCCATGCTTTATTTTTAAAAAAGTCCCCCTCTCCATATTTTTAGCCAGGGTTTCAGTCTGTATTCCAGACATCCTGGAAGTCACTGTAGACCCTAGGTTAGCTTTGAGTTTCTGGCAGTACTGATTTTTGGTGTGATCCACAACATTTTATTAAAATATATTTACTGGATATAACTCTTGTGTTATAGCAGATGTGCATTGTTACTGAAAGATTTTTTTTTTACATTTATGGGGATTAGTTTATATTATTTATTATATTATTATATTATTTATATTATTATTTATTATTTGTTATATTATTATATTATTTATATTTATTATATTATTTATATTATTATTATTTATTATTTATTATATTATTATATATTTATTATTTTATAGAGATGCTCCAAAAAACTGAAAAAAAACCCCAAAACTAACATGAATATATCTTTAATTAATCTTAAGAAATTTGATATGTTAAAGTATATCATTATCAATATTTAAGTAAAACTCATAGACACATTCAAACTGCTCATTAGTACAGCCTCAAAAGTATTTTTTATATTATATTTTTTATATTAACTGTTTATAAAATTGAGAGGATAAAATATTAATTATTGTAACACCAGCCATTTAATCTAAACAATAAAATAATTTTACTTAATTTAATAGTTCCTCATTGACTAAATATTTTATTATCAATTTAATTTTGAACAATGTTACTCTACAAAATATTTTGTACCAATATTCTTACATCGATGGTTTGGGGAAATAAAAATGAATAAAGGGCAAATAATCCCCATGGTATTGTCATTCAATTTTTCTTTTTTTTTTTTTTTTTGTGCCACTGAAAGTTGAAGTACAGTATCTTTCTGTTATTACCAAATATATCATTTCATAATCTAAGCACCACTCCTTTTCTGTATATTGGCAGGAAAAACATCCTTCATATAAAATTAACTATGTGAGGGAAGGATGGTGGGGCCAGTGAGACAGCCAACAGCATCTCATGATAAGGAGACCAGAGCCTGTCTAGTACTTGTTCTTCATGCTGTGGTGCTGAAGAATCAGGTAGAAAAATGCATTCTCCATTTTTGTGTGAACCAATCAACTATTCAAGGCCAAGGACACCTTCTTTGAGAACTAAAAAACAACACCAAACTAATGTTTCCTAGTTAGTTATAGTTAGCCAAGATTTGGCATTTTCAAGAATATGTCATGTGCATGAACAACAACAATAGCAACCACAACACCTAGCCAACTCACTAAACAAACCAGTTAAACAAACTGTTTATTCAAATAAACAGTGAGGAGTTGGGGGATAGATGGTTGGCACAGTGCTTAAGAGTCCTTGTTTACTCTTGCAGAGAACTTTGATTCAATCCCCTGTATCCACATGGAGGCTCTCTCCACCCTTAGCCATACCAGGCAAGCTCATTGTGCACAAGGTTAGATGCAGGCCAAATACTCGTACACACTAAAAAGTAACTAAATTAATTTATATATTTTAATAGTTTGTTGTTGTTATTGTTGTTTTCAACAGGAGCCTAGAAGTTAAGAGTATTTTTTGTTCTTCTCTCCAGAAGACATTAGTTTGGGTCCCAGCACCCATAGGGCTGCTCTAATGTAAGGTATGTCTTACTTTCCTGTAATAATTATTGTCTCTGAGGGTACTGACTCCATCTGCTAACCTAGGCCTAATCCTGGAAGCTTTTAGCCTCCTTAAAATCTTATATAGGCCTAGAATGTTTTCAGCCTCTGAGACTTGCTGCTGAATAAACGCACTCCATACTAGTTCTCTCTGATCTCAGGCTGGCTGATTGAACTCAGCTGCTCTGCCTTAAATACCTCTCCAAGATGACTGATTAGATCTAAATTTTTTTCTTGACCTTTGATCTTTTGCTATGCTTGGCCTCAAACTAACTTTGGCAATATGTCCTTATTTTCTGGTTCCCTTTCATTCTCTGGCTCATTCTGTCTTCATCCATGTCTAGTTTGTTCTCTTTTCAGCCTCTCTGTAAAACTCTCCCAGTAAATCTGCCCTCTCTGCTCTATACTGCTCCCTCTTAAGTCTCTCTTCTCCTGAGAGTTGGGCATATTTTCTTATGTCAAATCTTTTCGATTTTTGGTTACTTTATCTGCCATTCAATTAGATATCACTTTCAAACTTGAGTGCTTCCTTATACAAATTAATTTTACCTCTGTTGTTTGGGATTAAAGGTGCGTGCTAAGAGCAAAGCACTTCTGATTTCCAGCCAGAATGATTAAAGGTGTGTGCTAAGGCTGAGCCACTCCACAACTAGAAAGAGGTTTTTCCAGTAAAGAAAACTAACTCATGGAGGGGGGCACTCTCACTGTGATCAAATATCCTGCAACATACAACCACTTATAACTGCAGCTCTAGGATATCTGACACCCTCTTATGGCCTCTGTGTGTACCACAGACTCATACTAATGTAGCTGGATATTTCCCCCTGCTACATTTACAATAAAACTCGGTAATTTGGGAGGAGAGAGAGAGAGAGAGAGAGAGAGAGAGAGAGAGAGAGAGAGAGAGAGAGAGAGAGAGAGAGAGAGAGAGAGAGAGAGAGAGAGAGAGGCGCCATGGAGAACCACTCATGAGTTCAGTATGGTCCTGGGTAACAATTTATTTCTTAAGGTTAGATATTGGGAAACAACTCTAATTGTGTGGGCAAATTGTTAATTGAGCATTTCTAAATATATAAAGCCTTTGGGTAATAATTAAGCTTTAGAGTCTCATTCCTACCGGGTGCCACATGGGTGGCGGGTATTATCTGGGGTTCAGTCAAGCTTTGTGGAGACAGCACGGTGGGTTGGCTGATCTAGCCACCAAGATGGCGACTCGTGGGTGCCAGGGCTGGTGCTTCTGGCCAGTCTGAACTGCAGACAGAGCTGAGAAGATGAGGAAGCAAGGCCTCCAATCTTGGCCTCAGGCCTTGTCTAGTCGGGAACATGGTGGCCCCATAAGAACAAGCCAGATTGGGAATGCCATTTTAAATATTAACCGCAACATACTAATATTGATATTTTAAACATTTTAAAATATTTAAATTTAAAGAATGAGATAAGCTGGACACGCTGGATCTTCCTACAACCCTGTTACTTGAAAAGCTGGAAAAAGACCATGAATTAATGGCAAGAATATGTTACATAGAGAGTCCTTTCCTCAAAGATATAAATTAAATTAAATTAAAATAAGTAAATAACACAAAAATAGAGATGTCCAAAAAGGCTTTGAAGATGGGAAGATTACCAAATGTGTGCACTTCTAAGTCTTCCTGAGTACCAGTCGTATCCCTGTCCTCCATAGAACAGTGTTTGTTATTTAGAATTCTTGGTGTCTCATGAACCAATATATTTCCTTTTAAAGTTTGAGTGAATACGTTGTCACTTGTAGAGAAAAACTGTCAGTGTGAGGGATGCAGAGTTAGAGGAAGCAGTGAGTAGCCCATCAGTTGACCTGAAGAGTTAAGAGTTTCTATTACAAAGGAGCAAAGCACTTGGTTAAATAGGATATTCAACACACAGTTTGGGGTCAAAGAGATGGCTAGCTCTGAGAAGCTTGAAAAATGTCAACGAGATGGAGTGCTGATTTCTCACTGAGACAGGAACAACATAAAATATCTTTGGATAAGTTGCACTGAATATCAGCACAAGTATTCTTGTCTCCCTCATCCTTATTAAAGTATAATCTACTAGTTTGAGAGACGAATATCAGTTAGTTTTAAAAGTGCATGTACTCATAGCATGATCAAAATATAGAATATTCCTGTCATTACCTAAAATGATCTAATTTATTTAATAGTAAAATTCCACTAGTTTCAAAATCGACTTGCTTTATTTCATAATAGATTACATTTCTCTTGTGCTAGTTGCTTCCATAAACAGAATAGCACGCACCTTTCTGTAGCCAGCTTCATTTGCACATTAACTGCCCTTAAGCTTTGTCTTGCATCATCAGTGCATGCTTAACATTGATTTAACCTCTTTGAGAAAAATAACAAAGTTATTTCCCAGTCATAAGCTAATTAAATTTAGTCTCCTTTCTGACTTGTAGCGCTTAGAATCAAACTTCTACACATAATCTTCACAAGTATTACTTTTTAAACTTGACTTTCTACTGTTCTAATATAGAAATTTTGAAACAGCCAAATTTATTGAATATTCACATTGTTACTGGTCTACTACTGTTACTAATGTGCTATTAACATTGACTTATCATTTTCCTAATTAACCTACTTTATTATTTTGTAGAATTTCAAATTAATCTCTAATAATATCAAGTAAAATTATTACAAATATTTGGTATGTATATTATTTGATATATTTCAATATTTACTTGCAATTTGTCTTTGAGAATCAAACTAAAGTATTATGTACATGCTGAGCATCTTTCAATAAATTTTGCCAAACCTCTTAATGCCTAGTTCATTACCATCACTTAAAAAATTTCCTCCTGTACCTCACTAAGGTAGCCACAGTCACTGGTATCTTCAGAATTTCTCTAACACTGACTATTTTTTTTTTTTTTTTGCCTTTCTTCAATAAAGATAAATAATTCAGATAATGCAAATTGGAAACTTCTTACTCAACAATAATTCTGATAGTTGCATTTTTTTTTATGTATATAGGTGTTTTACCTGTATGTGAGATACCTAAGTGGAGGCCCAGAAACAAGCTTAAGCAAAGAACCAGGTCCCAGGGTGAAACATATCTAGCCAGCTGCAGCTGCTGGGAGTCACTGTCCCACTGCATTCTTTTCTGCTCTCAGGAGATACCATTTCATAGCAACCTTTCCTAATCAAATGGCCCTTGGGAGTCACATAGCTCTGTTTCTGGAAATACCACCAGGAAGGGTGCTAATCACTTTTCTGTAGCAGCAGTTAGTTAACAGTCAACAAACATTGCTCATGACCAGATGTTCTCTAGATGCCATTTGCAGACTTGGCACCTAAGACAAGCTAATTTTTTTCTATTGGATATTTTATTTATTTACATTTTAGATGTAATCCCCTTTCCCCCTTTTCCCCTTTCCCCTCCCTAGAAAACCCCTATCACATCCCCCTTCCACCTTTTTGCTTTTATACCATTTTAATTACATGCAAGTATTAAGGTCAGTTTTAGGTTGAGAAACTTGCAATACAATCAATGCAAATAGTCAAGGAACAAGCAAGACAATAAACATAAATAGTCAAAGAACGAGCAAGGAAATAAGCAAAGTTCCATGAACACTCCTGTAATCACTGTTTCTAAGGGCTTATCAGTATGACCAAAATATCTGAGTCTACTTCCCTGTCCTAGCCCAAAGTCATTTTCATGTCTGAAATGTACTTCCTTGTTCTAGCCTAAAATTTAGATTACTGTCTGAAATAATTTCTTTGTTTTAGCCTAAGCTTTAGATTCCTGACTGAAATTATTCCTTTGTTCTAGCTTAATGTCAGATTCCTGCCTGAAGCCCATTACCTTGTCCGTGGCCCATTTCAGATTCTTCCCAAGTAGCCCCATAAGCTCTCCATCTTGCCCCTTTTTTATTTTATAAACCAGACTGAGCCTGTCTTAGGTCATTCTGACAAGAATGCCTTCCTTACCCATCATGGAATATGCATTATCAAAAGCAATGCACTTCTGTCTTAGGTTGGTAAGGCTCTGTGCAGAATCTTGCCCATTCTTGGTTTGCCAGCCTGTTAATTTAAAAACTATATCTGGGGGTCCATTTTCAGTTTCAAGCCATGTACTTTGGCTGCCAACATTTTGATGTTGTTAAAGAGAAGCTTTAACACAATGGGCAGGAATAAAATTATTCCCTGGACAAAAAGGGCTAGTATAATCAAGCTATATATGCCATTCTTGAAGCTTGACTAAAAATAGAAATATTGACCTCGGGCCATGGGTAATTTTATCAGCAGTATTTGCTGCATCAATGCTAAGCAGAGCAGTATTCTTTAAATTCATAAGCTCACTATGTAAAGTTAAAACATCCAGAGAGGTGTTAGAATTATGCCAAATACACTGCCAATCTTTTAAAAAGTCAACTTCCCCAGAAACCTCTTGCCCAATCATATAATGCCAATGCTTAGAAACCCCTACTTGTTGTGGGGAGCCAACAGAAGGTGGCTATCATTCTTGCAGCCATCTTGAGCCATATATCCTGACAAGAGACTTGTTTACAACAGCCTACAACAGCTGAGCACACTCTGATAACATCTTGTTTTAGATACCCAGGATCTTCCCTTGGGTGTGTATGACTTAAAGGTGTGATTTAGAGACAAGACTTAAGGACATGACTTAAAGGCGTGACTTAGAAGTGAGACATATAAAAGGTGAGAGGCAGACAGAAGGAAGGCACTTAGAACTTGAGACTTAGGACTTGGAGAAGTAACTTGGAACTGGGAAAGAGACTAGCAACTAGAACTAGATTAGGACTTGAGACTTATTACAGCTGGAACTAGGATTGGGACTTGAGACTTGGTGCTAGGAACTAGGGACTTGGAGAGAAGAAGGGAGACTGAAAAATAAACAGTATTGAATCACACTCTGTCTGGTCTCCATTCTTCTTGTCTGTCCTCAGTCTCTCTCTCTTGCTAAACCCCGATCTGTAGACTGGAGCAGCTTGGTGCAGTGCGGACTCTAACAATTTAGCCCCCAATGCCTTTGGCTGTATGGGTTCCAACATTGATAGAGTGGTCCCTGACATTTTGGCCCCCAAGTGTGGGGCAGAGTGGTCCATGACACTTGTGGTTTTTGTTGTTGTTGTTGTTTGTTTTTAATGTTTTTTTCCCTTTAAAAACCCCTTCCCCTAGACTTCCTGGTTCCTCTTCTATCCTGTTACTTCAGGAAGTTTTGTGGCCCAAGCTCTCAAGCTTGAATAAAGACTCTTATGTGCTTGCATGGAAGTTGTGGTTCCTGGTGGTCTCTTTGGGGATTTTGCAATCTGGGCAGTAGACTATGTACATGCCTAGTGCTGGAGGAAGGCAGAAGAAGGCGACAGATCCTCTCCAACTGGAGTTATAGATGGCTCTAAGTCACCAAGTGAGTGCTAGGAATTTATCTTGAGTCCCATCAAAAAACAGCACATTCTCTTGCTTTACTCAGACAGTTGTCTATGTCTTACCATGAATCCATTATGTTTAATTAGTGAGTGCTGTTTCAAAGCACACAAAACAGCTTTGTATCTGTATCTTCATAGATGGTCATCACTTCCTGATTGAAATGATCAACAGAATCATACATGATATATGGGAATATATCTTTATCTTAGATTAAGTATCCAGAGGTGAAATTTTGGTTCCATAGGAATGAAATTGTTAGCTTGAAAATGATTATTAGTTTTTCCATAAAGAAAAAATTGTTAACTTGATCACTATTTCCCTTTGTCAGTCATTGCACTTGTTTTCCTATTGTCAAGAGACTAGTTATTGTATTTAATTAACAATATGTACTAAGTTTTGCAATAACATGTAATTTTTAACTTAATCTTTTCAATGCTTTGTGTGTTTTTAAAAACCTTTGTCCTTCTCTTTCCTATACTAATTATATATTTAACCTTGCATTATGTGAAATGAACAAAACAAAACAATAACCCAGTACTAGTAGTATGGTTGATATTATTTTGAAGCTATAGAATAATCTGAGAAATTTTGATTATTTAAAATATGTCTTAATTCATGAATATGGTATATACCTCAATTAAGTGTTAAGATAATTTATCTGTATATATAATTAAGGTACAAAACGTGATTCCATTATACTAACATTCTTTTAACTATGGTGAAATTATTAGCAAAGTAAAGAAAATTAAGCTGTCCATCACCTTGTATAATTACCTTGATCTTTTTCGGGTGAGACATGCTGATGCTAGCACAAAAAATGATGCTGACCTGTGAGCTTGCTGAGTGCCCTGACAATGGTGACTGGGAAGCTGCATTGGACATATGTTCCTGACCTACCATTGCTTACCTATACCTCTGATGGAACAAGCTGCCTTGCCTCAAGTTTTTAGACCTTGTGGAACAGAGAAACAAAAAGAAAAGTTTTAAATATTTTTATTGGATATTTTCTTAATTTAAATTTCAAATGTTATCCTTTTTCCTGATCCCCCCCCAGAAACCTTCTAACCCATCACCCCTCCCCCTGCTTCTTTCTATGAAGGTGTTTCTCCACCTACCCACCCATTTCTGCTTTTCCACCCTCAAATTACCACACTGGGGCATTAAGCCTTCACAGTACCAAAGGCCTTTCCTCTCACTGATGGGCAAATCCATCCTCTGCTACATATTCAGCTGGAGCCATGAATCCCTCCATGTGTACTCCTTGTTTGGTGGTTTAGTCCCTGGGAGGTCTGGGGGGTCTGGTTAGTTGATATTGTTGTTTTTCCTATGGGGTTGCAAACCCCTTCACATTCTTCAGTCCTTTCTCTAATTCCTCCACTGGGGACCCTGTCCAATGATTGGGCATATACCCAAAAGATTCTCCAACATATAACAAGGACACATGCTCTACTATGTTCATAATATAGTGAGCTTTATTTATCATTTCCAGAAGCTGGAAAGAACCCAGATGTCCTTCAACAGAAGAATGAATACCTTGGTCTTCTAATATTTTAATATTCTTTTATTTTTCTTGTTTATTATTTTTAAATATGATTTTTATATACTATATTCTGATCATGACTTCTCTATCTTCCTCTCCTAGATGCTCCCTACTTCTCTCACAATCAAACTCCTAATTCTCTCTTCAGAAAACCACAGGCAAACAATAACAAGAACAAACTCAAACCAATAAAATTTTAATTAACAAATAAAAATCAAGCACAGCCCCCCACAACCATAAAACCACAAAATCAGAAACCATAATAAAGACCAGTAAGATAAAAAGGTTTCTAAACAAAATATGAGACAAAAAAATAAACCTATGAAAATACTGTTGAGTTCATTTTGTGTTGATCTCCTATTGCAAGTTAGAGGGCTACCAGGTTTTTGTTTTTATTTTTATTTTTTGTTTTATTTTGTTTTTAGATTTACTTAATGTATGTGAGTAGTCTATTTGCATGTACACCTGTATGACAGAAGAGGACATCAGATCCTGTTATAGATGCTTATGAACCAACATGTGGTTGCTGAGAATTGAACTCAGGACCTCTGAAAGAGTGGTCAGTGCTGGTAACCACCTAGCTATCACTCCAGTCCCCAGGGCTTACTCTTAAGTACAGTTAATATAACCAATGAGACTCCATTAGCAAAATCTAATTTTTGCTTTCTTGATTAGAAACAGCTCCTTGGTTACAGGTGGAGCTCATGTCCACATCTGTCTTCAGAGCTATGATCCCTCCTACCTAGCTTTGACCTGTGTAGGCCCTCTGCAGACTGCCACAGTCTCTGTAAGTTTTTATATGTCACAGTCTTGTTGTGTTGAAGAGATAAAGTATCCTTTGTGTCTTCCATCACCACTGGGTCTCACAATCCCTTTACCTCCTTTTCTTTGTAGACTTAAATGATAACTCTTCACCAAATCCTTCCTCTCAGGGCTTGGTTGCTGAATGTCCCCAAATCTCTCACTCCCTGTATATTGTCCAGTTGTTGTCTGTATTAGTCCCCATTTATGCATTTACTTCTCATCTTTTATTTTCATTCATTTTTAAATTAGAATAAAAGTATATCATGTTCCTCCTCCCCTTTCTCCTTCAATCCCCTCTCAGATATATTTTCTCTAAGCCATCCACAACTCAATCTGATAGCATTTTTTTCTCTTAGTATTATTATTATTACATACATAATTGTGCATGCACAAATGTAAAAGTACAACCTACTGAGTTTGTCATAGTATTTTGTATGTACATTTAATCTATAAGAGGCATAGGAAAACAACAACACCTTCCCTGGGAGAGGCTAATTTCCCAGGGATATTGACATGGATTGGGTTTGGGTTTGGTTTTCAGTCATTTCTAGGAAGACTATTTCCTGGCTGGCTTTCTGGTATTCTCACTCTAATAACCTTTGTGCCTCTTCTTCTTTGATGTTCCCTGAGGCAAAAAGGTACAGGAGCCATGATGTATCTATACACATAATAGAGACCACCATCAGCTCAGTCGATCTTTATTTTGTGCCATATGTGATTTTTTTTTCATAAGAATGTCCATGAGCTTTGAGGAGAGGCTTGTTAGTTGCAGGTTGTAGCCCCACTTCTCTACGGGTATAAAAATAAGAATACTGTCTTTCTGAGGCTCAGGTACAGAATTTTTTTTACTATTCTTTAGATTGTACAAGTCATGAAAATCCTACTTTGAAACACATTGCCTTTCCCGTGTTTCTTAGACTAGCAATGAGAATTTGAATATATCAATAAATTTATATATTGTCAGAATATTAAGAGAAATAACAATGGTGCAAATTTTAATTAACCTTTATTATAGTTTGGAACCAATAAAAATGGTTAAATTCCTCTAAAGTAAAAAGAATAGTTATTAGAAGTACATACTTAAGTACGTGGTAACATCTGTTATTGTGTTCTTGAAATTTTCAGAACTCATAAATGTCTACTGAACACTAGAAAATTAATATTGTGGGTAATTGTGTATATTTCACATTGTGAAGGAAAAGACATAAAACACATAAGCTAATTTGCTTTAAGGTATTTAAAATTAGTTGACATATATGACATATATAGTTTATTTTATACTTGTATTTTCCTTTAACTTAACTGCAAAATAACCTCCACTGTATACTCATATCATTAGCAGCCTGTGAATATCAGTGAATAAAGGGAGGAATTTCATTTTCCCACACTTCCTTAGTCTTTATGTCCTGTGAAGAGTGTCTAACTAAAATAATAATGCAGCTATTCAGGTATCTCCATTTTTGAATAAAACATATATTATATTCACATCAGAACATTTCCATGATAAAACGGCTCATTTTCTGTGATGCCTAGAGCACATAAAACACAAAGAAAAAGAGTGATTAGCTGGTCTTGTGTTTTGTTTATTATCTCCCTGAAAATATTAGACATGTGAAATGAAAAGTGGGCTGGTTCTCGGCTTTGAAATTCACTTGAAATGAGCAAAAATGTGGCAGGTCCATCACTCTGGGATCACTTCTGCGTGTAATTTTTGTAAAGATCAGTAGTAGTACTCAAAATAGCCTGCCATATTTCAATGGGATATACTATTTTATCTGAAGTGCTAATGAAGCCACTCAGCTGCCTAGATCAATCAAAATTTTGTTTAATTCAGACAGGAAAGCAGATGTAGATTTTATGAGTTTGTTAGCCAAGATAGCAAGTCTACTAAATGTATTTCTGTGGATGCATGTGGTGTGTGTGTGTGTGTGTGTGTGTGTGTGTAACAGATAGAATAGATGAAAACAAATTTAAATTTTAGTGTCCTATAGGCTCACCAACATAACACAGAATCAACTTTAAATTATAATTTTTAAAATTTCTGGTAGTTGTGTTTTGTTTTTGCTTCAAAATAGATACATATGCATATTGTGAAGCTCAAGAAGTAGGTAGACCAAAGTATAGATTCTTCAGTCTTACTTAGAAGGATGAACAAAATAACCATAGGAGATAGAGAGACTTGGGAGGGAGAGGGAAGAAGAGGGAAAAAGGGAGACAGCATCAGCTGTGAGAGGAGTAAGGGGATAAGTGCAGAGGATCAGGAAATTGAACAGGGGTGTGTAGCAGTGGGGGATAGGGGATTAGGGGTAGCCACTAGAAACTCCCAGTTGAAAGGAAAGCAAGAGGCTTCCAGGAGGAATATAGGGGAGAGAGAACCTGTAAGAGACCTTATACAGAGGTTAGGGACAGCCCCTGGTTGAGGGATGGGACCACCCACCCAGCTCCAAAATATTAACACAGAATTTTTCCTGTCTAAAGAAAATGCAGGGACAAAGAGTGGAGCAGAGAATGAAGGAAAAGCCATCCAGAGACTGCCACACCTGGGGATCCATCTCCTCGACAGACACCAAACCCAGACATTATTGCTGATGCCAAGAAGTGCTTGCTGACAAGAGCCTGCTATAGCTCTGTCCTGAGAGGTCCTGCCTTGGCCTGACCAATACAGATGCTCAGAGCCAATCATCAGACTGAGCATGGGTACTCAAATGGAGGAATTAGGGGAAAGATTGAAGGAGCTGAAGGGGTTTGCAACCAACCCTATAGGAAGAACAACAATATCAACCAACCAGCCCCCCAATGCTCCAAGCTTTCAGGGACTAAACCATCAACCAAAGAGCAGAAGATTGCCTCATCTGGAATCAAGTGGAGGGGAGGCCCTTGGTTCTGTTGAGATTCAATGCCCCAATGTAGGGGAATGCTAAGGTCCTGAGGAGGGAATGGGTGGAGTGGGTAAGGGAACTCCCTCATAAAAGCAGGGGAGTGGAGGATTGGGATAGGGGGTTTGTGGAGGGAAACCTGGAAAGGGGGATAACATTTAAAATGTAAATAAATAAAATAACCAATAAAAAAATCCTAAACAAAATATGATAAAATGTTGAGGTGTTGAGCTGTGTGTATTACATTTAGCCCTTCTTACAAGTCTCTGCTTCTTACTGCTTATCTATAATAACATTTGTAAAATGCATAGTTTGCAGAAATTACAAAAGGTATCGGGTATCAACCTCTGGTCTATGGATAGCTGGACAGACACTACTGGCTGTACATATGCCCCTATTCCAAGCAAAATGCAAACCAGTTAGGAGAAGTTGTTACTGAAGTAACCTGCCTGAGTTTTGTTTTCTTTCAGGTTAACCGGAAATTGAGCACAGAGATTGAATGTATGTAGCATCAGTGCCACTATCTCAGAATCACAGTATCAGAGATTTGTTTCATTTTATCATTAAACCTTAAAATAAGTGAAACTATTTAACACTGTGATATGCATTATGGCTACATTAAGAGTGACGAATTAACTCACCAAACAGTAAGACATATAAAAAGATTAAAACTAGTTACTATTAAAAGTACATAAATGTTCTGTACAGCTCTACCTACTATTCACGAACTTCATGGTATTCAGAGGAGAAAGATAGAGGTTATTAAAGATAACATCAAAGCGGAAAATATTTTATAAACTAAGAAACTTGCATTATATTCTGAAAATCTAAATCCATCCATCAGAATTAGAGAGCTGGGGGGAATGGCTCAGTTGGTAAATCTCCTGCTTTACAAACATGTGGATCTGAGTCCCAGTGTCCAGAAACAAGGTAAAAAGCTGAGCATGATAGTATGTACCTGTAATCCCAGCACTGGCAATGTGGAGATTATAGATTCCCTGAGGCCTGAGGATGCATAGGTTAGCTAAATCAGTGACCTCTTTGTTAAGCAAAAGATTCTGCCTCAATAAATAAGATTGAGAGCAACCGAGGAAGATACTTGCTGTGAAAATCTGGCCTTCAGTGCCACATGCATGTGCATCTACAAAAAAACATAAAATTAAAAGAAAAAAAATAAAAATTCAAGTTGCATAAAAAGTATGTGAGCATAAATGTGTGTAGATAAAGTGACATGGAAATTTTCTTAATATCTACAAATCTTTTCTAACACCTCTCTGGATGTTTTAACTTTGCATAGTGAGATTACGAATTTAAAGAGTGCTGCTCTGTTGAACTTTGATGTTGCAGATACTGCTGATAAAATTATCTGTGGCCTGAGGTCAGTATTTCCATTTTGGTCAAGCTTTAAGAATGGCATATACAGCTTGATCATGTTTTTGTTTTTGTTTTGTTTTGTTTTTTCATGCCTTTTTGTCCTTCCTTGTCTTTAACAACATCAAAATGTTGGGGGCCAAAGCACATGGCTTGAAGCTGAAAATGGACCCCCAGACAGAGTTATTAAATTAACAGGCTGGTAAGTCAAAGACAGGTAAGATTCTGCACAGAGGCTTATTAGCCTACTCATTGTGGAATATGCTTTATGGATATTCCACAATACAAATGGAAGGCATTCTTGCCAGAATGACTTAAGACAGGCTCAGTTTTGTTTATAAAATTAAAGTGGGGAGATGTGGAGAGCTTTGAGGGCTACTTGGCAGGAATCTAACATTAGCCAAGGACAAGGAAATGGGCTTTAGACTGGAATCTGACATTAGACTAGAACAAAGAAGCAATTTCAGGCAGGAATCTAAATCTTAGGCTAGAACAAAGAAATAGGCTTCAGGCATGAAAATGACTTTGGGTTGGGACAGGGAAGTAGGCTCAGATATTTTGGTCATCCTGATAAGCCCTTAGAAACAGTGATCACAGGAGTGATCATAGTACTGTTTTTTATTGCCTTGCTTGTTCTTTGATTGTTTATTGACTTGCTTGTTCCTTGACTATTTGCATCTATTATATTGCTAGTTCCTCAACCTAAAATGGACCTTAACACCTGCATTTAATTAAAATGGTATAAAAGCAGATTGGAAAACAAAATGTAAAAATCTTTTCAAGTATGGAAAGAAAGCAGCTGTATGAAAGGCTATATATATATATATATATATATATATATATATATATATATAATAAGTATTTTGCATATACTTCAAATTTTCAGTTCATTTATTTTATTTGATGAAATGTTCCAATAATTTGTTCCATTTAAAAATTGGGTTGTCTGAGTTTTTATTGCATTTTATGTTGATTACATTTTTTACCTAGCTGCAATTATTTGTACGTTGACATTTTCATATGTGTATAATGAACTCTGATGGCTCAAATCTCTACCCTCTCCTATACACCTCCCACCCCTGCTACCCTCTCATGCCTACAAGCGTTTTTCCTACATTCAAATCTTTTCCTTTGTTCTCATGACCCACTGAGTTTAACCACAACTGGCTGTGTGGCATTGTTAGTACTTGATGAGAAGTTTAATTGTAAAATACTTCGACAATATGCTGCTTGGCATTTTATTCCTCTCCCAGGGTTTTCTGAAGAAAGAAATCAGTTGAAAGACCAAATCTAATATGGTGTTCTGTGCATTTTGCTTTTTTTTTTTTTTTGTTTTGGTAATATGCTAAAAATCTCTTTCAAACTCATTTCACCATATAGTTTCTTTGTATCAGAATTTACTTACTAAATTCACTTTTGATTATAGATATGGGATTGTTTCAAAATCTTTGAAAGAACAATTCTCTACCAAATTTCCTTTGCTCAAAATAAATTGCCTATACATATGTTGTTCGTCTTCTTCTAGATTCATTTCTATTCCTGGCCTTTGTCTATTGTTATAATGATACATTATTATTGTATTGCTTTTATCTCTATGGCTGCCCTAGTGTTCTTCTCTTTTCATTTTCAAATTTTTTGTTGTTGTTGTTGTAAATTTGGGGATGTTATTTCTTCATAGCTTTGTCTGTATCTTTCATCTCCGTTAGAGAATTGGTATGCATTTCCACTAGTTTCTTTGAGTGTTTCCACAATCCACTGATATTCTTTCCTATATTTGTGCCTTGGCTTTTTTTCCCCATCTTTTTGCTAGATTTCATTTTCAGGAATTCTACTTGATACGTTTTCCTATTTTGCATCTGATAACTCTTTAAAAAAAAAAAAAAAGAAATAAAAAGATGACGGGTCCTGATCATCTTTGGCTTCCTTAAAACTATGACCTTGTTCTCCCAGTGTTCTTCTTCCCCTCTGGAACTCACAATCCTTGATTTCTGCTTCATTATTTTATATTTTATTTTGTTGTGTTTGTTTTTTTACCCCTTAGAAGCCTGCTCTGTTCTAGGGAGAGACTGAAATTGATTAGATCCAGAGGGAAGGGGAGGGAGAAAGACCAGGAAGTAGTAGAGGGAGGGGAAACATTAATTAGGGCATACTGTGTGAAAAAAGGAAATTATTTTCAATAAAAGAAAAGAAAAATAAAAAAGGCAAATGTAAACTCACTTTGAGTACAGAACAGTTGTTGCTGTTGGTCAGTTCCAGGTTCACATGGGTTCCATAGATGTTTTAGCTGTCCTGAAAAAGTCTTTTCATATTCTAGAACTTCTAAAGGAAGGGCAGAGAATAGGAGGAGGTTAGTTTCTCAAGGACAGGCAAGAAATGTTATAAATATGACAATGGGGAAATAAATTAAATTCTGTTAATTGCTTTTGAATTAGAGCCTTCAATATGAACTCATGCCTTATAATTCGTATTGATGTATGTAAAGTCATTGTCTATTACCCTGTGAGGTAACTGTCTGTATTTGTGCAATTTTGTGGTTATTAATCTTGATTGTCATATTTATTGGTTTAAGAAAATATTAGGAGGTTAATAAAGCATATCTCAGGGTGAGGGAATTTCCAGAGAAAACAGGATCATAAATTTTCTGATGTAATCAATCTATCACTAAATCTGCTGAGAGACCAAAAGTTTGAATACACGGTTGAAAGCTGTATAAAATAATAGAACAAGTTAACTTTATAAATAACAAGCATAATATTTGAACATATCTGATCTACTTAACTCATTAAAAATAGACAAAATTGTTTATTTTCATATTATATTTTTATTTGTTGTTGAGACAGGGTTTTATTTTATAGCTTTGGCTGGCCAGGAACTTACTATGTAGACCAGGCTAGCTTTAAACTCACAGAGAGCTACTTGCTTCTGCCTCCTTAGTGCTGGGATTTAAGGTAAGTATTTCCATACCCAGTTCATATCATACCTTTTAGGTTTGGCAGTATAAGGTAGCAATAAAAAGTTATGAAGAAATATGATTTCAGATAAACTTATAGACTTTACTTATATGAAATGGGTAATGACAGAGAAACTAAATATGGTGCTGAAGATGGTTGTTAATTTTGGTGAAGTTCTGTTTTTCAGAATTAAAATGAAGCACAACATTAAAATAATGTGAGTTGAAGTTACTAAAATTAGTATAAACCTCCTCCTTTCAATATGTTTATCCATCTTTATACCCTCAGGTAAGTGTAGCTCTTACACACATCAAAGATATTTTCTTTTACAGCAATCTCTAACTCACCAATATGCAGAGAAAGACTGACTGTGGAATGCCCAAGACAAAATATATATACCTTCAATACAATGGTAACATCTAAGGCTCAGAGAATATTATAGAAGAGGTAGAGGAAATATTATAAGAGCCCAAGGTACTATGTCTGCAGAAAGGTAGTATCTTCTTAAGACATGGCAGGAAGCTGAACCTGTGAAGTCTCACAACTATGGTAGTTTAATCAAGACATGAACAATGACACTAGTTGACATCTATAGAAGACCAACCCTAAAAAGAAGACTAGAGGGAATTAACAACTTTTGAAAGAGTGAGACATATTCTTCTCCAGGGATAGGCCATATAATTGTGTTTTGTTGTTGTTGTTGTTTTTAATACCAAGTAGTCAGTCCTAGAAACATACATATGAGAAACATTAAAGGGACTCATCACAGTGTGATGGATAAATGTAATCTCTGTCTGTCTCTCAGTCTCTGTCTCTGTCTTTCTCTTTGTCCCTGTCTGTCCGTCTCTGTCTGTCTGTCTCTGTTGTCTGTCTCTAACTCTCTCTCTCTCTCTCTCTCTCTCTCTCTCTCTCTCTCTCTCTCTCTCTCTCTCTCTCTCTCTCTCTCTCTCTCTCTCTCTCTCTCTCTCTCTCTCTGTGTGTGTGAAGAACAATTAAATTAAAAGAGGCCATGGATTTGAGAGAATATGAATTATATGAAGGGTTAGAGGAAGGATGTGAGGAGAAATGCAATAGCTTGAGTTCAAAGTAAAATAAATTTTTAAGAATTGACAAATATTGACAAGCAGAGATGTGTGTGTGTGTGTGTGTGTGTGTGTGTAGAACACAACCTTCTGTCATTCCCAATATCCTTCTGAACTTGGAGTTGGAAATATGAAAGTGTTAACTTCTAGAATTGTCTGCTGTTTCTTATGTTCTGACTTCCCATGAGGGCTGTGTCATTGTCATGAAATCTACAAGTCTCCCAATAAAGGTACAATACAGATAAAAACATGGTGGGATGTTCAACTTTGATGAATCAGTTTAGAATTTACATCATAGGCTATCAAAGTAGCCTATGATGTTCCTTAGCCAAAAATACCCCTCAGGCTCTTGCAGGACAAAATATTGAAATAGTTTAGTAACAAACTTGTAATAAAATAAATATGACTTTGTAAACAGTTGTTTTTGGTTGGCATACCAAACAAGTGTTTCCATTGTTATTTTCATATATATATATATATATATATATATATATATATATATATATCATATATACATATATATATCATTGTGATAGGTTTCTATTTGCCATATGTATGTATGTATGTATAATCATGAGGTCTGTGTGTATATAATGTATATACCATATATTTTAATATTAGCTCCATGTGTGAGAAATAAAGTCGACAAGTATGTTCTGTTTGGAACATCCTTGTCTAGGTCTAGATCTTAAAATATTTCACTTATTTCTCTAAGTCTACCTTATTATGATTAGTATTATGGCCTTAATTTTCAAAGATTTTACTTGAAGCAATCCAATTTACTTTTTCTTGAAGTCTCAATAAAACAGCACAACATACATATACCACATTGTCTACTCACTTTACACATTTATCTATGCATTGGCATTTAGTTAGTTTTTTTTTTAACATATTGTAAATACATACCTCTGTGATGTAATAAGATTCCTTTAGGACTGTTATGGTTGTAGCAGATGGCAACTCTGTTTTATTCTTTGGAAAATGTCAATACTCATTTTAACAGGGGCTGTGTGAGCGTGTGTCACTACCAAAACACTATAGGCTTCCTTCAACCCTAATCATTTTCAGTGCTTGATGTTTTACTTTTCTTTAACTGGTTTAAGATTTCTTTTATAATTATAGCCATTTTGATTGGAGTGAGATGGTATCAAAATATAGCTTTGATTTGATTTTTCTGATGGCAAAAGAATGTTGAACTATATATAGTCTTAGGGTTTTATTGCTGTGAACAAACACCATGATCAAGACAACTCTTAAAAGGACAACATTTAATTGGAGCTAGCTTACAGGTTCAGATATTTACTCCATTATCATCAAGGCAGGAGCATGACAGCATCCAGGCAGGCATAGTACAGGAGCAGCTGAGAGTTTTGCCTCTTGTTCAGAAGTCAGAGAATACTAGCTTCCAGGCAGCTAGGAAGAGAGTCTTGAAGCCTATACCCACAGTGACACACCTACTCCAAGGCCACACCTCCAAATAGTGCTACTTCCTGAACCAATCATATTCAATATCCAAACTACAAAATATCTGTATTCAATATACATGTATATTTGTCATTTGTGTTTCTTAGTTTGATAACTATCTCTTTAGTTGTGCTGCCTATTGATGGGCTAGTTGACTTGTGTGGGGTTGTTTGCATAATTAATTTTAAGTCAGTGATAGAATATAGATATCAGGCTCCTTTCAAAAGTATCAGTGTCCTTACTGTCTACTGTCACACATGTATCTATTCCTTTTGCTGTCTTTCTTTTCTGACACCTAGAAGCTTTTTAATAGAATTCAATCCCATTGGACAATGATTACAATAATTTTCTGGATATTGGGGTCTGTTTGGAACACCCTTGCTTAAGTCTAGATCTTGAAGTATTTCACTTATATTTTCCTCAAGCCATTTCAGTTTCATGTATTACACTGAGATCTTTGATAAATTTTGAATTGATTTTTGTACAGGGTGATGGATAGGGATCTAGTTTATTTTTCTGCATGTAGACATCTGAATTTCCCAAGACCATTTGTTAAAAGAGGCAGTATAATTCTAATGTCTGATTTGGGCAACTTTGCCATGAATCAGATGGGTGATTTATTGATGAATGTAGGGTTTTTCAGTCATCTACTTTTGCTGCAGTATATTGGAATCTAACCATTTTGTAGACTACTATTTCTTTTATGAAATCAGATATACAGCTATCCATTCTGCATATATTTACCTATTATTTCCATAGAAGGTTTTCCTTTTAGAAATATGGTCTGCAACTTCCATTATTTCTCTTGACTAGTTGATGGCTTGAAATTTACTTTATCAGGTATAAGTATGACTAGCTTTGTATGTCTTGGCTTCTATTTGCTTAGAACTTTGCGTTTTCATCTTTCACATTCAGTCTGTATATATCTTTATTGCTGAGGTGCATTTATTGTAGACAAGAAATACTGCATCTTTTCAAAAATCTCAGAAAGCATTATGCCTCTTAGAATGAACAACTAAGGTCACTGACATTTGGTGTAATTATTGAGATAAACTTGCCAATTTTCTGTACTAAAGATAATCAGTTTATTTTCTCCTTAAACTTTGTTAAATGTTTTGTCTCAAAAAATACTCTCTCCGGTAATTTCTATGATTATGTATTCCTTCTCTGTGTGTAGGAATTTAAAAGAACCTTAACACTGAATTTGTGGTCATAAATTGATATAGCTTGTGATTTACTTGAAATGTATTTATTTTTCAGCAAATTATAAGCAATGCATTGCAGGATATAGCAATCTCGGCAGTCAGTTATTTACTCCTATGGTTTGAAATCTATTGTTTTATAATTTCCTGAATTGTAGAGTTTTTTGATGATTATTTGTTATTCTGACATGTCAGCTTTTGCATATAAGTTGTTGATTTTTTCCTTTATGTTTTAATATTTTTTATTTTGTTTTTAAATTTGGCAACTTGATAACCATGCAGAATGTGAAGAAGGTTGATCTCTGGTCATGTCTAGTTGGGATTCAGGTTAGATGTTCTTTGACCATTCAGATTTGGGAATATTTCTGATTCTATGAGTGGATTTCCTAGACCTTTGGTTTTTTTATCTCACTCCTCCTATCTCACGGGTTACTTGGATTTGTTCTCTAGATTATGTCTCTGAGTTTATGGATTCTTTGAACAGGGACCTTCAAAAATATTGATGTCTCAATAACATAGTATTTCCTTATCTGTATCTTTTCTCCCTGTTATTCTTCTACTTGATGCAGTCATTTAGGGATGCTTCTACAATAGTTTTGATTTGATGAGTTTAATTTTTATTTCCAACATTTTCAGTTGTTGCTGTTCTCCAAGATCCTAATTTTCTTGTTACACTTAAAATTCATTTATATTGTTGACTTTCAATTAAAAAAAATCAAAAACTTCTGTTTAATCCATCATTCAAATAGTATCTCAAGAGTAAAACTCTATTGCAGCAAAACCAATTTAATAATTTTAATTATATAAAACCAGTTAAACAGTCTTGTTAAAAATGACAGTCACTCTTCCCTTTGTTATCTGCTATACCTCATTGCATGAAATAATCACTGGTAACAGCATATAAAGGGAAAGTAAATTTTGACAATTGGTAAATGTGAAAAGTAACACCAAATTAATGTAATTACAAGCTTCATGTGGTTACAACTAATGCTTCCAATATCACATTCTATAAACTAGCATGAGTTTCCAGCATGTTGCTTGACTTTTAGGAACTTTAAAAGCACTGAGTCTACATGTTAAGACACAAAAAGTGATGTCATGCTTTGGCAAATAGAAATGGACAGGCTTTATAAACTTGTTCTCAGCCTGGGAGAGACGATTTCTATGATTTCATTTCTGATTGGTGTCTAAAGTGAGATACAGCCATTGTAGTGAAGACTCATCACAGGTCACAGACATGATTACTTCTGCCTGTACTAGTAGTGTTACATAGCAGATTGGAAACATAGCTTCATGGTAGCTTCTAGAATGCTTTGAAATAAAACAAACAAAGAAACAAATAAGCCAACAACAACCAAAACCCAAGTTTATAGGTTCTCACCCAAGATTCATGACTTCACTAACCCTGGGTACCAGGGAACATTTCCAATACCAGGCATAGCTTATTGTATTGTTGGGCAGGTCTTAAGTCCAATTAGAGAGTTGTGGGTTACTGTCAAGTTATGTATGGCTGTAATCTTATGAATATTGTTTGATGCTAGTCATTGTGGGTCATAGGCATTAGCATTTTGTAGAAGAGTAAGAAAGGACTTAGGAGTGACTTTGGAGGGAGGGCAAGGAAAGGGAAAATGATGCAATTGTAGTATAATAATAATAAAGAAATTTAAAACACTGAACACAAAGTGTACTTGGGTTTCAATTTAAAAGCAAACACACATGCACACAAATACATTCATATATATATTCATACATACATATACATACATATATACATATGTATGTTGCAGAAGTGATTGTTGCAGTTGCTCTTAAAGATAAGTCTTTAAGTTTGTTTGTAAAGTATGTAGAAAGACAGAAAAGATTAATGGAAAAGAGTAGTCATAATCAGTAGCCTTGCAACATCATATGGAGCTGGCCTTATCTAGTAACTAGGTAAAGTATAATTGGAGAAGGCTTCTGACATTCTTGCTTATAGTCTCACTGAAATTCTGCACATCCAGCACAACTGTCTTCTAGACTTGACTGTACATCAAACCCACTAAGCCAGGCTGAGTACAGAGGTTGACCAAGAGCATCCTGGCACAAGATGTTTTACCTAGAATCTCTCTGTACAACCCAATAATTTATACTTCTGCTGAGAAAGAAGCCAGGAAGTGTTTCCAGAGGCAGACACTTGAAATCCAAGTGATCTCTGAACACTGTGGCACCACAGAGCAATAATAGTCCCACAATTTGTCAGACCAAAAAAAGTAAGTTGTTGTTTTCCTGCTCACACATAAAATAATCAATTGACCTATGACAAAGCCTAGTTTTCAGGCATGTATTTGTTTAAATGTCCTACTTCACAAATAACTGCAATTTCTCCCATGTTAATATGTTGCATAATTTACATTCTAATATGACTTTATCTCCCTGCAAATAAGACTTAGCAGTCTCAACACATAATACTGAATGGATATTGTCTTCAGTTCTCTCACCTTCTCTCTGTGTAGTCATTCCCAGCCTGCTGGGCCATATTCTGTTAGAACTCAGTTTGGTGTTCTACGATGTGGGAACTCAAAGAAGGTAGGTGACCTATAGACTGCTGTGCTCTGGCTTGCTAGACATGTGTTCTATGTATTGTCCAGGTCAATATCTTACTGATCTGTTCTTATTTACAGCACCTGAGCCTCTCAGGACTGTTTAAAAAAATCCAGTCTATATCTCTGTGATGAGTAGCTGATGATGTGGTGTGGTTGCCATTATTACACTTTATACTTTGTAGACACACTGTCTTCTGTGGACTAACCTTTTGTGAAGCTTGGACTAGAGAAACTCACTTGAGCACAGAGTCTACCATATGCCTGTTTGCTCCACTAGCCATTCCTCATTTTCCTGCCTCAATAGAACCTAGATTTGAATTCTCGTCTGAATAATGGTCTGTCATGTGTTCCAGAAACCTGAGCTTCCTTCAAATCCCAGGCTGTGACTCCAGTGTTCTCTCCTAGCATGGAAATATCTACATCATGACCTGTTGTGTTGATGTAATTGCAGTGCTCTAATCTGTTATAATCTAATCCCATGTTGGATGTAGATGCTAATTCCACTTCATTTAACTTTTTCAGAAGTTCCTAGTGGATTTACCCCACCTCTGTAACTGAATTCAAACTACACATGTTACCGTTAGAATTTTATACTGGATAGCTTCAATTCTAGACAAATTGGAGCCATCATATTACACTCCTGCCATCTGCTCTCTCCCTTACTTGAACTCTTTTTTGTAGCTGTCGTGTATACATTGGGATTAGCTGTTTGTTTTCAGTGCAGGTGATGAGAGGACCCACTTCCTCTCTCCAGTTTCTAACAGTGTTCTTAGCATCAAAGGACAGAACCACACAAGTGCTCTCAACTTATGGATTCATGGCTGTGAGGCTACTCTCAGCCACAAGCTGTTCACATCTCTACTCCCAGCCAGCAGTTCACCATGTCACAGGAGTGTCCCTTCTGAAGGACTGCTGCAGTACCACATCATGTACAGGGACAGCTTTAAATACTGCATCTGATCCTAATAATTCCTAGAAAATTCTGAACACCACCACTAGAAAATTGGGCTCAGGGTTGCTGACTTTCTGTAACCTTTCTTGAAACTGATAATTCAATAAATAAGCATGCATCACCCTGCCCACAATCCCAAGTATTCTACAGAGTATCACAGAAGACAAAGTACAGGGTTAGTTTACAAGATTATCTAATAACATCAAAGCAATGGAAGATAAATGTTTATAGAACACCATCGGAGGGTCAGCCAGCAATTCCAGCACTAAAACAAGGGTTGGTAACATACTATACTATTTGATTGCAGTAAGCATGAATGAAGAGACACACCCTAGAGTTAATACTGCCAGATTCACAGCCACTACATGAAATCAGATGTCATAGAGCTCACAGAACTCTTTCAAATATCATTCTTGCTTGTCTATCCAACCTCTTCAGCATCAGTACCTCTGAGAAGCAAAAGCAATCTTCCAAACATAGAAGAAAAAGAGGAAAAGAGAAAAAGATGGAAGGTATGGGATAATGTCTAGGGCCTTTAAAAATAAGTGTCTACCATGTAGAGATATGTGAGAGACTAAATTGACCTAGGGGACTCATGTCTGCCTACCATTTAGGCTCATACTGGGCATGGACTGGAGTGGTGTCAGGTGTTCATCATAACTATCTTCTTCTTAGAAACCTCCTTTCTGCATCTAGCAAGACATTCTTCTGGTCTTAGTTTGATTGGTGGTCTGTGGTCTCTCTACCCAGGTTTTCCCACACATCTGTAAAAGTGAAATGTATATATATATATATATATATATATATATATATATATACACACACACATATATATACACATATACATATATGTGTATATACATATATATGTATGTATATATACATATATACACATATGTACATATGTATATATATGTATATACATATATACATATATATACACATATACATATATGCATATACATATATACATATATGTGTGTGCATATGTGTACATATATACACATACAAATACATACACATATGCATATATATATATGTATACATGTCAAGTACAAACACTAAGTTAGAAGCTTATAAAATACTATAAACAGACAGACTAAATTTTATAGCTGTGTTAAGCATTGATAATAAAAAAATGTAACTTGTGAGAGAGGCAAACTATACAAGGTTTTAAATATAAATTGTAAATTAGTAACTTACATGTTAAAAGGCACTCAGGTACCTGAAGAACGAAGATTGTTGTTAATTTAAGGTAGCCTGGGCAACATAGTGTTCCACACTAGCCTGAGGTACAGTGAGACCATGACTGTTTTATTAGAAGGTGCATATGGGGAGTAGACCCATTTAAATTTAATTAATATATAATTATAGGGGGTCCATATGGGGAGGAGACCCATTTCAATTTAATTAATATATAATTATTACAAAGTATATTTATAAAAAGATTGTATTTATAAAAATTATTTTTCAACTCCTGTTTTGTTTTTTAGACAAAGATCCAAGTAGTACAAGTTGGCCTCAAACTCATGGAGTATCTGATGCTGACCTTTAACTCTTGGTCTTTCTGGTTGCCCTTTCAGGGTGCAGAAATTATTATTGCGTGCTGCCATGTCAGACTACATATGCAATTTATTTTTGGTTTTATTTTTACATAAATTTTTCTTTACCCTCCTCCTCTTTATTTCTAAAGTCTCTCATATTTATTGTCCTTCAAACCCCTCCCATTCCTCTCAAATCTCAAGTGGACAGATTTTCCTTTGATTATAATTGTATGTATGTATATGTATAATATATATTATATATAATACATATATGTATATGATTTCTGGTTTCTTATGTGTATACTGTTTCAGTAAGGATTACTCTCTCTGAATTGGACAACCAATAAAGGGACTCATCTCTGGAAAAGACTAACTCTCCTTCTATAGCAATCAATGGGTGCCTGGCTAGTGGCATTCTTTGTCTAGGAGTAGATTCCATAAAATTTCCCCTTTATTTTGATATTTTCCAAAAGATTTTATTTATTTATTTTCCATTTATTTATTTATTTATTTATTTATTTATTTAATTTTAACATCCTGATTGCAGCCCTTCTCCTCTGAGTCCACCCCTTACATGGCCCTCACACCTATTCCTCCCTTTACCTCTGAGAAGAGGGAGATCACTCTGGGGGAAACCCACCCACATTGGTACCTCAAGTCACTGCAGGACGAGGCACCGCCTCTCCCACTGAAAATGGACAAGGCAGCCAGTTAGGGGAACCGGTTTGACAGGCAGGTAACAGAACCAGGGTAAGCCCTGCTCCAGTTGTTTGGGGATGATCATGAACACTAAGCTGTACATCTGCTAAATCTGCTACATGTGCTAGGGGATTGGGTCTAGATTTTGTATTCTCTTCAGTCTGTGGTTCAGTCTCTGAGGAGTCCCCAAGTGTCCATTTTAGTTGACGCTGTTGGTCTTCTTGTGGAGTCTTTATTCCCTCCAGGTTCTTCAGTTCTTCTTCAAACTCTTCCACAAATTTCCTGACCTCTGTCTAATGTTTGGTTGTGGGTCTTTGCATCTCTTCCAGTCAGCTGTTGGATGGGGTCTTTCAGAGGACAGTTGACTAGGCTCCTATCTGTGAATTCAGGATGACAGACACAAACATAGCCTAAGAAATCCAGGAGCACAGTCACAAAGTATGCCTCAAGAGCATCCTGACATGTGGCACCATATAGACATGGCTTGGGTCCACATTCATTAATTTCCAACACATAGTTCTCACCAGAATACTCATGAGGATGGACACACATGTATCTTCCTATTTCATTGAGGCATACAGCCTCATTCATGCATGAATCAGAAACACATTCAACCATTTCCAAGTCACAATGCCTACTTTGGTATCCAGGCACACAGAAGCAGGAGTAGCCATTGATTTCTTCCTGGCACATAGCTCCAGTGTGGTAAGGGCTGGAAGCACATTCATTGTGATCTGTCTCACAGAACCTCCCAGCATATTCAGCAGGTCAGATACTGACAGAGCACTCCGGGTCTTAATGGCAGATTCCTTCATGTTGGCATGTGTTCCCTCCACAGGAATTAGTGGCAGTTTCACAGGTCATCCCATTGCATCAAGGAGGACATTGGCACAGAAAGCCCCTTTCTCCTGGGGTATTCACACAAGTGGCAATTCCTTGGCAGGGACTGGAGAAGTGACTGGAGTTCATTGATATTGTTGTTTTTCTGTTCTCGTTTATGTGGTCATTTCTGGGGCATCCTGTATCCCAGCTGACTTCCTAGTATTCTGACTCCTAGAAACTGACTCCTCTTCCTGGAATGCAGGGTCTATGGTTAAGATGTATCACTGGAGCTAGGCTCCTGTGTTCTCTGCATTGTTTCTAGTTGTAGTTTTCTGTGACAATCTCTATTTGCTATAAAAAAGAAGCATCTTTGATGATGGGTGGTAGCTATGCTTATCTGTGACTACAAAGATGATATTTTAGAATGTAGAAAGGAGTTGTGCTAGTTGAGCAGGAAACAGTAGTAGATTCCTTTATAAGGCCAGTGACATCACTATCTTCAGGATGCTAGCTGATTTTCCAATACTAGATGTAATTACCTTCCTCTTGAGTGGCTTGGAAGTCCAATTAGAGAGCTGTTGGTTGCTACCGCTGATGTGCGTGGGCACCAGCTCTTACACCTTCATGCGTATCTTGCCTAGGGTAATTGTCCTGGTTCATAGGTATCATAGCTGGGTAGGACTGTTTAATTGCTTACCCACATTGAATGTTCTATAGTATTTTCTAGACACTTAAAAACTAGATTGTAGAAAAGTGGCTTCTATGTCAGATCCAGATCTAGTAATCCAAGACCCATTTCCTAAGGGTGTGTGATGTCTTTAGCAATGGGCACCCATAGTCAAACCATGGAAGGCAACCAAGGGTTACAGTCATAATATGTATTGTTTGGGAAGGAACTTGTATGACCCTGAACAGTCCTTTGAAAATTTATTTATCTATTTATTTATTTATTTATTTATTTTGCTACTGAGGCTTTTGTTAGACTGTGGTTCTTGTGGTAGCATTCTCAGCCCAAGTGGCTTAGCTTCTTTTATATCATTCTTTTCTCTCTGTCTTTCTATCTCTCTATATAATATTATATGTATTATAAATAATATTACCAATGTATGTGTATAATGTATTATTATCAGTGTATGTGTATTATATATTATGACCAATATATGTATATTATATATTATGACCAATATTATCTAATTCTATATCTACATTTACATCTATATCATCTGTAATCATTTTAGGTAAATATAAATAATGCAACTTCTTGAAGCTTTATCAAACAGATAAACATTAATCTGTAAATTGCTTTTAGTTTAATGGTCATTTTCTTAATGTTATTTCTACTGTTTTTTGAGCATGAGATATCTTTCCATTTTCTAGGGCCTTTTTAAGAGACTTGAAATTTTCATTGTACTGATCTTTGACCTCCTTAGTCAGGTTTATTCCAAGATATTTTATTGTTGGTGCTACTGTCAGTATGAGTGTGACCATGATAACTTTCTCATTATGTCGTTTTGGCTTACGAGAAGCTCCTAATTTTTGTAAGTTGATTTTTTACTCTGCCGCTTTGCTGAAAATGCCAATTGTTTGTAGAAGGTTTCTGGGGAAATTTTGGGGATATTTTATATATAATCTCATATCATCCACAAATAGACATTATTTAATATCTTCTTTTCCTATTTGTATTCATTAGATTTTCATCTTTTGCCTTATGTTACAGGTAGTGCTTCCCTGGGGCACCCACACATCTCAAAAATGTTAACCCAGAATTGTTCTTGTCTAGAGGAAATATAGAGACAAAGAGTGAAGAAGAGACAGAAGAAAAGGTCATTCAGAGACTGTCCCACCTAGATATCCATCCCATCTGCAGACACCAAACCCAGACACTATTGCTTATGCCAGGAAGCTCTTATAAAAAGAGCCAGTATGCTTGTACTCTAAGAGGCTCTGCCAGAGCCAGACCGATGCAGATGCAGATGCTCACACTCAACCATCAGACTGAGCATAGGGACACTAATGCAAGAGTTAGGGGAAGTACTGAAGGAGCTGAAGGGGTTTTCAACCCAATAGGAAGTCAACCAACCAGACTCATAAGAGCTATCAGGGACTAACTCACCAAGCAGAGTACACAAGGAGGAACCCATGGCTCTAGTTGCATATGTAGCAGAGAGTTACCTTATTTGGCATCAATGGGAGAAGACCCTTAGTCTTGTGAAGGCTTGATGCCCCAGTGCTAGTGTGGTGAGGCAGGAGTGAGTGGGTGGGTCATGGAGAACCCTCATAGAGCCAGGAGTAGGGGGTATGAGATAGGGGGTTTGTGGAGGGAAAACAAGGAAGGGGGATAATATTTGAAATGCAAACAAATAAAATAACCAATAAAAATAAAATAAAAAAAGAGAAAGAGTGGAGATAGTGGACAGCATTTCCCCACTTAGAATGTGTTTTCAAAACTCCAAATTTTATATACCTTACGGGTGACTAAATTGAGTGGTAGTGAATGTCTGTCAAGTGTGTTTAGAGCTTGGGAAGCAAACGTGTGATTAAGATCTGTACCAGCTGAAAATAACTGGCAAAACCTATACACCATGAAAAACCCCGCAGGAAGAGGAGATTGTGACTTGGAGTCATGAATGTGACATGGAGTCATTAGCTGAAGCCTCAGAGTCATCAGTGAACCTTTTAAAAGACATGTGGCTCCCCTGGTTTACCCACCCATTGACATCAGATTTATGGTTATCTGGGTTTGCAGTTTTCTTCAAGTGATTATCTAAGCTTCTATCAACGAGAATGAGGCTAACGTTCATTTATCTTTTCTATCACTGATACAACACACCATAACCAAGAAAACTTATAAAATGATCCCCCTTTATTTGGGGGTGCAAGCTTCCAGAAGGATCATGACCATTTTATTGGAAAATGTCATGGTTTGAACATGCTTGGCCCAGTGAGGTATGACCTTGTTTGGAGTAGGTGTGTCACTGTGGGTGTTGGCTTAAGACCCTCACCCTAGCTGCCTGGACATCATCTTCCACTAGCAGCTTTCAGACAAAGATGTAGAACTCTTAGCTCTTCTTGTACTATGCCTGCCTGGTTGCTGCCATGCTCCCCTGCCTTGATGATACTGGACTGAACCTCTGAACCTGTAAGGTAGTCCCAATTAAATGTTGTCTTTGCATACCAGTCAGATTATAGGCCTTACACAGGAAGAGTTAGCCAAACAATATCATTCTTTACATCATCAAAATAGTAATAGCTTGAGACAACAATTTGATATTTCTAGAGAATGTGCACGTAAAATTGTAAAGACTTGTCCTGAATGTCCTCAATTTCTACGTGTATGACAAAATTGTGTTAATCCTTGAGGACTCATATTTAATCAATTATAGTGAATGGGTACTACTCATATTTCTGATTTTGGACAATTAAAATATGTACATGTGACTATTGACACCTCAGGCTCTCTAGTTGCAACTGCTTTAACAGGAGAAACAACTACAAATGTAATTAGTTATCACCAACAGTTTTTTTCTATGCTGGCTGTTCCAAATCAGATTAAAACAGATAATGGAACTGGCTATTGCAGTTGAACATTTGATACTTTTAGTTAACAACTTAATATTACCCGTATTTCTGGGATTCCTTATAATCCTCTAGGACAAGGCATTGTGGAACAGGCCCATGGAACTTTAAAACAATATTTTCATAAAATAAAAAAGGGGGGAGGTATATTCCTGTACAGCACAATTTTTTCTAAATCACATTCTTTTTATTTTAAAATTTAAAAAAAAAATTTGATGTCACGGAACTTTCTGCTGAGTGTCTATAGCACCCTACAACTAGGCATATTTATGCCTAGGTAAAAAGGGAGGATCCACTTACTGGCATATGGCATGATCCTGATCAGGTATTTAATATGGGGAAGAGAGCATGTTTGTGGTTTTCCTACAGGATGCTGAAGGAGCATGGTGGCTGCCAGAGTGATGGGTGAGACATGCTGATGCTGGGAGAAAGAATGATGCTAACCTGAGAGATTGATGAGTGCCCTGACAATGGTGACTGGGAAGCTGTATTAGACAAATGTTTCTGACCCACCTTTGCTTGCTATATCCCAGATGAGACAAATAGCCTTGGCTCAAGTTTTTATATTGTGTGGGACAGAGAATCAAAAAGAGAAGTTATAATGACACTTGTATTTTTCTTAAATGTGACCAGTTATTCAGACTGAATAATGAACTGGACTAGAAATCAATAACAATATTGGAAATAGCAGTCTTCATTTGGAAGGCTGGTTCTGGACATTTTCAGAGATATATTTGGAACTTAGCTGGAGTTCTCTATGATGTTATGTTAGCAATAAAAGAAAAGTTGGAACAGTATCTGGATTTCAAACAAGTGTTAGTGCATGTGTTAAGGCTCTATTAATTCTCATGTTAAAATTACTTTTGTTTCTTCTACAATTTTTAATGTAAGTTGTATTGATTGTACAATTTTTAATTGTGTTAGTGTGTTGAAACCTGGCATGTTTGTTACAGGCATCTATCAACCAGCTTTTGTTTTATTGCCCTGAGTATTACAAGACCTTGGGCTGGGTGGTGGTGGTGCACACCTTTAATCCCAGCACTTGGGAGGCAGAGGCAAGCAGATTTCTGAGTTCGAGGCCAGCCTGGTCTACAGAGTGAGTTCCAGGACAGCCAGGGCTACACAGAGAAACCCTGTCTCGAAAAAACAAAAACAAAAACAAAAACAAAACAAAACAAAACAAAAAAACCAAAAAGACCTTGGTATTCTGAAAAAAAGCTTGCAAGTACTAGAAGAAGTGAGTCAGGCTTTAAGCAGAAGCAAGAGGGTAGTGGGCTTGATTATTGCTAGTATAACAGCTTTATTTACATTAATTGTTAGCATGACTGCTTCTGCAATAGTTTTGACACAAGAAGTTAAGACAGCTACTTTTGTTAATCATTTAGCAAAAAACTGTCTCTAATGTGTTGAGTATAAGAGGATTTAGATAGATGTTTGGCACAATGGATTAATGGTCTTCATCCTATTCAAATTATTGGAAGGAGGTTCAGAGTTTGGCATCTTGAGTGTCATGCCAAATACCAAGGACTTGTGTTACTTCTAAAATTTCCAATGAGAGTCACTTTAATTAGGAAAAAGTTTAAAGACACTTGCAGGGTATTTGGCATAATTCTAATACCTTTCTGGAAGATTTGCTTTGCATAGTAAGATAATAAATTTAAAGAATGCTGCTCTGCTGAGATTTGATGTTACAGATACTGCTGACAAAATTATCCATAACCTGAGGTCAGTATTTTCCATTTGTGAAAGCTTCAAGAATGGCATAAATAGCTTGATCATGCTAGCCCTTTTTGTCCTGAAAATACTTTTATTCCGACCCATCATGTTAAATCTGGTCTTTAACAACATCAACATGTTGGTGGCCAAAGTATATGACTTGAAACTGAAAATGGACCCCCAGACAGACCTATTAATTTATCAGGATGGCAAGCCAAGGATGAGTAAGATTCTACACATAGCCTAACTAACCTAAAACATAAGTGCATTCCTTTTGAGAATGCATATTCCATGATGGGTAAGGAAGGCATTTTTGTCAGAATGACCTATGACAGGCTCAGTCTTGTTTATGAAAAAAAAAAAAAGGGGGGGGGGAGATGTGGAGAGCTTTTGGGGCTGCTTAGCAGGAATCTTACATTGCCCAAGAACAAGGAAATTGGCTGCTTGGCAGGAATCTGACATTATTCTAGAACAAAGAAATAATTTTAGGCAGGAATCTGAATATTAGACTTGAACAAAGAAATAGGCTTCAGGCATAAAAATGACTTTGGGCTAGATAGGGAAGTAGGCTCAGATATTTTCGTTATCTTGATAAGCCTTTAGAAACTATGATCACAGGAGTGATTAAGGTACTTTTTTATTGCCTTGCTTATTCTTTGACTATTTGTGTTTATTGTCTTGCTTATTCCTTGACTATTTGCATCTAACTTATTGCTAGACCCTCAACCTAGAACTGACCTTAATAATTGCATGTAATTAAAATGGTATGAAAGCAGACTGGGAAACCAAAAAGAATTGCCTTGGTCACAGTGTCTGTTCACAGCAATAAAACACTAAGACAGAAGTCATGGCAGTAGTCATGCAGGCATTGGACCAGACCAGTAATGTACTTTCTTATGTGCAAGTAGGAGACAAAATTAGCAACTGGAAATGGTATGAGCCCTTGAAAACTCAAATTCTGCCCTATAATAGATGTCTTCACACAAGGCACAGTCCCAAATATCTTTAATCACATTATTCAATGGGAGCCCTAAACATTCAGTCCACCATTCCATCACCCCTAGGCAACATCGTCTAAGTGGATCTTTCTATTGCCTGAAGTAATAATCTACAGTCAACATCTAGTTATCTCCCTTCTCCATGTCATCCCCCCAACCTGGACCTTTGGGGCTATCAGAGACTTAACAACCAACCAAAGAACATACAAGGGCTGGACCTAGGCTTCCTTGCACATATATAGCAGATGCACAGCTTGGTCATCATGTGGGTTCTGAACAACTGGAGCAGGGGAATCCCAAAAGCTTTTGCCTGTATATGTTTAGCTTGCCTGCCTTTGTCTGGGAGATGATGTGCCTAGTCTCACAGAGGCTTAAAGTGCCAGGGTGGTGGGGATACTGAGGAGGGGCTATCCTACTTACTGAGAGGAGAAGGGGAGGAAGGATAAGGGAAGGATTATGGGAGGGGGTGACCTGGAGAGGGGTAGTGAGCAAGATGTAAAATGAATAAGTAAAAGAAACAGAAAGAAAGAAAGAAAGAAAGAAAGAAAGAAAGAAAGAAAGAAAGAAAAAAGGAAGGAAGGAAGGAAGGAAGGAAGGAAGGAAGGAAGGAAGGAAGGAAGGAAGAAAATAAACATTAAAAACATGTGTGCCACCTTATAAAGTAAGGATGTTTATTAGGTTCTTTTAAACCTGCATGGTTCCTAGGTTGTAGGTAAATGGTGATTTGTTTGTTTTCTGTAATCTTATGGAAAGTTACTATTTTGAGGGCAAGTTTATTTTTTGGTTATGCTGTTTCAGTAATTGAGGTCACAGGGAAGAACTCTTCTACTAAAGAAAGAAAAAACCAATGATATAATAATCAAAATAGTTGGCAGCTGTCAAATGCCTAATCTAAGAATTGTATGCTCATCAACTTGTTGACGCTAGTGGCTGTTCCTAAGTCAGGGTCCATTATTGTCCATGTTGAAAAGGACAACTAAAATTGAGTTTAAAAAGGTTAATAAACTCATATAACTGCACATGCCCATTGCAGCAGCAGACCTCAGCTCTATTATCAAATTAATTTTGTTCATATATCCACCTATATGCAAATTGCCACACAATTTCAGGCTTTGGGATTTGAGTACATTTTTAGCTGTGCTTAAAAGAAAGTTTTGTAAAAAGAAATAATTCTTATAGCATGTCCTATGATTTTTTTTTCTATCTGAGAAATGCAAATGAACCACATGGTGTAGACTATGAGTTAATTTTCTTTAATTTTCTATTGCTGAAAAATTCCTGCTAAACACCATCCTGCCTAACAACGAGGTATTTTCAGAGATGGAGTTCTTCAGTTTTGTTAAATTGTGCCCACTAACCCTGCAGCATTCTGTGTATGTAGTGCCTGATGCTTTCTTTGATGCATTGAGACAATCAAATTAATGTCTTTTTAAACACATATTTTTATGAGAGAAATGCATGAACATATTTAACAATACCTTGATATAACCAGTTTACAGTGTGACATTTTAGGAGGACGTACTAATTCATGTGTATCTATAGTGAAGCATCATTATCATTTTTGACGCCAATGGAACTAATAACTTATCTCTCTTCCTAAACCTCTACTCCATGGCAGTGAATAAAGTCATTCTAATAATATTTTTTTAATTTATTTTTTTTATTAACTTTATATTCCACTCACTTTCCTCCTGTCCTAGGCACCCCCTCCCACAATCCTTTCCCCATCTCCTCTCCCATTCTCCACTGAGTCTGTGCCTCACCCCCAGGGTATCCTCCCCCTGACATTTCAAGTCTCTGCTAGGCTAGCTATTTGGGATAATGAGAGATTATTCTTCTTGAATGTAGCATGCTTTTCTATGTGTAGTTGACATTTATCCCATTGTCCTCTAAACTTGAGCCTCTGTTGATAAAAAAATTAGTTAAATTCAAGCAAAGAGTGGTCAGAAGAAGCTTGAAGGTTCCCAACTATCCTAGTTAAATACTGAATATAACTTAGATTTTCTAGTAATTATTAGTACGTGGTCCCAAATAGTTGTATACTGTGGGACCCAGTGGGTGGGATGCAGGGAAGTCCTCCACCACGGCCGCAAAACGACAGGCCCCGATATCACGAGAAAGTCCGTGGATTTCCAAAATGGCTTTATTGGCATGATGGATGGTAAATGGTCTGGATGTGCACCCAGCCCCAAACTCAGGGAAGATCTGAGTTAAATAGGGAGGGGGGGAAGAGGAAGGGTCAAGGAAAAGGAATAGGTAATTAACTAAGCCCTCTAGCCTTTAGGTAACTCATTGATATGGAAATCTCTCTAGGGCTGAGGCCTGTAGTCATGCCCTCTACCTGTGCTTTTTGGGAGGGGCTGCATTGTCCTTATGTGGCTGAATGATGCAGGTTAGTGAAGATCTTAGCGCTCTTGTCAGGACCCTAGAGTCTGGGGGCATGACCCAATATCTGCCATTGCCCCATTGGGGCCAGGGTTCAAGTCCTATGCCACACAAAAACCAAGACACACTACATGGCCCCACAGTATTCGTGAATTTTTAAATAATAGTTTTGTATTTGGAAATTCAGTGGCTCACAGCCACCTATAACTGTAGCTTCAGAGGTGTCAGACATGTCTGGCCTCTTTATACAACTGAATTCAAATGGTTATAGATGACCACACACACACACACAGAGAGAGAGAGAGAGAGACAGAGAGAGAGAGAGAGAGACAGAGACAGAGAGACAGAGAGACAGAGAGACAGACAGAGACAGACAGAGACAGACAGAGAGACAGAGACAGAGACAGAGAGAATGAGAGAGACAGAGAAAATTTTTAAAAATTTTTATAAATTCTTTAAGATTATTTTAAAAAGAACAAGTCTCATTAAAAGTTTCTTATGCATTTGTTTTGTTAGCTTGGTATATTTTATTGTTCTTACTAAATGGCATTTGATATGAAATCATCTATAGGATTTAAATAACACATATTTGTGTAACATGTGAGGTGCCAGAATATAGAATCACAAGACTTCCTAGACTAAGCTCAATCAGCAAACAAGTTTATCTTTCCTGAATGACTTCCAGAATATCTGAACCAAGGTTCAAGGTTGCAAAACAGGAACTAAGAATACCCTTTATATTTATATTTTGAATGCCTATCAAGTGCTAACTACTGCTGGAAACACTGGAGAGTCAACAATGACCAAAGGAGAAAATTAGATCCATTTGTTCATAAAACATACCCAATGGAGAATATGATATCAATTATGATAGACTGATGGCTGATTTGGAATAAGCTAAATAATGAAGTGAGCAGAAATATAATTTATACTGGGTAAAATATTTATAAATGTTAGTTAGGAAAGATATTTAAGAAATTCACCTTTGTGTAGAAATATTTTAAAGTAGTTAATAAAATTATAAATCCTTATTTACTTATTAATTTAATATCTTTATTGGAAAAAGGAGTCTTGCTATATTTCTCAGGTTCTTTTGAAGCCCACTACATGCTCCTGGTTTGTTTCAAACATATGATTCTCCTTCTATAGCTTGATAGGATTGTAGGCTTACACCACCACCTGTGTTAGCCTCTAGATGGCCAGTATACAATCATGAAGCACTCTGTGAAGCTCAAACATTTGAAGATAGCATGGATAAGGTCTCACTTTTGCAGGTGAATATGATTGGACTTGTAGTTCAAATGAACAAATTGTTCTAAAACATATAAATCAGTCCAAATTAGGGTAACAGAATCTATTCAGAAGATGCTGTTGATTTTAGAGGCAAATCTGTAGCAAATTAGGGAAAAAAGAAAAAAAAAATCCGGGAAAGGAGCTAACAGTAACAAAATGGGAAAGGCCATCAAAGAAATCTTTAGGAAACAAATTGAAATCACTCTGTTTCAAAATGCATGTGAAATATGATAAAGCATAAAAGACAGCATAATTCCTAGAGTTTTGCATGAAGTACAGATTTCAGCAGAAGAAAGTTTGAAAGAATATGACGAGGCAGCTGTAGGCTTCAGGAAAGTTCTGTGTACCATCCCTCTAGTACATTGATCAGCAACATTTTCAGTGCCTGGCATAATGCCTGCCATGTAAGAAGTTAGTAGTTATTTGTTCAATTGACAAATGAATAGATTGTGTTAAATTTGAAGTGATTGTAAATCTGAAGTGTCAGATTAGCGGGGTGCTCGGGAGCTAGTGCTGAAGTGAATATATGGATCCTGCAGTCATTAAAATCAAAGTAGTTAAAATCATGAAAGGAAGAGTTGCAAAGGGAAGCAGGTTTGCAGAGACGTGTGGGCTTGCATTGGAAGACGAAATGAATACAGGGTTTAAACTGGAAACACAAGTCATGCAAAGCAACAGTCTTCGGAATCTGGAATCTTCATTTGTGCTCACACTATTAGTGTTTTACATCATTCATCACTCTCTACCTATCTCTATCTCTTCTGCTATGATTTCCTTCCTTCTTTCTTTCTCTCTTTCTTTTTTCTTTTCTTTTCTTTTTTTTAGACAGGGTTTCTCTGTGTAGCCCTGGCTGTCCTGAAACTCACTCTGTAGACCAGGCTAGCCTCGAACTGCTGGCCTTGAACTCAGAAATCCGCCTGCCTTTGCCTCCCAAGTGCTGGGATTAAAGGAGTGCGCCACCACCGCCCGGCTTGTGCTATGATTTCTAACCACCTCTGAAAGATGCAGTACACATTTAGAAGGACACAGTGACATGACCACAGCACCATCATCACATCACAGTGCTGATTTTGATGCAAGTTTCATTAGGAAGTCACTTATTGTTCATACATTTTAATTTATACTCAAGTACTCAACTCCAACCCAGCATAATAGTGAATGTTTGATGTAATGTTTACTCAAAAAGCTGAGCCAATGAGACATTTAACCACTAGGAAGCCATCTGGGTACACAGAGAGATGACATGCAATAAAATAATAAATCTTACTAAGGAAACCTCTTCTTTGTTTATTAGTCACTTGTCTTTAATGTATTTTAAGGTACTGCAATTTACATTTTTTTCAGTCTTAATTTTCATAGTTTTGGCATAATTTAAAGATTTTTGGCTAATCATTTTGTAGTTAGCCCTTCAATTTGGAGTTTAGTGTTTGCTCAAGTATATATTAAACTTAACATGAATCTTGAAAAATATCAACTCTAGGTGTAGAGATATAGCCCACTATTTAAGAATGCATACTGCTCTGGCAGAGGAGCTGTGTTTCTTTGCTAGTACGATGATCTAACTCCAACTTCAGGAGCTTAGACATACCTTTCTGACATCTATGGGAACCTCAACTCATGTATGTACACACAAGGATTGTAGGCAAGAGGAGAAACTTCAAAAAAACTAAAATAAAAATTTAAAAAAAGGAAAGCAACAACTATAAAAATATTATTCTTTGACATGCGGAATCCAGTTGGTTGAATATTAAACCAAATATCTTAAACTGAACAGAACATTTGGTCATGCTGCTTTGATGCAGTAATAGAAACTCTAATGAAGTTACTATATATGTATATATGTATGTGTATATGTAAGTATGCATGTATGTATGTATGTATCTATTAACGTATCCATAATTATAAATAAATAACTCTAAGACACACACATATATATGTTTGTAAATATGTATATATGTATAAATGTATAGATGTATAGATGATGTATATATGTATATATGTATAGATGTATAGATGTATAGATGTATATGTATGTGTATATATATATACACTCTGATTCATTTCTTTGATTCATTACTTTGTCTGCCACTCAGTTAGACATCACTTTCAAACAAGGGTGTTTTTCCTACAAACTAACTTTACCTTCCTGGTTTGGGATTAAAGGTGTATACTAAGGGCATATCTTTTATCTGCCAGAGGGATTGAGGATGTGTGCTAAGATCTGAGGCACACATAACTACAAATAGGTATTTTCAATAAGTAACACAATCTCAGGGTACACAGTGTATATCTGTGCTTTTGTGGTTAAGATTTGTCTTTAAAATTTTATTTTGTCTAGGTTTTTCTAATAGAACAGATTAATATGTAAAATACATCTCAACTTTAATTCTAAATGTAATCAATCATATTAGAAATTATTGATTTTAATTAATTTAATTTACCATGCCATAATTTAGGATGTAATATTACATCAATTATGTGGAGTGAAATTAGTTTCTAGCTACGATGATTATTGGTCTGCATACTGTTGCTCCTGTTAGTAAACACCTGCTTGGTTAATCATATAATATAAAAATTAAATTTAGAGACTAAAATTACACATTATATAGAGAGGTCATTCAACCAGACTCTTCTTTTTAATAGAAATAATAAATAATTAGGATTATAATTTTGTTACAGTGGAAATATTTTGGATTAAGTGGTTAGACATAGTGAGCTTATATTGTTTTTTTACTTGATTGTTTTTCTTTCTGTGTCGATATAAGTTATACTTTCTCTCTATAACTTTATTTCACTTCATGGTATTCATAAAGTGTTCCGGATGGTCATGACATTATTTTCTTGAATATGCAGGTATAGTTACATTAATAACCATACATGTTTATAATTTCATTCTCAGCTATTGTTTCTGTCAGTCAACACATATCTGGACCATTCAATTAAACACATAAAGACCTGCTTAGTCTGTGTTTTACTTTTCTGCATAGAATTCTTTTGTTGAAACAGTTACAGCAGTATGTGTCTGAACTCAAATAAAAATTACTGTAAAATAGGTATGGTATTTATTTCACTGCATACTGGAATGGTGCTAAACACAGTGTATTTGACTTTGAGTCTCTAGACAGATTTTTTTTCTCAAAAAGCTGAGATATTTGAAACACAAAAGGCTTAATTTATTTCCATGATATGAAATATTATGACAATTTGAAAACTTGCCTCTCATCTTCTGAAACTGGGATCGAGTATTTATAGATATAGAGATTGTATGTAAATTTGTATGTAACTGAAAGAGTGAAATCAACACATTACTTTCTCTGCATTTGGTTGTATTGGAATTAAATTCTTTAACTCAGAGGACAGGTAGTGGAGAAATTGCAATTTAACATATTTTATAATATGACATTTTCTTTACTTTAAATTGGTAATTCTGAAAACAGCGACCTAGAAATGGAAAAGAGATAGACAGAGAGAGAGAGAGAGAGAGAGAGAGAGAGAGAGACAGACAGACAGACAGACAGATAGAAGTCTTATGTAAAACATTATATATTCAATGGTTGTGTGTTTAAAAAAAAATTCAAAAGTTGTGATATTGAGCCAAGAAAAAAAAATATATATATATATATCTGGAGGTGATACAAGAATGTATACACCTTTGTTATGACTGATTCCAGAGGGATAATTTCAAGTTAACAAGAGAAAGACAGCACTATGTGAAAATGAGACATCATGAGAGATTTATATATCATAAATTGTGATATAGAGGCATGTATGGAGTGGTCTCCAGCACTGAATTTGACTTCCTATAAGAGAGAACCAGAGCAACCACAGTCACAATCACAAGGTAAAACAGTCAGTTCTGTTTACAACAGACTGGCATTTCCATCAACAGGAAAAGCCACAATTCTAACTGGCCAGAGCTCCCATGTAGGAATTTGTATTAACAGTGACTGCTCCCATGTGCCAGGCTACTGCTGGAGAAGAAATTTATTTCCTCAGTCTTAATCTCTCTGAGTGTGGGTTCCACAACTCCATTTGATCATTTTTTTTGTTTTTTTTTTTTTAATGTTATGATTTCTGTCTGTTGCAGAGCGAACTTTCATTGACATGAGATGAGAACTTATACTTATTTGTGGCACAACAATAAATAATTAGAATGTAATTAGGGACTATGCTGCTATAGTAAAGTGGCAATTGTAGGCTCTCCTCCAAGACTCAGGATTTGACTAGCCCTTGGTAGTTATCTAAGTTTCCAGTATTAAGAATGTTCTTCTTCTTGTTGAATAAGTTTTAAGTCCAACTATAGAGAATTGTTGGTTATAGCCAAGATGTTTTCAACACTATTACACTAGTAGAGTTATCGTGACATGTTGATTATTGTTACTGTTCTTATCATAGCTGGACAGGACTATTGGTTTCTTAGCTTCTTTGGAAGTTTTTACTGCCTTCTGGGAATGGGAAACCTAGTTTTCAGAGCGTAGTACAACTTCTAAACTGTAATGGAGATCAGGAAACTGCAGAAGAGGGGACATAAACACTGTAAGAGCCAGAAGATCATGGAGTTTGCTGTAAGATTGTTTCAGAAAGCAACCCCCTTGAAGTCTCACCACCATGATTGAAAAAAAACAACAACAATACCAACAGGCATAGTAATGTGGAAGAATAAAGCTCAGGAGTTTCTACCTCTAGAGAATAAAACAAATAAGGAATATTGAGAGTGAGAGACATAGGCTTTTTCATTGACACCAATTCTTGTACCAAAATGAAATGACCAGCCATGAAAGCATATATTTATATGTAACATATGGACTGAGCATGTTATTTACACATTTATGAATATCTATATGTTCATGCATGAATGTATTTATGTATATATATACATATATATACACATATATATATAAAATCAATAATTTTTTAAAAGGCCAATAATTTGAAAGAGAGCAAGGGTGTGTGCATAATGGGTGTAAACAGAAGTGGTAAATTATATAAACATAATCTGAAAAAGTAAAATTAAAAATACTTTATTTTATTTATCTATTTACTTGTATTTACTAATATCTACATTTCTATAATTTTGTGCCTAGACTTTAAATGTCTGGCTCTTTACCTTTCTATCCATCTACTTTTTGTTGTTAAACATTACTTTTTCTTCTTTTTTATTTCTTTCATTCTATTTATATTTTATTCATTTTTCTTACTTTTTTATTACTTTATGATCTATTGAATATTTTGGGTTTTTGTTTGTTTTCTACTTTTATTTATTTTTCTTTTTCTGTATTAACTGGGTAACACACTGTACCTTGTACTAGCCTCATATTGAGAGAAAATTTTCTGTTTTTAACCTCCTAATAGATAGGATTACAAATATGAAATAGTGTATCTAATTAGAAGTTAACCTTCTGATTTAATTTTATTTGTATGCATACTTAGTTCATTTATGTCATCAACTATATTTTCCCCTGTGTGATACTGGGATGTAACTCTCAGAAAATAAAACAAATGAAGAAACAAAAAGGTAAAATAAATCTATAAAAAAAATCCATCTAGAATGCACAAACCTCAACATCAAATCTGAAATATTAAAAAGTATGGCAACATGACTTCTCAAAAAATAATGACTCTTCAGTGGCTCAAAGCAAAGTTACTGGAATGATTGAAACACCAGGCATACCATGCAAATGCCTAATTTTTAAATTGATCAAGGAATCTGAGCAAATAGATCAATGAGATAAAGTAGTTAGATGAAATCTTTGTTGACAAAGTAAAGAGGAAGATTAGACACTCAATGTCTTGTATGAGGAATTTCACAGAGAGATGGATATTCTAATCAATTTTACAGGAACTTTAAATCTTTGATGTGAAAACTCATCTTGTTAAGTACAGTAAATGCCTAACTGGAAGGCCTTACCAATACACTAGACTAGGTGGAAAAAAGACTATCAGGAATTGGAGATAGGGTTGAAGAATTCTTAAATTGAGTCACATATGGTTTAAAGGCTCAAATAGACAGGACTAGAAAAACTCCTTTTCACATTAAATTGCAGTTCAATGTCCACCAGAGAACTCCTAAACCTGAGAAACAACTTCAGCAAAGTTTATGGATATAAAATCAACTCAAGCAAATCAGAAGCCTTCCTCTACTCGAAGGATAAACAGGCTGGGAAAGAAATTAGGGAAATGACACCCTTCACAATAGTCACAAATAATATAAAATACCTTTCTGTGAATCTAACCAAGCAAGTGAAAGATCTGTATGACAAGAACTTCAAGTCTCTGTAGAAAGAAATCGAAGAAGATCTCAGAAGATGGAAAGATCTCCCATGCTCATGAATTAGCAGGATAAATATAGTACAAATGGCCATCTTGCCAAAAGGAATCTACAGATTCAATGCAATTTCCATCAAAATTCCAAATCAATTCTTCATAGAGGTAGAAAGAGCAATTTGCAAATTCATTTGGAATAACAAAAAACCCAGGATAGTGAAAACTATTCTCAACAATAAAAGAACTTCTGGGGGAATCACCATCCCTGACCTCAAACTGTACTACAGAGCAATAGTGATAAAAACTGTATGATATTGGTACAGAGACAGGTAGGAAGATCAATGGAATAGAATTGAAAATTGAGAAATGAAAACATCCACCAATGGTCACTTGATCTTTGTCAAAGGAGCTAAAACTGTCCAGTGGAAAAAGGACAGCATTTTCAACAAATGGTGCTGTTTCAACTGGAGGTCAGTATGTAGAAGAATGCAACTCGATCTATTCTTATCTCCTTGTACAAAACTCAATTCCAAGTGGATAAAGGACCTTCACATAAAACCAGGTACACTGAAACTAATAGAAGAGAAGGTGGGAAAGACCCTGGAATACCTAGGTACAGGGGAAAAGTTCCTGAACAGAACACCAATGGCTTATGCTCTAAGATCAAGAATTGACAAATGGGACCTCATAACATTGCACAGCTTCTGTAAGGCAAAGGACATTGTCAATAAGACAAAATGGCAACCAACAGATTGGGCAAAGATCTTTACCAGTCTTACATCCTATAGGGGGCTAATATCCAATATATACAAAGAACTCAAGAAATTAGACTTAAGACAACAAAATAACCCAATTAAAAATGGGGTACAGAGCTAAACAAAGAATTATCAACTGAGGAAACTCAAATGGCTGAGAAGCACCTAAAGAAATGTACATCATTAGTTATCAGGGAAATGTAAATGAAAACAACCCTGTGATTCCACCTAACACCAGTTAGAATGGCTAAGATCAAAAACTCAGGTGATAGTAGATGCTGGTGAGGATGTAAAGAAGAGGAACACTCCTCCATTGTTGGTGGGATTGCAAGCTGGTACAAGCACTCTGGAAATCAGTCTGACAGTTCCTCAAAAAATTGAATACATCATTACCTGAGGACCCAGCTATACCACTCCTGGGCATATACCCAGAAGATACTCCAACATATAACAAGAAAACATGTTCCACTATGTTCATAGCAGCCTTATTTATAATAGCCAGAAGCTGGAAACAACGCAGATGTCTTTCAGCAGAGGAATGGATTAAAAAAAATGTGGTACAGTTATAGAATGGAGTATTACTCAGCTATTAAAAACAATGAATTTGAGAAATTCTTAGTTAAATGGATGGAACTAGAAAATATCATCCTGAGTGAGGTAACCCAATCTCAAAAGAACACACATGGTATGCACTCACTGATAATTGGATATTAGCCCACAAGCTTGAAATACCCAAGATTCAACTCACAGACCACATTAAGCTCATGAAGAAGGAAGACCAAGTGTGGGTGCTTCAGTCCTTTTTAGAAGGAGTAACAAAATACTCAAGGGAGCAAATATGGGGACAAAATGAGGGACAGAACATGAAGGAGGGGCCTTCTGGAGACCATTCCACCTGGGTATTCATACTGTGTGCAGTCACCAAACATAGATGCTGATGTGGATGTCAGGAAGTGCATGTTGACAGGAGCCTGATATAGCTGTCTCCTTAGAGGTCTGCCAGAGTCTGACATTCACAGGCAGATTCTCACAGCTAACCATTGAACTGATCAAGGGGTTCCCAATGAAGAAGTTAGAAAGAAGAATGAAGGAATTGAAAGGGCTTGCATCCCCATGAAGAGATCAACCAAACCAGAACTCCCCAGGGTCTAAACTAACAGCCTGGGAGCACATAGGGAGGGCCCCAGGGTCTCAGCTGTATATGTAGGGGAGGATGGCATTGTTGGGCAAAGGTTGGAGAGGAGATCCTTGGTCCCATGAAGACTGGATGCTGAGTGTGGGGGAATCTGAGGGTGGGGTTGTGGGAGTAGGGGATAAGTGGAGGCACATCCTCATAGAAGCAGGAGGATGTGGGATGGAATAGGCGGTTCCTGGGCGGTGGGATGGGGTAAGGGGATAACATCTGAAATGTAAATAAAATATCGAATTAAAAAAAACCAAAAAAACAAAAAAAAAACCTGTTGAAAGATTCAACATAGAAATATGAGACTATTACAAATGCCTCTGTGTCCAAAAGGACCTACACCCAGCCACACCCATGCCCACACCCACACCCATACCCACACCCACACATCCCCACATTCCCACCTCCACATCCCCCCCCCCCCCACACACAGGCGCATGCACACACATAACCAAGCACAAATTAATAAAAATCATTGAAATATAAAAATAAACGGGAAAATGAATTGATGAGATATGGGTCAAAGGAAGAAAAATAAGAGGTCAATAAATTAATTTAAGCCAGCAGTATTTCTCTACCATGGAAATGAAAATGAATTGTGATTTTGTCTTATTCCAATCAGAATGCTTATCATCAAAAAAAAGTGTTGAAGGGGATTTAGTGAGAAATTAAATATAGTCATAATATGTGATTTATTTATCCCACTCCTATGTATATACAACAGAATTTACTGCAATGTGTGACAGAAATACATTAAAATTTTTATTTATTTATTTTTTATTCTTTTATCCAGACTTTATCCCTCTCCTGGCCACCCTCTGACCATTCCACATTCCACCTCTCCTTTCCTGCCCCATCTCCAAGAGAATGTCCCCATCCCTCCATTCCACCAGACCTCCCATCTCCCTGGGGCCCCAAGTCTCTCGAAGTTTAGCTGTATCTTCTCTGACTGAGTCCAGACCAGGCAGTTTTCTACTATATATATGTTAGGGGCCTCATATCAGACACTGAGCCACCAACCAGGAAGCATAAACTACATTTTAATACACTATTTGTAGAAATTGAGAGCATTAGAGAGCAGCATGTTAATCGGAATAAACAAGATTGAGAATTGCAAATATGATATTAAAACTTATGTGCAGAATCTACATTTGGAAGAACCCATTAAATCAGAAAAGGGAAATTTTTGGAAAGAGAAGAAGAGTAAGTGTGAAGGAGGAGTGTGCAGAAACATAATGGGCAATACAAACATATCATATATATGTATATATATTGTGTGAATTTTCATAGCAAAGCCGTTAAAATTATTAATATGTGCAAATAAAACCTGAACAATGTGTACTTAAAATATATATAAATAGCAGTTGTATAATGTGTAAGTATGGGAATTATATTACATGTTTATGAATTTGGTCACATAAAGTACAATTTGAATGGAGGTAAGTATGTTAATTTAATGTATATACTGTAATGCTTGATTTGAATTATTACAAGTATATATGAGCATCATTTAAACATAAATAGAAACATTAAGTAATTATTATTAAGAAATATTTATGATTGAAAATCATGTTGAGATTATTAAAAAAATATAGTGTTACAGATTCAAGTTACAAGTTATATTATTAGACAGACCACAAAAGTAACACCAGCTGGGCATGACTATAAATATCCATAATCCTATCACTATTACTAGGGACAGAGAAAGAGAGTATGTCAGGTTCAAGTTCCCACTTGGGTATAAAGATTTCAAGGCAAGTTTAAATTATACATGGGGGCTCTGTTTTAATAGTAAGAAAAAATAGGTTGTATATATAACTCAATGGCACTATTTTTGCCTACAGTATAGAAGGCTTTGAGCTTGATCAACAGGAGAGAGAGGAGAGAGAGAGAGAGAGAGAGAGAGAACATTAATTGTAAGGGTGAAAATGAGACAGGATCAGAGTGGAAGAATGTAAAAAATTTATAGTATGTAACCAGAGATAATCTAAAGGTGAATATGACAATACTAATGTCAAGGACAATAGTTAACAAGACAAGTTTCTTAGAGACAAAATGGTATTTTTAGGCATCATAGTTGCCTGTTATTATAAGACTAAGGATCTAAGGATTTATAGATTCAGAAGCCTGTCTGGGTTACATACAGTGGCACTGTTAAAGGAAAAACTGCTACTTATATTGTTAAGAGAGAGCTAACTCTAAGACTTAAAGTTATAGAAGGTAATAGTAAGCTTTTCAAGTTATTAAGATGAATACACACTGATGTAACTGGAAAAAAAGTAGTTATCTGCAACCACCAAGAACAATCATAAAAACATAAAAGTTGGGAAAATTTGACAACTTTCAAGCCCATTTCCTTAGTTCAACTATGTAGAACATAGTCCCCACTATAGAATATTTCCCTTTACAAATGTACTAGTTAAAAAAAATAACATTCTAAATTGATCATATACTAATGTCAGTTAAATCTCAAGGTGTAACTCATTTTGCTGGTGAATACATTGAAATATTTAAGTAAGGAAGGAGATCATTCTAAAGAGGGGAACCTCTTTAAAAATTATAAAAGTATTATCATTAAAGTCTTAATAGAGTGAATAAAAGAAAACATGATGCAGAAATCATCATTTTAGTGCAAAACAGCTATCTAATGTTTTTACAGAAATATAAAAAAATACAAGTGATTTACAACCGTACATTCATTAGTGGACTTGCATTTCTAGTGAAATCTGCCTTTATTTCCCACCCCGTACATGTTGGCTCACAACTGTCTATAAATAATGTTCTAATGAGCATACTTCTTCTTTGTCATCTATGGGTACATGCATGTAGTTTATGAAGATAAGCTCATACATACAGATATACATGAAGAAAAATTAAATAATTGTAAAGTTCAACAATATTTACAAACTTAAATGATATGTAACACATTTCTAATATGCATATTAGACAAGGAACACCCTAAATATCTAAGTAACTCAAGCTCACAAATGCTTTACAAAATTTTTGAAGAGACAATTTATAAGAGAAGATATTTACATGGTAGTTGAACATTTGAAAAGATACTGAAAAGTGTTAGTCATCAATGAAGTGCACATTTGATCTTGAGATAACATACATTTGTGAGATGAGCTACAATGACTAAATTAGAAAAATATATTAGACTGACAAATTTTTATATATCATTAAGGGAAAGGTGTTACAATCACATTAAAACAACTTGGATACTGTTTGTAAACCTGAGAGATTTAAATTGGTTTACTTATAATTAGAAATAGGATGCAAAAGTAAAATTGAATTTCTCAAGGTTATATACTACGTTTGAATGAGTCTCCAAAGGCTCTCATTAAAGGCCTGGTCTCCAGTCCATTGCTTTTCTAGAAACTAGAATCATTATGATGAAAGGATTCTTTGTAAATGTCTGGTCATATGGAATTTTGTACCTGAATGTGTTATTTGGAATGTGTCCTATCTCCCTCTATTTCTCCTTTCTGAGTCACTATGAGGAATCCAGTAGATCCATCATCCACACACAGCCATGATTTGCTGTCTAGCCATGAGCACAAAAACAATGAGACCAAGTGAGCATGAGCATAAGCCACTGATTCTATGAAGCAATCCATTTCAAATTCATAGTCTCTTAAGTTTGTTATAATAAGAGAATAATAACACATATTATTCAGAACTCCTCCTAGGTCAGGACAACATTCAGGCCTCTTTCTGTAAGAGTTGAAATCCTGGAGTTTCATAACTATGAAGATAGAAATTCAGGATTTCTTTAGCAAAAACCTTATGTAAAACACTGATACAATTTATAGTTTAAATGTACATTTTATCCACCAACATTTCAACTATATTGTTCACTTACTGGAAAACAAGTTTAAGAACACCTTCAAGTCTTAGGGAACACACATATGTACTCTGACATCTCTAGGTATAGTTAACTAGTGTATGTAAACAGCAGTGGACATATTGGGTGGCATGAAAGGATTGGACAAACTTACTTTTACTGTTAGGTGGTCAATTTCACTATCAGAAAATGCTTGTTCTCTTCCAGCTCTCCTGCATTATCTTTAGAGATTAGGTAATTTTACTTTGGGGAAGTGGTTTTCATATGAAGTTAGGTAGAAAAGCAGCCATTCAGTATTCACTTGTGTATGTGGGGTTTCTGATTTTCAAAGAGTTGAGAAAACTGAAAAAAGTATGACATCGTCTATCAAACATCCTAATGTGAGTCCATTTGGATTTTCTTCCGCTACTGTCTGAAGATAATTAAAATAAATTAAGTCATGCAAATATGTAGATGGAAACATGTAGTATAATAAAACCAAAACAACATAGCACAGGTTTCTAGAACAAAGACTATAAATGGACAAACAAGGCTTGACATCTAAATTACAGCAGCAAAAAATGCTTGGGATTCAGGCAACCATGATGCATAAGAGAGAATCCTAGCTAATTAATGTTGAATTTCTTTGAGTTCATAAGGTACAAAATTTTTCATAAGGTGCAACCTTAAGAATGTATTGCACAGAGTCATTAGCTCTAAGAAATAATGGTTACTTCACTCAGCATGCTAGAGATGCTGAGAAGTCAGTCAGCCAATTTAATTCTTGTTGTTGTTGCTGTTTTATGGGAGAAAGGGGTTTATTTCACTTATAATTCCATATTGTAATCCATCATTGAAGAAAGAAAGGGCAAGAACTATAAACAGGACTAGAACCTGCAGACAAGAGCTGATGCAGAGGCCATGTTGGGCTGGAGAGATGGCTGGCTCAGCCATTAAAGCCTAGGCTCACAGCCAATGTAATTCTTGATTTGAAGAAGAGAAATATATAGATAAAGTTCTTATCTGAAATACAAAATGTAATAGATAATCATAAAACGGTATATAATCTCCATGTCAGAATGATGAACTATAATTCAATTGTACAATTATATATAATCAGATATATATGATGTTTGTGTATATAAATATTTATGTATTTGTGTTATATGTATAAATATATAAATATTATACAATGATATATAATATTTAATTCTAGTGCTGAAATAATTTATCTTGGTTTGGACCATTAAGTATTTCATGCAGTATCATAAATTGATAACAAAGATTAAATCTGTCTTTTTAATAAATATTACAGGAGTATTGCAATTGGAAATCCTAGGAAGGGATGCTCAGAACCAGTCCACACATTCATCTATTGACCATCTAATCCACACTCAGTCCAGGGATGGTGCAGCATTCTCTAACAACTACTCCAAGTAGGAACCTCCAGAGACAATATACCCACTAGGTCTTTCCATAGAAGCACCCTACTTAGTATACTACCTATAGACATCTTGGCATACTGCAAATAGGAACCCTAGAGATAGTGTTTCTTTCAAGCCTTTGAGCCACCTCACCTACTGCATTTTTGTGGGACAAATTTGAGTCCTGAAAGCCAGAACTTCTTGTAAGTGCTTATCTAGCTACCACCCATTGTTCTTAACATATCACTGAAAATCATATGGTATCCTGCTGTCCAGGAGGGCTTGGTCTGATGTTCTACAGGTTCTAAAATACTATAGATGCCAAACTAAATTAGTATACTAAGAAAATTATCAGTCTCTCTCTCTCTCTCTCTCTCTCTCTCTCTCTCTCTCTCTCTCTCTCTCTCACACACACACACACACACATACACACAGAAGAAAACATAGAAGGAATATTTTGCTCTTGAGAAGAGATGAAGGACACTTAATAGTCCACAAGGAATAAATAAACAATTTCAGAACAGTTCATCAATGAGATCTATGAACCCAATAACACAACAACATAAGAGAAATTAACAAATATTTTCAGTAATAACTCTCAATATTAACAGTCCTGATTCTCAAATCAAAGAAATCAGATGAACAGAATAGATGAGAAAACAGGTACCATCCTTTTTCTCCTTATAAGAAACACACCAGAAAATCAATAATAGATCCCACCTTAGGATAAAATGATGGAAAAAGGTATCCCAAGCATATAAAGCTAAAAAATAGCCAGGCATAGCTAGTCTAATGTTTTAACAAAATAGCTTTCAAACAAAACTAATCAGAAGAAATGGAGATATTTCATATTTGTCAAAGAAACAAATCAACACTATATTACAATTAATATTGTTAATTAATTAAATAGACATTTACCCACAAAACACTGTCACTACTTTTACAAAATGAACATTATTAAGATCTGAAAACATAGGTTGACCTTAACAAACTGATAATTGGTGACTTCAGTATATCACTTTCTCCAATATAACAGGTCATTCTGACAAAGTCTGTATAAAGAAACTCTGTAATTAAATGATGCTAGAATATTTCATTAGTCAAGGAATACATTACATCTTAGAATGTATAACTGACTTCAAAATTCATCATATATTATAACACAGAGCAAGTATCTCTAAATTTAGGAAATCTGAAATAATATCCTGCATTGTTTCAGACTACAAAAAATTAAGCTATCTATTAACAGCTCTAGAGATGTTATAAAGTGCATAAATGCATGAAAACTAAATGAAAATTGGATCAAGGAAGAAATCAAGAATATTGTGTAGAATGGAATAAAAATAAAAACATAGTACCCTAAAATATATGGGCCACAATGAAGGCATACCTTAAAAAATAGTTTATAGCATTAAGTGTCCACATCAAAAAATAATGAGAAATCTCTCAGTAATAGTTTAATGATGTATCTGAAATCTTTGAGAAGCACAAACAGAACTCAAAGAAAGTAGATAGTAAGAGATAGTCAAAATATGGGCTGAAATCAATGAAATAGAAACTCATAAAAAGAAACAATGTAGAGAATCAGTGAATTAACAAGTATGTTCTTTGAATAGATAAACATGGTTGGTAGATGTTTTATACACAGGGACAAAAAGAAAGATATAGAGTATCCATAGGAATAAAATAAGGGATGAAAAATGGAATGATACCGTACACACGCCCCCCCCCCACATCATCATCATCATCATGCAAGGTTTTTTTAGTTGACAACCTTGATGAGATTCCATGGGTACAAGGTCAATGTCATACAAAGAAAAAACTGTCTCCAAGCAGATATTCTGGTTCTCCCACTCTTGTAAATTTTCTCTAATGTTGTTCCTTAGACTTTAGATGTATGGGTTGCATTATGCATGTACTAATGTAATGGATTTGGGCACCCCATAGTTTAGTGTTCTTTTCATTTTGAATATTGATGGATTTCTGTAATAGTGTCTCTCTCTGTTGCAGAAAAGATAATCTTTGACGAAAGCTGAGAGTTACACTTATCTGTGGTTTAGTTTTCCTGATAATACTATGACCAAAAGCAATTTGAGGAGGAAAAAGTTTATTTGCTTACAGGTTACAGACCATCAGTGGGGAAATCTACAGCAGGAACACAGGCAGAAACCTGCAGGCGAAGACCACAGCCAAGACCACCAAGGAACAATGCTTATTAACTTACTCTACTTTGCTCAAATCTTTTTTTTTTTTTTTTCTTACAGCTAAGAACTACTACCTAGAGGTAGCTTTGCCCACAGGTGATGTACACTCCCATGTCAATTTTTCATTAAGAAAATGCCCTACAGACATTCTCACAGAGTAGTATTATGGAGGTAGTTCCTCAATTGAGGTTTCTTGTTCCTTTTAGTCTGTGTCCAGTTTAAATAACTAAGCAGCACAGTAGGCATAGGTATAAGATTTTAGAATGCAGTTAGAAATTTAAAATTGTTTAAAAATGTAATAGAATACTTTTAAAACAAATCAAGAACAAATAACAAAGGTTATCCACCATGATGTAGCTGGCTTTATTCCAGACTTACAGGGACAGTTTTAAAAAATAATGTGGTATATTCTCCTCTAATGCTCTATGACTTCACCAGCTAAAGTTATGTGGCTAAGTTTACACTACCACCTAGGGGTTCCTCATAATGAACAGTACAACAGGTGTAGATAAACTACTTCAGATAGGGAAAAATCTCATGTAGACCTAGCCCTAAATGAAGAAATATAGGCAAACAATGACTTCAGATAGAAGGAAATAGTATTCTCATGAGAAAAGCTCCCTGATATGCTTTCAGTCCCAAGTCGTCAACCTTAAACATGTACACATGCATACATAACAACATGGACTATTGCAGATATAGAAATATATATATATATATATATATATATATATATATATATATTGCATATAATATATAGTATACATAAAATAAATAATTTAATTAGACCAATAAAACAAATGAGAAGAAGTAATAATTAACAAAATCTCCAAACCAAAAGCCCAGTGCCAGATGAGTACACAGCACAGAATGAACCAATATCAATACTCCTTAATTTATTGAATAAATAGAAAAGTGAGGAACAGTTCCAAGTACTTTTACTGAAAATCTCATTTCTCTGATGCCCGATACCCACCTCCTTTAATATTAAGTAAAGATTATTATATTTTACTCTCTTTTATGAACCTAGATATAAAAAATGTAACAGAATACTTTTAAAACAAATCAAGCACAAATAACAAAGTTTATCCACCATGATGTAGCTGACTTTATTCCAGAGTTCCAGGGATGGTTTGGAACATGTAAATCAGTAAATATAGTATGTCAAGTACATAGTCAAAAGCACAGAAGCCCCACAATCTTTGCATTAGATGCAGAAATAAATGCCTTCGATAAATACAACTTTGAATTCATGGAAAGAATAGTGATACAGGTGTCGTATCTCACTATAGGGGAAATAATCTACATCATGTCCACTATCAACATCCTTTTCCTCCAGGAAAAAACAAGGATGCCCATTTCTGCTACTCTTTTTTTCAAAATAGTACTTGAAGTCTTAAAGAAATTTTAGAAAAAAAATGTAACCTTAGCATATGACCTGGTACTCTAGATAGGGCAAGGAGAAAATCGAAAATAAACTTGAAATCACTGGCACATTAAAAAGCTTTCAGGAGAAAACAGGACACTGACAACATACTCATTAAAACCAACATATTGCCAAAATTAGCATGAGGCCAGGAGAACAATTCATGTCAGAAGCTGGGAGAAGCCAGATTGAATCAGTCAGCTTTGACGATTAGATTATATGAAGGCTAGAAGCTACCAGCCTAGGTTTAGGAATATTTAGAATAGAAAAGAAAACACTCTCAAACTATTCCATAAAATAGAGACAGAAGCAACCCTACCTAATTCATTCTATGATGCCACAATTACTCTAATGCCTAAACCACACAGAGACACAACAACAACAAAAAAAGAACCTCAGATCAGATTTATTTATGAATATCTATGCAAAAATACTCAATAAAATTTTAGCAAACCAAATCCAAGAATGCATCAAAACCATTATGCACCATGATCAAGTAGGCTTCATCCCAAGGAATTAAGTTTGGTACAATATATAAAAATGCTTTAATGTAATCCACTATATAAACAAACTCAAAAAAAATCACATGATCATCTCATTAGATGCTAAAAAAGCATTTGACAAAATACAATGCTCCTTCATGTTAAAAGTATTGGAGAGATCAGGAATTCAAGGCTCATACCTAAACATAACAAAAGCAATATACAGCAAAACAACTAATAATATCAAATTAAATAGAGAGATATGTGAAGCAATCCTATTAAAATCAGTGACAATACTAGCAATTTTTGAAACAATTTTAATATGTGCATTTTAAATCAATACTTTGGCTATGTTGAGTCTACGCCTCTGTTTTAATTGTAAATGTCAGCTACTTACTATAAACCTTAAGTACATCAATTACCAAAACTGGAATCCTAAAAGAGAAGGGAGTATTATAGAGATTAAAGCTAAGAATGCACAACAATAAATATAATTGCATCATGTCTCCCATATATATTATGAAGACACTGTATTCATCTTCCTTTTAAGAGAGACCTGAAGCAGAATATAAATTACAAATTACCTCAAGACTGATCTGACATTATTTATCATGTGTTGAAATAAGGAAGAAAAAAGAACTGACAACAGAACAAGGAAGTAATACCATTAGGAAATAAATACACATGGTGACATCACCTGGAAGGACATGTCACCAAGTAGTACTTCTCTGGCATCATTTGGAGTTGATACCACCCGGGGATACCACTTAGAAGTTGATGCTACCCAGTGGTGTCAGTTGAAATCAGTACCACCCAGTGTTACTATCTGGAATTCAGTACCACTTGGGAACTTAAGGGAAAAGTGTAGTTACCAGAACACAATACATAAGAAACAAGGTATTCAAAGGGAAAAGAGCTCTATTTTTAAATATATAAGAAGTGAGGTAGATATCTCAGACACTACTCAAACTGCTCCCAAACTCTTGGAAACCATACACATTTCTAGAGAAGGAAAAGGTGGATGGAACTATGGTCCTCTAAAGCTATTTACCTAGTGACAAAAAATAAGGCAGTATGCTCATGTATATTGAAACACAAAACACTGCCTACTGGTACAATTCTTCAGTTTTATAATTTAACTTTTTATGTTATTGCTTTTAACTTTTGATTATTTTTAAATGGCTTCATTTATGTTTAGATGTTGAAATTATCTTCTGAAAGGTATTACATAAATTAAAATTTATATGTTAAAGAAAAGACTGAGTTGAAGTACTAATTTTTTTCTTTTTATTGATATTTTATTTATTTACAATACAGATGCCATCCCCTCTTCCCATTTATCCTCCCTAGAACCCCCTATCCCATTCCCACCTCCTTTATGCTTGTATACCATTTTGATTGCATGCATGTATTAAGGTCAGGTTTAGGTTGAAGGCTTAGCAATACAATAGATGCAAATAGTCAAGGAACAAGCAGTACAATAAACACAAATAGTCAAAGAAAAAGCAAGGCATTAACCCAATTATGTGAACACTCCCATGATCAGTGTTTTTAAGGGCTTATCAGGATGACTAAAGTATCTGAGCTTACTTCCCTGTCCTAGCCCATGGACATTTTCATGTCTGAAGCCTACTTCCTTGCTGTAGCCTAAAATTTAGATTTCTGTCTGATACTACTTCTTTGTTCTAGTCTAATGTTTAGGTTCCTGCCTAAGATTACTTCTTTCTTCTAGCCTAAGATTTAGATTCCTACCTGAAATTACTTCTTTTTTCTAGCCTAATGTCAGATTTCTGCCTGAAGCCTAATTCCTTGTCCTTGGCCAATGTCATATTCCTGCTAAGCAGCCCATTTCCTTGTCCTTGGCCCATGTCAGATTCTTGCCAAGCAGCCCCAAGGGCTCTCCGGCTCTCCCTCTTTTTTATTTCATTAACAAGACCGAGCCTGTTTTAGGTCATTCTGACAAGAATGCCTTCCTTACCTGTCATGGAATATGCATTATCAAAAGCAATGCACTTCTGTCTTAGGTTGGTAAAGCTCTGTGCTTTACCAACACAAATCTTGTCCATCCTTGGCTTGCCAGCCTGTTAATTTAATAACACTGTCTGGGGGTTCATTTTCAGGTTCAAGCCACGTACTTGGCTGCCAACATTTTGATGTTGTTGAAGAAAAGCTTTAATACAATGGGCAGGAATAAAAGTATTCCAGGACAAAAAGGACTAGCATGAAAATGCATATTTAAATTCAAATTGCATATACACATATATGTATATGGATTAGGAATATCAAGTATATTCACATTGATTTAAATTAAATCTCTATATGTTTTCTATCTTGCACATAGGATAACCTGTAGTCATTAATGGAGTCTGCTTTTCACCATATATCATCCCTTGATAATTACCATTCAACTTTCTGTTGCTATGTATTTGACTGCTTTTGGTAATTCACTTTGTTGTAGTTATACACTATTTATCATTTGGGACATTATTTTTACTTAACATAGTATACTTAAAACTTACCTGTTTGCTTGTGTTTTCTTGTAATTCTTTAAGGGATTTTTGTGTTTCCTCTTTAAGGGCTTCTACCTGTTTACATGTATTCTCCTGTATTTCTTTGAGGGAGTTTTTTATGTCCTTCTTAACGTCTTCTATTATCATCATGAAAAGAGATTTTAAATCTAAATCTTGCTTTTCTGGTGTCATCGGTATTCAGAATTTGCTATGATGAGAGAACTAGGTTCTGATGATGCCAAGTAACTCTGGTTTCTGCTGCTTATGTTCTTGTGATTGCCTTTTGCCATCTGGTTATTTCTAGTGTTATCTTTACTCACTATTTGACTGGGGCCTGTCTGTCCTGTTATTTTGGCTGTGTCAGAACTCTTCAGAGTCCAGCTGTCTCTGTGATTCTGTGATCCTGAGATCCTGGTTGTGATAGCTCCTGGGAGTTAGGCTGCTTCTGTGCTCCTTAAATTCTGGTGTGCCCAAGTACCTGAGACTCTGTGATCCTATTATCCTATGTTCCTATGTGTTAGAGCTCCTGGGATTCCAGCCTCCTCTGGGTTTTGCATGGTTGGGTGCAGAGCTTAAGCCTTTGGGCTGCTCCAGATGCAGGTACAGACAGGAAGGATCTGAAGTACTATTTTCAAGTGTGTTCTTCTGAAAAAGTTTTAAAGTACTCAACATTCAAGGGAAGGTATCATTCTTCATTGACCCTCAGATAATTATCTTCAGATGAGTTTTAAGATTCACATCCTGTGTATTTTTACTAATTCAAAATTCTCAGTCATATTTCTTAAATCATAAGTAAAATTGCTAAGCCAGGAAATTCAACATCAGAAATGCAATGATATGTACAAGATACCTCAATTCTAAAATGTAAAATTCTTTTGCTTTACATGGTTTTATGACAAAAAATGGCAAATGCTGCTGTTAAGACAAGTCTTCAGATAAACTGAACAGTGTATGTGTGTTGTGCTACATATTCCCTTGTACAAAGGGAGCAAGGGAATGCGCGTATGCATATTTTCCACCTTGTGTGCTTGCTTGCCTTGAATTCCACTGTGGTGATGTAATCAGAAACCTGTGCTTTTTAAAAAAGAAACCATGAAGCATAAAAGTTTGCCTTAATTCTGATTTTACAGCATGAAATACATATGATTCTGATCCCTGAAAACAAAACAGGAGGTGGGGGGCAATAGCCAGAGGAGGTCATTCATTACATGGTGGAAACATCAGAATTTTATCCAGTCAGAAAAAGGAATTTGAGGATTGTTCTAACTCACTTATAGTCTTATAATTTGCTTGTGTGGTGTGTTTTGCTCTTTCAAACCTCTTTGTTTTCATATGAAATCTGTTATGCTTATTTTTCTACACTTTAAAGATGAAGGTGAATATGAAAATATAAATGCTTCCTTGGGCTTAAGGGTAAAAATTATGCTATTCTCAATACTCAAGATAGAAAAAGCTCGTCTCTTGACTCAAAATAACTAGTTTTAACTTTTAAATTGTATTGCTTATATAGTGTTGCTGTCTTAATTAATATGAAATCACTCTAATTGAAACTGCTTTTAAGATAGTTGGTGATATTTTAAATTGTTCAATGATGTTGCTGCTGCATTAATTTAATACACTTGTCTGAAGGAATCTGTTATGCAATTCAGCAGCTTCAGAAATTGCAACAAAAATTTAGTTGGGCCATTTGCAAGTTGCCGAAGACAAAAATCATTTGGATTTGTCTGTTTTGATCATGTTGGTCATGGTTGGTTGCTGAGTGTCTGGATTTAGAACCCTAATGGAGGACACCTCACCTCTATATGCTATTTTTTGTGGTTGTTGTTTGAATTTAGGATTAATTAAGAACTAATGTTTTATTTGTCTCCTCTCTGAGTGAATGCCAGTATTACTTGAACAGTAAAGGAAACAAGGGACATGATCTCTGCTCTGATTTTATTTCTTTCTTGGATGCTTCCAGAATTTGCCAACTTATGTAGCAGCAGAAAACAGAGGAGAAACTTCTACTTCAACTCTGTTCTGTTAGAATCTGATTCTAAATCAAAGAAAAGTAATTGGTAATGAAGAAGAAATAAAATCAAAGAACACCTGTCTGTTTAAATTTGTTTATTTCTGTATTTCAAAATGATTTTATTACATGTGGCAAGCATTTTACCATACTTTTGAATAAGGAAAATAATCGTGCTATTGTCACAAAATTACAATACTAGTTCTATACAAGGAATTCCCTGCATTTCTTTCCAGGTACAAATGATGCTAGAGAATGTGGTGTCAATTTGTGCAACACGAACACAGTAAAGTTGATCACAATCCTGACTCTTAACCCTGAGTCATACAAGTGTCATTGAATAAAGGATAAATTGGTATAAGATTGATATTTTAAGTTATTGAGGAAATATTTTTGTACCTTGAAAGTAGCATTAACAATACTATCATGTTTTGAAATTCCGTGAAGAAAAACTGTATAAAGACTTCAACTATCATTAATTATAGTAATAAGTGAGAAGAAGAAAAGAGTCTACCAGGGCTTCTATAATATATTCAGAAAAAAAGTCACCTTTAATTCAAGCCTGGCCATTTTCTGTCCTTGTTTTTGAAATATAAAACTGGGTGTTTGTTTTATACTAGTTACCCGCATGAAATAAATTACCTGCAGAGATATTAATTAGGCATTAATTAACTTAATTATAAAACAAACTATGATCATTATGTCTGAATAAAACTCTTTTCTTAAATCATAAAATAGTATGCGAATTCATTCAGGTGGGAGGGGCTTTTGTTATAGTAAACAGTAAAGCTCTTTGTACCTGGGATTTGAAATTAGCCTCCAAAAGTTTGAGTCAAACTTTAATTCTACTGCCTGTTCTTAGACCCTATACATAAAGGTCTGTGTTCTACAAGAGGTTCATTATCAAATAATACTATATGCCTAGTATATCAATAAAAATAATTATATGTCCTATTATAGCAATATTATTCATATTTAACAATGCTGTGGTCAAATGCTTCTTGAATTTTGATATTCATCTTAGTTTTGGCTACATTATATTAAAAGATATAATAATTTTATAAAATTATGTATGGAGAAAAGAAAGTGAAAGGATGAATTCTTAACTCAAAATAGATCTCAATCTTAATCTACTTTCTCCATCTCCCACACAAAGAATTCTCTTTCTTGTTCATTTTCAAAGAACAGAGGCATGTGTCCTTCTCTAAAAAATGTGCTCCCACGTTAAAGAAAAAACCACACGACTGATGTGACAAGTGATATGGGACTTATAATTCATAGGTTTTAGGAAAATATATTATTTCATCTGACTTTGGCCTTTACCATTTGCAGTATCTGCTCTAACATGCTTGTGCAACAAATTACTGCCTTTGCTTTGTGTGTAAATGCTGGCTGGCAAAATTGTGTTAGACTCCACATCAATGAATGTGCTAGACAAGTTTTCTGGAAAGTTTTGTTTGCTTTTTTCCCCTTTGCATGTCCGTGTGTATCCATGTGTATGTCGTTTGATATGTGTGTAGATGTATGTGCATTGTATATGAAGGCCTGAAATTATCCTCTAGTATCATTCTTCAGGATCCAGTCACCATATTATCGAGACAAGAGTGTCGCCTTGACCTGGGGCCCTACACCGTGGTACCTTTCTATCTTCTCCCCAGTGCTGGGACTTGGGTTGCAAGCTATCGTCCCCAGCAATTTATGAGATTCTGGGAATCAGGTGTATGTCCTTCTGCTTGGAAGCTCTTTATTAAAGGACTGAACTCTAATTGCAGGCCAGGCTTTCATTTCTTCATCTAGTTATGTTTCTCAATAGTTTTTTTCAAACTGACAATTTGAATAGCCCTTTTAATATTGCAATAGCACAACCGGGTACTATGAACTGAAACCACCTAATGAAGAGGAAGTGCTTGAACACGCCAACCTAATGTCTGTCCTTGATAAAAGTTTGGTTTCCTGATAAACATGTTTGTTAATGTGCAAGATAAAAATTCTACCAATCAGCCATATTTAAACTACAAATATTCAGAAAGAAAGACATTTACATTGCTGCCATGGTATCTTGCCAGAGCTATATGCCTACATCTACTTGGTGCAATTTTAAGTGTATTTTAGCATTTTGTTACAATGCAGTGGTCTGTTGGGCCTGCCATTTTCAATTTCGTTTTAGAGTTTATGTAGCTCAATAAAGTAATCCCAATGAATGCCCAGGGAGCCAAGACACTAGACAGAATTTCCAAGGATTTTAAATGACTTCATTTTCTTTTCTCCAAGAAAAATGTAAAACATTCAGCTTTCCCCTTAATCCCACTAGAGATTTGATCCTGCGATGCAGGAACAATGAGAATGATTCTTTTCAATTTCCTTAGGTATTTTTTCCCCTCTTAGCTGAACTGTTAGCTAAGAGTCTGTTGTAAATTCTACCTTGCTGAACACTGTGAGTATCTTTAAAGATATTTCACTTACTTGCCATAAAATATTTCATTAACATTGGGGGAAGAATGGGGAAAGGGGATAACATCTGAAATGTAAATAAGTAGAATATCCAATAAAAAGATATCTCATTAAGATATCATTTTATAATATCATTTTATTATTTGGTATTAACACAAAAGTTAAAAGAAATACCAACTTTAATGTTTAAAATAATTTGAATTAATGATATTAATGCCTATGTATACAATTTACAGATTTATACATATATTTGGCCTTCAGTTCTTTAAAAAGCGAAAATATTATAAATGATACACCATAAATAGCACATATATGCACACATATATTCTATGATTTAACATAGCTATTTAATCTAATACTTTTAAGTATTCATAATGAGATGTCATATTCCATGTTCTTTAGACTATTCTGTAAATGGTTGCTATATTTTGAAAGTAAGGGTGTTTCTGCCTTCATGGATGTCAGTGCACCATGTGTCTGTCTGGTGTAAGCAGAAGACAGAAGAAGGTGTCAGATGCTCCAAAACTCAAGTTACAGATAGTTGTGTGATGCCAACTGGGAATTAAATACAAGTCTTCTACAGAAGAACTAAGCCATCTTTCCAGACCTACTCTGTGTACTTTAAATGAGTGAAAGTGTACAGCAATAAAAACAATTTTCTAAAATTATAATGTTTATAGACATTCTATTTTTTTTATTTATAAATTCTTAGCTTTTGGGGGTGTAAGATCAAGTGTACTGTTTACCACTGATCCTGTGTTGTGTTCTATTGGGACTGGGTTTCTGCACACTATGCTATGAATTTTGTGACTCTCTTCTCTCATTTATATGATGAAGCTCTAATGTCAAAGGAACTGGAAATTGGAGTTGGAGCCTTTGTTGTCTATTCAAAGTAATGAGGATAAAACTCTCAGGTGTGGAGTGACTGTTTTAATCTGGTGGGTGGGTTGTGAAATGACCCCCTATAGGCTTGTGTATTCTGACACTTGGTAACAAATTGGTGGCACTGTGTTGGGTAGGTGGTGGAACTTTTAAAAGTTAACAGGAATAGATTCCTGAGGAGTGAGTTTTCAGTCTTTATGGTCTTGTGCCACTTCCTGTTCTCCCTGTCATTTTGTCTCTGTCTTTTCGTCTCTCTGTCTCTGTCTCTCTCTGTTTCTCTGTCTGTCTCTCTGTCTCTCTTTCTTTCTGCCTCTCTGTTTCATGCTTGTGCTAAAGGATGTGAACTCTCAGCTTCCTGCTCTGTACACTTGCCTGATACCATGTTCCCAGCCATGCTGAATCTCTCTGAAACTGTAAGTCACAAATACTTTCTTCTATAAGTTGCCTTGGTTTTGTTATGTTGTCACAGTGACAGAATAGAAACCAGTAGAGAATACAAACAGAACAGAGAGAAGAGTATTTCCAAGTGTGAAAACATAACAGGCTGCCATGTATAAACCAGAATGAAGACCATCATGAAGAACATCACCATACTGGTACACTCATCTTAGATTTCCCTTTTCTAAAATGTTAAAGAACAGGTACTTGGTTATTTTCCCACCTACTCCATGTTATATGGTAGACTTTAACCTGTTAATGGTACCTTGCCTTGTCATTCTTGTATCATATCCATATCCAATGCAAATAGTCTTTAATATTTTTAATTTATGCTCTTTTATATTTATTCATTTTGTGTGTGTTTGGGTAAGTATGCACTTTTACACACTTGAGGAGGTGAGTCAAAGAACAACTTGCAGTAGGTAGTTCTTTCCTTCCACCATTTGAGTCCCGAGGATTGAATTCAGGTGTATAGGTTTGGCAGCCAGTGCATTATTTGGTATCCCATCTCACCAGCCCAATGTGAAGCTTCAATTTTATCAAAAGAAAGAGTCTCTTGATAAAATATGACTATCTTGTTTTATTGAAGAGATATACAGAAAATACAGAGACTCTAAAATTTGAATAGTAGACTGAGGTTTAAAATTTAATGGCAGCCACAATTTTATACATGCATGCATACATGCATACCTACATACCTACCTACATACATACATACATACCTACCTACATACTTACATATACTGACCTATAAACATACATGTAAGTATATGTATTATATGTATACTCATATACATACATGTATGAATGTGTAATTCTGAGAAAGCATTTACTAAGAAGGGAAGACACATCATGAATATGAGTAATACCAACTCACAGCCTGAGAGCACAGATTGTATAAAAGACCTTAAAAAAGAGAAAGGGAGTAGAAATCCAGCATTATCTCTCTTTACTTCCTGGGACCCAATGAGATTAGCTGCTTACACTCTGAAGTTGAGGACTTCTCTGCAATGATAGACTAAGAGTCCTCTGAACTGTGAACCAGAATAAACTCATCCTTCTGTAGGTTGCTTTTGTGTCATGTATCTGGTCACAGTAACAGTAAAAGCAACCGCGTTGGTTGGTTCTTTCAACACAAACCTAAATATATCTTAATTATAAGATATTAAGAGAGTCTTAATTGAGAAAATGACTCCATCAAATTGCCTGTAGGCAGGTATGGCGGACATTTTCTTGATTAGCGATTGTTTTGAGGGGGCTTAGTTGTTTGATGCTATAAGAGAGCAAGCTGAGCAAACCATGGTGAGGCAAGTCAGTAAGTCCTTTGTGGCTACTGCTTCAGCTTCTGCCCTTACTTCTTTCAGTGATAGACTATTACTCAAATTATAAGATGAAATAAATGAATTCCATCCCAGCTTACAGTTGGTCATTGTGTTGTATCACAGCAACCCAAACCCTAAGATGCTAATAGAGGCAATTTGCAAGTACTTTAAATACTAAAGACATTTTTTGAGGCAGGAAGACATGTTCTGATCTTAGACTATTTTGTGTGATTTGGTACCCTTATATCATTGCTGTACCATACTGACAATATGTTGCTTCACTTCTAACAACATTTAAGAACAGGATTTATTTATTTTTTTTATCTTGAATACCACCACTGATGCATGAACTGTAAATATTCTTCTACTTTGTAGGCATACATTTTTTTGCAGCCTATTTTAATAAGAATTCAATCTCTCCTCTTGCTCACCACCCAGCAGAAAAATTGGAAGAGAAAAGATTTTAGGATATGGGGGAAGTGGACCTGTTTAGTAATAGTTCTTTTGGGGAAGAGCTCAACTTCCTTTGTCAGCAGTTCAGTCCTGTAGCAAACACCAAATAAGAATTTGCAGCTATAGTCTAATCCTCTTGGCAGGTAGACACCACACATGAACCAGTAGTTGCACTTCAGCCTTCTCAGCAGGCAGACACCATGCACAAACCAGCAGCTACAGTTCAATCCTGAAGAAACAGCAAGGCTCACCAACAGGTCCAAGGATATAGAAATAGAAAGAAGCTGCAGAAATTTCACAAGCAGTTTTTTGGTGAGTTTCTCTCAATGACAACCTTACCACAAGTGCAGCTCAACAATGCTATGTAAGGTAAACCAAAACATGCATGTCATTAGCAAAGAATAGCAAGGCAGAGCAAACCAAACCAATGCTAAGTGCTCATCTCCCACTGTCTGTGGGGCCATATTTATACTCCTTCATCTCAAGTCCTTTCAAATGTTTTCTATATCAAAACATCCTTTCACCTGTGTCTGCTTAAGAAGACATTCTTTCATGTGTCTGCTTTAGGAAGACATCCTTTCACCTGTGTGCTCCAACAAACCATCATTTGACATACATGACTTTCCAAAGACACTAGAAATTTTCACTTCACTACTACTTTAATTGATTTTATGTTTTTGATAATTTATTATTTTCTGAACCTACATGGTCCAGTATAATAACATGCCTCCTGCTACACCATTAGCCTTTACAATTGTAGGAGTTGGGTTTGAGTTCCCATAGTCTGCTTAGTGCCTAAATGGACACTTAGCTAAGGAAGTCGGTGATAAATGCTTTGTGAAAGTTAAGGTTAATCTATTAAGACAAAATTATGCAAAGCAATGAAATATTCTAAATATTTATAAATAATTTAACTGTCTTGGTTCTTGTGGACTGGGAAATTTCAGTCTCTTTAGAAAACCGTTATGAATTCAAGCTTGTTCTCCAGTGACTGCTTTGCTCTCTTCCTTTGGAACATAAGAGAAATGTGAAGGAGGTAGTACCTGGGGAAGACCTGGGTTGGTAGAAGAAAATGTACAAACCTCCCGCCACATTGTTATTTCAGCTTATCTTTCCTAGATGAATAGCATTACTCAGATTTGAACAATCAATAATTTATAAGGCATATTTGATTGCCATGACTACAGTCCCATCTGTAGGGTATGTACAGTGACTGCCTGTCTCTACCATTTTTTGGAATTTTTAAATTAAAATTGCTAAAAGTTGAAGGTGAGAAAAGAAGTCTCAGCAATATATTTCTCCATTGACTTGCTTTTCTACAGTGTACAGAGATGTCCACAAGCATCTAAACATCAATGTAGAAAAATAGATTTTTAATACATTTTTCTACTCTCTTGCATGTGTGTGCATGTATGTTTGTTTCTGTGTGTCTGTCTATGTATCTCTGTGTGCACAGATTGCAGTGTTTGTGTGTGAACAGACCACAACATGTATACAGATATTGTGGACAACTTGTACACATTAATTTTCTTCTTTCACTGACTGGATTTTTGAGCAGAGATAACCAGCATCCTAGGTGTTTTCCTTATGACTCCTATTTCTGCATTAACAGGACCAGTATGATGCTTCTGTTGTTAACAAAACTTGAGAGGCATTATAGGAAGCTCAGAAATTCAAGGCCAATCTGAGATGCCAGGAGAGTTCCACAATAGCTTGGTGTATGTAAAACTGTCTCAAGAAACAAATGGACAAAACAAAGTATAAACTATAGCCTGTGTCATGAAAAATATAATTTTTGTGACGCAGTCACTGAAATATGACCACAATTACGTGGCTTTTCTTTTCTTTTGGTTTGTTTGTTTGTTTTTGTTTTTTCGAGACAGGGTTTCTCTGTGGAGCCCTGGCTGTCCTGAAACTCACTCTGTAAACCAGGCTGGCCTCGAACTCAGAAATCCACCTACGTCTGCCTCCCAAGTGCTGGGATTAAAGGCTTGCAGCGCCACCACCACCCCGTGGCTTTTCTTATGTCAACAGAAAACTGTTTTGAATTTGAATAGGCATGAATGCATGTATTTGCTTTCTCATTGTATGCATATGCTTTGCAGCAGTGAGGGTATGCTTTGAAAACATTTCAAGAGTGGTACCTATGAATTTCTATAATGTGATGTATTATATATTAGAACTACATTTTTGGAAATTATAACATTAAATAAAGTCATTTCTAGAACTCTAAACATAGTAACTATCCTACGGATCTTTTATAAAATTCATTACAAAAATTATTTTATCCATGTACATGAGAAATGGCCAAGGAAAATCATTTGTAAGACATTATCAACCAGGAATTGTACTTCCTTTCCTCTCTTCAATGCTCCAAACAAAGATGACAATTACTGAAGGCAATGTGGTTTATCTGAATTGTGAAAACAGGTGCATCCATCATTTTATGCCTAATACTCACTGTTTTTTAAAACACTCTAATTTTGTAACTTCACTTGTATCCCAGAGTCTTATTTGCTGTGTTTCAGCATAATTTCATTCATTAATTTTTACTCAAATCCATAACAAGAGGGTTCTTTTTGTTTATTCAAGGCCAGTGGCACTTTAGCTTTTTCTCTTTGGCTGCAGGTGTTGCCTCCCAGGGCCCATCACTGAAATACTATGGAGTGATAGATGTTTGAATTGGCAGTCTTCCCATCCTCCTGCAATTAGACATTTCAAACATTTGATTTCACATTTTTTTTTCAAGCAGGAACAGCCTGACATTTTGTCTCTCAATTCATAGTTACCTTTACCATTCTAATTCAGTTTTTTCATTTTCTAATTAAATCTTCTTATCTGGCCCGTAAGATTTGTTTAAATTTTCATTTCAATGAGAATTTTGGTCTTGACCAATCAAAAATTTCATTTCTCAAATTGTTGTTTTTTTTTCCATTTTCAATTCTTCAGTAATTTCATTACCCAAAACACTGCCTCTTATAGTAATACCCATTCATTTCAAAAGCAGCATGACTGAATCTTAACCTTTTTAACCTGCTCTCCTAAGTTATTGAAGAGTATACACAAAGCTCTGGAACACCATCACAAATTAATGTGAGCAGTCAGAGAGGAAGAATGTTATAAAGCATAATTAATGTTGTTAATAATAATTACTATTTGTTCAATATGTACAATTGTGTGTGTAATTTTGAGTTTATGTACAATTACACGACCAGGGTTATTATTATTAATTCTGCTTTAACATTCTTGACATAAAAGTTTCTTCAAACCATAGAGCAATAATCAATGCTATATGAGAGATCAGTGACCTTTCTTTAGCAAAATGAAGTATACTAGTATCCAAAAATATATATACTTTCAAGTGATATGCTTAAAACTAGGAATGCTTTAGGTATTGTTCTGTAAAGATCTGTGAATCACTGGGGAATAATACCCCAGACTCAAATAGTATGTACCCCAGACTCAAATAATATGCAAAACAAAGAGCTTTAATTCTGCAGAAATCTAGCATGTAAGCATCTACAGTTCATTGAAATGAAGACCAGGCAGTGAGCTCACAGGGTCAACTTAAAGAAGATTAGGGAGGATTCCAGGGATGGGTAGGTGAACTTTATCTTGATTGGTTGGCTTGGTCTCTAGGGTTATGGGTGTCTTTGGGATTGGTAAGAGCTCTGGGGACTTTCTAGAACTATTGCTGCGGGGGGAGGGGGGCTTTGAAAAGTGTTGCTGACTCATTCTGAGTGACTATTTTTGCCTCAGGTCAGATGGAGGTAGCTCTTGATTTGCTGCCCATGGGCTGTGTTTTATCCAGGAACTGACTTGCCAAGATTATCTCAATTCTGGGAAATAAAAACATAGGTCTAGATTCTTCAAATGGCAGTTTGGAGCCTGTCATGGAGTCAGCCAGGCTTAGTTCTCTCAGTTATAGTATAATACTAATCAATATTACTTAAAATGCTTGTATGATGATCTTTGAAAGGGATTCTCTTTTCTCTCCTGGTTCTTTCTCATTTTCCATATCTTATTATTTTCTATTTATAGATGTATAAGCACCTTCATGTGTCTCATTAACTTATAATATCTAACATTGTATGTGCATATGTGTGCATTTGTTTGGATGTTTATGTGTCTGTATGTCAGTGCATTTGTGTGTATTTGTGTATGTATGTGTCTATGGGTGCATATATGCTTACCCATACTGACCAAATGTTATTGAAAATACATAATCATTTTTGGGATTGCTGCTTCAATATTTTTCGATATTTCCATTCTTATCACCTTTAAAATTCCTACTGTACAGTTTAATTTTAAAATGGTTAAATAATTTTGTATCAATTTATCTTTCTTTTAACTGTTTGATTTTAAATTCAAGAGAATGTGGAATTAAAAAGTGGTAATAGATATTTTTGTAATTCTAAGTTAGAAAGCATATCTTTGCTGTATAATATGACGAAGGATTCATGCCAATAATTGTATTCAGTTTTAGCTGAAATAACCATGAAATAATATCTTTTGGCCTATGGTACAAATAAATATAGTATTATTTTTCATTAACAAAGACACAGATATATTTTATTCATTCACATTTCCACAAGACAGTTTCTATTATGATACACACTTATATAATTCAAAATTTTCATGTGAAACCTGTTTCTTATATTGTTTATAGTGTTATTGTTGACATAAAAGTCAGGAGTAGAAAGGATGTCATGTCATTCAGTGACTTGTCAACATTGAATTTCACTTGCTTATATATAGTTATCATTTTATTCATTAAATATATTTTCCTGCTTCTTCTTAGGGAAAACACCAAATGGTATATGACATCAGTGCAGTGGGAGGGCCCGGAGTTCCCAGGGTCCCAGGATTAGGAGGTTGTGGTGGCTTCTATGGAGGATTCGAAGGTCTTAGGGGCCACAGTCATGGTCAATGCCAAGGCTGTGGAGCTCATGGAGATAAAGCTGAAGACAAGATGTGGCCCCAACACAAAGCTGGGCGTCCTGTTTAAGAACATGAAGATTAAATCCTTGGAGATCTATCTGTTCTCCCTGCCCATTAAGGAGTCTTAAGATTATTGACTTTTTTCCTTAAGGATGAGGTTCTGAAAATCATGCCAGTGCAGAAGCAGACTTGGGCTGGCCAGCAGACCAGGTTCAAGGCTTTAGTCACTATTGGGGACTACAATGGTTACACTGGTCTTGGTGTTAAGTGCTCCAAGGAGGTTGGGTTGCCACTGCCGTCCCAGGGGCCACCATCTTGGTCAAGCTTTCCATTGTCCCTATGCATAAAGGCTACTCAGGAAAAAAGATTGGCAAGCCCAACACTGCAAGGTGACAGGCCATTGTGGCTCTGCACTGCTTCATCTCATCCCTGCCCCCAAAGGCACTGGCATTGTCTCTGCTCCTATGCCCAAGAAACTACTGATGATGGCTGGTATAGATGAGTGCTACACTTCAGCCAGAGGCTGCACTGCCACCCTGGACAACGTTGCTAAGGCCACCTTTGATGTCATCTCCAAGATCTACAGCTCCCAGACCTCCAATGTCTGGAAAGAGACTGTGTTTACCAAGTCTCCTTATCAGGAATTCATTCTCATCTTGTGAAAATCCACACCTGAGTCTCTGTTCGGCAGACCCAGGCTCCAGGTGTGGCTACCACATAAAGGTTTTTACACAAGAAAAAGAAATGAATTAAGTCTTAAAAAAATTTTCCCATGCAGATTCAAGCATCATTTGGGTTGCATATTACAGAATATAAAGAAGATGTTGAGAATTTTGGTACAATTAAAGAATAGCCTAAATATCTATCTAAATTCATGTGAAAATTTATATTTCACACAGGTTTACATCATTTTGACTATGCTTTAATACAGTAATTGTCATATAATTACACTGTACTCTTCAACTATATAGTTTTATGTCTGTATTAGTTACTTTTACATAGGTATGATTATTTGAGAGAACAAATTTAAAGACATTTATTTTATCTCTTTTCAAGGCTTAAACCCATAGTTAGGAGCTTATTATTATAGATATGAGGAACATTGTACATTACTGCTGAAGCATCTGAAAAAAAGAAGTCTTTACCTCAGGATAGACTTGGGGTGGGGCAAAGGCTCTAGGGACAATGTATAACCTTATAATAATGTGCCCAGTAATTTGTTTCCTATCTTACCATCTAAAGGAACCACAACCTGATGGAATAGCATCACTATCAAAGTTGAACATTTGGCACATGTCACCTGAGTCTCTCTCTCTCTCTTTCTCTCTCTCTCTGTGTCAGCAGTGAATTTTACAATCAAATTATAGCATTACTGATATCACATATACAGACATATAGGTGTTTTCTTGGCTAGATGGGTTTCTTAATAAAATCAAGTAGGATATGAATGGCCATATTCTTTATCAAAGAAAAGCTGTCAGAGGACATGTTTCAAAGAAAGCAGGATGACAAGGAATGAGTTATGAATGAGTCATGAGGGCAAAGAAGTACCCCAGGCCCCCTTCAAATGTTCATTACAATGGGTAAAACAGGCATATCTTATGTTACAGCAATCTGGAATAGAAGGTAATTCCATCTCTCTGGTGCTAGCTATTATTTTGGTTGTTGTTGTTAGTAGTGGGTTGTTTTAAAATCCCAGAATAAATCCAATGCTTAGAGTTCTAACCATTTATCACAGGGATTTTCCTGCCTCACTACAACTTGGCTGTAGATAGTAAGAGATGTTATTTTTCTTCTGTCTGTTCTTTGGTGGTGACATCAGCTTCCTATGGACATTGTTAAGTCATCCCAGAGTGCCATACTTCTAGATTAAGATGACCTACTTTATGCACAATAATGTAATGGGAAAAGTAAGGAGGGAGAAGTCTGTAAATATCTGGGGTCTATCATTTCTATGTGTGATGAAGCTCATAAATTTGATAAGTATTTCATTTGTCAATTTACAATGGAGGCCACTCCAAAATGCAGCATTTCTAATTTCTGGGTTTTTTTTTTCTAAGTTTCTTGTGAAAAAAAATTAAAAAGGATAGTTGTTTGTCTTTTTTAAAAAAATTATTGGTTATTTTATTTATTTACATTTTAAATGTTATCACCCTTCCAGGTTTCTTCTCTGAACCTATCCCAACTCCTCCTATCCCAACTCCCTCCCCGCTGCTTCTATGAGGGTGCTCCCCCACCCACCCCCTCCTGCTTCACTGCCCAGCATTCCGCTATGCTGGGCATCAAGCCTTTACAGGACCCAAAGCCCCCCTTCCCATTGATGGCAGATAAGGCCATCCTCTGCTACATATACAGCTGGAGCCATTGGTTGCTCCATGTTTATTCTTTGGTTGGTGGTTTAGTCCCTGGGAGCACTGGGGTCTCTGGTTGTTTGATATTGTTGTTCTTCCTGTGGGGTTGCAAAGCCCTTCAGCACTTTCAAGCCTTCCCCTAACTCCTCCATTGCAGTCCTCATTCTCAGTCCAATGATTGGCTACAAGTATCCACATCTGTATCTGTAAGGCTCTGGAAGAGCCTCTCAGAAGACCTCCATATCAGGCTCCTGTCAGCAAGCACTTCTTGGCCTCAGCAATAGTGACTGGGTTTGGTGGCTACATATGGGATGGATCCTCAGATGGAGCAGTCTCTGGATTGCCTTTCTTTCAGTCTCTGTTTCACTCTTGGTTTTAGACAGGAGCTATTCTGGGATTCAATTTTGAGCAGGTTGGGTGGCCCCATCCCTCAACCAGGGACCATATTTTTAATACACCAAATCTCTTAGACAGCCAGATTACATGGCATCTCTCCTAGTATCTAGTATTTCTAACAGCAATAGGCTTATTAATTAGATCTCTAGAGGTCTGTTCACAGACTGAACTTTTACTTTCTTGGTAAATGTGGTTATAGGGACTTCAGCTGAAGTACATCTATTATAGTATCTTTTGTATCAACTGAATATGCCTCATTATTTCAAGTTTGTTAGTTATTCTAAAAGAATATTAATATAGTCTTATATTTTCAGTATTATTTTAATTATGATAGAAGAATTAGAATCAATAAATATTGGCACTTACTATTTTTTTTTTTTGAGACAGAGTTTCTCTGTGTAGTCCTGGCTGTTCTGGAACTCACTCTGTAGACCAGGCTGGCCTCGAACTCAGAAATCCACCTGCCTCTGCCTTCCAAGTGCTGGGAATAAAGGTGTGTGCCACCACTGCCTGGCACTTACTATTTTATTGGAGAAGTTTTGTAAAAGTTTCTATTGTTTTATTACTTAGTTATCACTATTTGATATGTTTTGTAAAAGCCTACACTTAAAGTATGTTTATAAGTACACTTATGTAATAAAATTATGAAATATACATTTATGATTTATTTGTAAGACATATTATTTAAATAAAATAAAATAAATGCAATATATTTTAATTTATAATTTATATACACTGATCAAGTTATTTTAGGGAAGCACTTTGAGGTTCCTCTTAGTAAAACCTTCTTTAGTCTTACAAAAAATGAATTACAAATATTGACAGATTACTCTTTTTAAATTAGAATAACACTGAAATGGGCAGGAAATCAATGTTGTAAGCTAACTTTATTTTGATGTGTTTATTTTATTTAGTTGTACACTTTAAAGGAAAACTGATTTACAATATATTTGAAAATAAGGGAACATATTCAAATAGACTGCCAAAATCACTTGACTGAATGTCTGTAAAATCAATTTTTTATAGTTATTTTTTATTTTCTATTTTGATTACAATGAATTACTATTTGATTATTTTATTCCTTACTTTTGGCACAAATATAAAGTTGTAATATTAAAACTGAATAATTAAAATAATTATATGTTCATAAATCTATATTAGCTCTCATAGAAGCAAAATACAATGCATAAATTTAGAACAAATTGAAATTTTTATATCATGGTATTTTAGTGACCTAAGGATGTATTTTCTAATTTTGTATTCTGGATATACAAATTGTTTAGTTCTATTATTTTGCAAAAGTTAATAGATTAACTTCACCTACCACATAGATTTTTAACTGTAATAATACCATGTACATAAATATGTTTTATTTCCATTAAGGTAGTATAGAATTCTGAAACTCTAAACATAATATTGTTTTGATTAAGGATGTGATGAAATTAATGCTACTTTATTGATAAATGCTCATGGACCCAACGAACACTTTGTAAACACAAATGTTTATATATAATAGAAGGTTTTCTAAAGTAGAAAAATAAAACCAACCTGTAGTGTGCACACAAATGTCCACATTTGCTTTAAAATTAATTTTGAGATGTAATTACAAAAATATGTGTGTAGAAGTGTTTTTTAATAAATTTTAAAACTGCTAGTATACAATATAGAGGAAGCTTAAGAGATTAAAAAGACAAAATATTAAAACAGGTATTCCTTTTTTTTTTTTTTTTTTTTTTTTTTTTTGGTTTTTTGAGACAGGGTTTCTCTGTGTAGTCCTGGCTGCCCTGGAACTCACTCTGTAGACCAGGCTGGCCTCGAACTCAGAAATCCGCCTGTCTCTGCCTCCCAAGTACTGGGATTAAAGGCGTGCACCACCACCACAACCAATAAGTACAGTTAATAGGTTAAGTGTAAGACTACAAAAGCATAGACTGCCTTAATCTTTCAAAGGAAACAAGCAAAGCAATTAAGAGGATACTGAGCTCATTTTAGATTCCATTTAAAATGTTAATGAAGACACCAATTATGAGAACCAGACATGCACAGATCTTAAATAGTTTAACACTTACCAAAAACCCCATCAGTAATACGTCGAAAATAATCAACAAACAAGCTTACAAGCAATGATTTGTATCCAAAGATCAAAGAACAATTTGATTATATTCATTTGTAAACCAAAATGCTTATTTTCAATGAAACCTTGCATCTGAAAATTCATAAATAAGTGACTATCAATAGTGGAAATAATCATCTTACAGATATGCAAGGAAGCACTATTTTCTCAGCAACTTAAGTCAATTGAAGAAGGCATGTTGGAGTATGAACACTTTAATATTAATTAACCATTTATGAATTAGAGAAAGTGGCATTTAAGATAACATTACAACAGATGATGTACAGAAAGAGAAGAAAGACTTTGAACACTGAGTCTTAAATGAGATATCTTCTTCTAATCTTGTCTCTCAAGGCTCAGGAAACTTTGCAGAAGAAGAGACAGATTAAAATTCCAAGTGATGAAGGATGACTCCAAAAAACAGTGTCTTGAAGACTCAACAAGACTGATGAGGTCCTATAAAAACTCACAGAGTTCAGACTGTGTCAGAATGCACAAGACTTGCATAGGTTCAATCAGATGGGATCCCAGTACTGTGGATGTGAAATGAACACAAGAAACCACTCCTAACCCAGAAGCTATTCTGTACACACTACAGGTTCCTTAAGTAACTACACATAATATTATATATATATATAAATATGTGTGTGTGTGTGTGTGTGTGTGTGTGTGTATACTTTCTGCTCTCTCCTTTTATACACACACACACACAAGCTAAGAATGTCATTTATTGGTATCTGAAGTCTGTGGGAGAAAAACTTCCATTTTGCATAAATGACCTATCTCATGTTTTAACAAATATAATTTTAAAAATACTTTGCTATATGACTTTCTATGTTTTGTTCTGTTACATTACTATAAAAGCTTCATGAAACTGCTTCCACATTGAAACATGAATTTTGGCTTAACATGAATTGGTGTTCCTAGTACATGGTCACTTAAATTTAGCTTGAGAATAAATAGTCTTACTTTGCATTTTCCCCCTACAAGCCTACAGCTATGTTGTCCGTTAATTCTAGAAGCTTTGCTTCAGATTCCTGAGTGGTGGGATTATCGACATGCAACACCATGCCAGGCTTTATTAATAATATCTTAATTCTTTTATTATTGATAGCATATATAAAATAGTTAACAATAGAATTGATATTGTTTAATAGTTTAAGCTATGTCTTTCGTAAACACTACTTTTAAATAAAGTTAATTGAAATGATGATAGTACCAATATTCAAATAAAAGTTAGGGGAAATGGTCCAAACAAATATTCTGGTACATCCTTGGACAAATGAAACTTGATGAACCAACCATTCAGAAAATTTAATAGGAATAAAACTAAGCCATAGTTTTGTTCTCAATTCCATTTGTCTTAAGGATGTAACTATTTTTGTATTATGCAGCATAAATATGTACCTTCTTTAGCATATGTCAACAAAATACAGATCAATCAATATAGTGAAAGGCTCAGTTTACCTAACTGTCTTTACTATCTCTGTTAAGATATTTTGTCTTTGTCTGTAAGTAAGATTCAACCCTGGTTGGAACTTGGCTTTTAATCAGGTAGTATACTCTCTCTTATATCTGCCTCAGACAGTTGGCAAAACCCATGCCCATTAGTAGATGGTCAACACAAGGTGGACTTCAAGGTATTTCAGAGTTTGTTTTGCTTTGTTTATATTTTGCAGTTTTACAGAACATGGTAAGAGTAGACAAATACAATAAAATGGAGCTATGCTTACTAGGTTAATAATTTATTCTATAATTAAAAAAAAGCTATTTATGAGTTAGGAAAATGGGATCTTGTTATGTTTCTCCTTTTACTTTAGATTGTGATTCTTCTCCACAGATTCATTTCCTGATGAGTCAAAGGATGCTATTCTCCTCAAAGAAATGATCTATTAATTAGTCCATACTGAGTGACTTCCTAGAGCTTGACTGGAGAAATAGGTCATGCTGGGTACAGGCCTTTGCAAGATAGGTTCTGTCTGGGATGTTCTGCTGTTGTTCTACTGTGTCCTTGCTACAGTAACATGGACAACTTACCTCTGTAACTACCTCTGTAATTTCAAAGTGATGCCTGATATGCAAAGCAATGTGTAGGAGTGTCAGAGTCTTTGCAGAAATCTCCCAAAGAATAATGTATAAAATTGTGGCATCTAAGGCTGAAATGGAAACCATAGGAAGCAAGAGATGCTTGAAATATGCAGCATTTGCCAAGGAATTCCACAGGCAGCCATAGAGCTATCTCAAGGAGAGACTTCATGAGGTGTAATTTTCTAATTTTCATAGGGTATTAGAAATCTTATCATACTATCATATAATTCAGATGTCAGACATGGAGATATAGAATGTTTGCTTTGCTGGGTTTCAGTATTTTTGGGGGTAGGGCTATATGAGCCTTGCTATTTTCTTCTTTTAGGATGGGAATATGGACCCTGTCCAACCACTGAATTTTAGAATTTTGTAATTTTCCTTTTCTCTCACAGAAACTCACAGTTAACAGTTAGCCTTTACTCTCAGAGATCATTTTAAATTGGGGAATTTGAAAATACATGATTGGAATAAGTGAAGTGGAACTTTCTGCCTTCTTTGGGGACTCAGTTGTATCATGTGATTTTTTTTTTTCTTTCTGGAAACTGTCTTATGAGAGCATGTTTTTGTTGAAGCAGACATATGGGAGAATGTTTTGCTAAGAGCAAACACTTGGTGTTGTTTTGCTGAAAGCTTCCTGGGAAAAGGCATGTGATGTTTTGCTAGAGTGGATGGTTGAGAAAACATGTGATGTTTGGACAGGATACTAATATAACCTAGGAGACAGAGGATGACACTATGGTATTGGTTTGCCTTGTCACTCTTTGCAAGTCTTTGTCCAGCTTTGCTGATGTTGAGCCTTGCTCATGCTTGTTTTCACAGATGGAGTTGTGTGGTATTGGTTTACCTTGCTACTCTTTGCTGATCATTGTTGTGATTTCATAGAGAGGAATGCACCAATAAACTTCTGGTAATGTTCTGGCAGGTTCTTGACACTTCTGAAGACTCGGGCCACAGGTATGTTTTATGGGTAGTCTTCAAGATTGAATGCCTTTTACATTATGGGGTGAATGGGAATCTTTTGGAGGCTAAGGGCAGATTGCTAAGATTTAAATATCAAGGATCTTTCAAAAACCTCATGTATTGAAATCTCTGTCCACACCTGGTGGTGTAATGGTAAATTGATTAGATGAAGGTGCTAATGTCATCAATGGGTTAATCAATTAATAAGTATATACAAAATAGACTTTAAGGAGTTTGGCTGGCTGGAGAAGGTGGATACATGAGAAGTGTTTTTGAAGGTTTATCTACTTTTTTCTCCTTTTCACTCTGTGTCCTGAATGCTACAATATGAGCCTATTTTCTTTTCAATGCCCTTTTATAATTTCTCTGCTTTACCACAAGCATAAAAATAACAGAGCCAGGTAAAAATGAGCAGAAATAGACGAGTCATAGGTTAAAATAAATTTTATTCTCTTAAATTGTTCTCTTACATAATATATCACAGCAACAAAAAATAACAAACTTTTCAAGTTGTCTTTTGGCTACTTTTGTGTTCTCTCTTTTACACTTTCAATCACCTAATACTAGATAGGACAGCAAAAGGATAGAGTGTAGAGAAGAAACAGATCCCTGAATATAAGTCAGGACTTGGAAAGGGAGTCAACATTATCATTAGATAATTGGGGGCATCAAGTTCCTTGATGCAAGTTTGTCTTCATTGTTGGGGAATATAAACTCTTGTTGTTTCTTCTTTTCACATAAATACTTACCAAATCACAACCAATAACCAACTAACCAACAACCCTTCAAAAACCTACCAAGTCTCTCAGGGTCCTAACTTTTATAAATCCCCTGAAAAGTCCCCAGAATTCCAAACACCACACAATCATGAAAATTTTCTGCAGCTGTCAAAATCACACCCTTACTAGAGTATGAGGCAAATCATAAGTAGCTGCTGTGGACAGTCTGAAGCAGCTCCACATCCCCACACCTGAGATTAAAATTAAATTGCACTTCTATTTCTGTGTTTTTAAAGAAACCAAAAATCTCATTGCAAACATTGTCACAGCACTATTAATTGTTGTCTCTATTCCACAAGTTTTTTCATTAATATAATTTATCAGTTTTAGGATACATGTTGCATTTAGCATTAGATTCGTTTAGATTTTTTTCTATGACTTTCAAGTCCTTTCTTATTGTATCTTTAGAATCTTTTAAGGGTAGTTGCTAAATATTATGTAGGCTTGGTTGCAATATGCTTTAATAATAATTATTAAATATTCTAATATTTAATAATATTAAATATCTAATATTAAATATTTAACAATATTAAATATTTAATATTAAATATTTAATAATATTAAATATTTAATAATATTAAATATTCTCATGACTACACTGGAATTATGAATTTTATGAAAATGTTACTGTATTAGTCAGGGTTCTCTAAAGTCACAGAATTTACGGGTAGTCTCTATCTAGTAAGGAAATTTGTTGATGATTTACAGTCTGTAGTCCAACTTCCCAACAATGATCTGCAGCAACTGTGAATTAAACTCCAAGGATCTAACAGTTGCTCAGTCCCATAAGGCAAGCAGGCAAAGAAAAGCGAGACTTCCTTCATCCAATGTTCTTATTTAGGTCTCCAGCAGAAGGTGTGCTCCAGATTAAAGGTGTGTACCAACACGCCTGGATCTGGGACTTGCCTTAGTTTCCTGGGTTTAAAGGCATGTATCACCTTGCCTGGGCCCAAACTTTTCATAGCCACCATGCCTCAAGATCAAGATCACGGATGAGCCTAACAATTCTGGATTGTAGTTCATTCCAGATATAGTCAAGATGACAACCAGGAATAGCCACCACAGTTACTGAATTAAAATAATGTATTAAACTATAAAAATTATTAACATATTTTGCTAATGACTAAATATGTTAATGTATATATGCAGTGTTCAGTTTTCTCAACTTGTTTTAATTACAGACTTTGTACTCTATTCCATGAAGATAAGTGATTAAATTTAACTTACTGGAGTCATTGTAAATTAAATTTTTTTCCAAATTTATTGTATTTTTATGTGTGATAATTTCAGATACAGTTCTACACAATTACAAACAAATAAAATAATTTTTGTAAATATGTGAGGATTCAATAGAAAAATGAAGTTTTCTTTAGATGATTCTGAATTCTAAGCAATGCTAACAAAGACTTCAAGAAGTTAGTGTTGAATAACAGGTCAAAAGCCCAGAAAATGACAAGAACTTGATTTTTACAGCAAATAAACCATTTCTTAAGTGTCAGGCACCTTTTAAAGCTGAATCAATTCCTACAGAATGTGAGAATACTTTTAGTATCAGAAGCATTACTTTACTCCCATGCTCTAAAATTATTGTTTGGTTCAAGGTGGAAAAGTGTCTAATTTGCTTTCAGGTAGCGGCTTGCTCACAAGAAGAACAAGTTCTATTTCAAAGAAATTTGTATTGCATTAGGCAGCAATTCTCAAATTATGGGTTACAGTCACTTGATATGTACTAAGAAAGAAAGTCTCTTAGTATAATAGAAATGTAGACACACACATTTATATCCTTTTACTGAGAGTTTACTTATGCACATAATGAAAAGAAATGAATGGCTTATAAAGAGTGCAAGGGAAAACTTTCCATTCCTGTAGTAAGACAACTAAGAGATTCATCACAAATTTTTCCATTTGCTCCCTAAACTCCATTAGCTGGATTGTACCCAAATATTTATGAATTACCTATTTCAATTTGAAATTTTAAAATATTACAACTGAAAATTGATTGGAGTATTGATATCATTTTCATCAACTTGGATCAATTTGCCATAGCCAGCACATTTCATCAATTAACTTTTCAAAGTGGTATTTTATCTCTTTTTGTTTATTATCTTGTTGGATTTATTTTGTTGTAGTTCTTCATATCTGAACCATCGAAGACACTCAGACCTAACAATCTTTCATTATTTTCTCTTTTATTTCTGTTTGTGTTTGAGATGCTGTCTCCATAGAATATTCCAAAATGGCATGGAACATATAAATGTTTGGTAGAATACTTAATATTTTTCCCTAATTGCATAGTAATATCTCATGCATATTACTCTCTTCCCATATACTATCTCATACTTTGCAGTGAATATTTTTAATTACTTATTCAATTTTTCATTGCTTTTCTGAAAGCTCAAGAATTACTGTCTTGTAGCAAGTATGTATTTTACCATCCTAAACATTGGTTCTTTCATAATTATCTTTCTTATAGAAAAAGTCTGCATTCTTGGTCATGCTCTGAACATCTAGAATTTAACAACTAATATGTTGTACTAATCAGAGGTATTGCTTTACCATTATATCTATAGTTATTTACCAAGGAGTAGACTTTTTTAAAAACTAAAACAATTACATCTCCTCCCAGCTTGGTGATTGTAACTTAAGCAAGAACATCTATTCTAGGAGCAACTTGGAAATATGAGACCTGGACTCTGATGTTCCCTACATCTGTTATTGAGAGAGTCAGCATTAGAGACCAAAGACAACAGGGAGTAAAAATTTTAAGTAATTAAGTCTCAGCAATATTTTGGTTCTTTGTTACTGGAAACAAGGGTTTAAATGCAAGGGCTAGCAAATGAACATAGTTAAACCACTATTAGGTTTGAAGAAGATGCATCTAGCGACTTGATATAATCACTAACACCCCCATCAATCTAGCTCACTATTGTTCCTACAAGAATAAAATTTTCACTTTCAGTTTCTTTGAATCACTTCATATTTAAGACCCTGGTGAGAGTCTGATTGCTCGTTTCAGGAAATACTATGCATGCAGGTTACCAAAACTTGACACGAGCAAATGTTTGCTTTTAGATTCTTGGTGTCAGAGGTTAATGCTGTCTCTTAGTAACCATCACAGAGTGGCACATTTCCAAATATTTCAATAAATCAACCCAGAGTCAAGTCAGATATAAGAGTCCATTCAGCCAGAGTTTCAGTAATTTTTCTTTTTTCCCAAGCCAGTATTGGGGATTTCTATTGAAGAACAAAACAAAACAAAACAAAACACAAATCAAAATACTCTTTTAGACTGACCCATTAGTCACATATTAGTTAGCAAGTACAAATATTCTTAACTATGTATTTTATTTTACTTATATGAGTGTCTACCTGCAGGTATGTATATGTACAATGTGCATTCATTGTTTCCATGAAAGCCATAGTATTTGAAGTGTTTTTCATATTATTTTTTACAAGAATAAAAAAATTGGAGATTTAATGCCATTTATAACTATTCATAGGCTGCCCTTTCATAAGCTACACAATTAGGTAATGCAAATGCAGCCATTTGTATTCAATTTTTATTTTATGTAATATTGTATCCTCTTACTACTATCATGGTTTTTTCTGAATCTACAATTTTTTTGCTTTCATGAATAACAATAATAGTAGTAGTAATAATTAATAATAATAATAAATTAGAGAGAGAGAGAATAGCAAGACAATGAACACTAAACACTAAAGACCTTTTCAATAGTCATATGGAAATATACCACTGTGGCATATTTAAAACTTATATATACATTTAAAGAAATTTAAATGTCACTATGTAATAGGGGAGAAAATGCCTAGATAGACCTCTGATGCCAGGAATGAATTGCATTTTATTGAGTCATGGGCCAACGAGAACCCCTAAACATTAGACTGTGTTTCCAAGGCTAGTTGTTACACTCCATAACATGATGGTAAGGCCCTAGTCCTAATGATACAACTTACTTCAATCATTGGACATGGACATATAGAGCTAGTCTTCAACTAGAAGCTTCAGCCCTTTGACTAGTTTTATTAGTTCTGGAAAGTTTTCTGCATGATACCAAAAGAAAAAAATAATCATCAATATTACGTCAAACTTGTGACCTACACCAGATCTCTGGCTGCAAGATATGCTAGTGAAATGGGGACACGTATATTATGGAAGTAACCAACTATTTTTTAAAATCGCTGCTCTATTTTTATTCTGATGTCTGACCCACTCTAAAACCAAACACATAATTAACACTACCAACATAAGACTGGATAGGTCATGGCTTCTAGGTGAAAGCCTATTATTATTCTGTACTATTCTGCTAACAGAACGTAATGTTATGCCCAGTTCACAAGACCCCCAAGAGACCACCAGGAACCACAACTTCTGATGCAAGTACGTGAGAGTCTTTATTTAAGCTCGAGCTTGGGCTATAAACCTTCCTGTTGGAACAGGGGGAAGAGTGACCCTCAGCTCTAGGTCAAGAAGATTTATAAAGGAAAAAACATAGCAAGTGGGCTTTCTAAGCCTTGGCATTACATGAGAAGGTAAAGGAATGTTGGTCTCTTTTCTATAGCCCAAAGGTGAAGGACATATCACTTCAAGGACAGTAGACAGTAGCTATCTAGACAATAGCTTAATATAGAGTTTGGAGGACAAGATAAAATCTGTCCTGCTGGTTGGTTTTTTTTTTTTTTTTTAATTTTTTTCCCTCCTCATTGGGCATGTCTCTCTAAGGGCAAGTTAACTTAGAGTAGAATCTTAAGAACAAAATGAAGTTTATTCTGCTATCTCTCAGTCCCTTCAATAGCAATAAAATGACTCCTAAGAAAATATTGCTATACCCATAGATCCTTTATTACACTGATAAGTCTTCACTAGAGAAGCTTCTTCTTGAAGTAGATAGCAATGAACTCTGAGACTCACAACTGGGAAAATGTGCAAAAAGTGAGAGACTTAGAGTGATCAGACCTCAATTTGATCTTTATCAAACCCTTTCCTACAACACTCAGTGATTTAGGAAGAACTAGAGCCAGAAAGATTACAAGAGGCACAGTTGGTGGTTGAATCCATGGAAATGGCATTTTCCAGATACAACAAGGCTCCAGCCTATATGAATTTATAGAGTTGGTTACAGTATTCTTAAGGCCTGCACAGGATCAAACTAGACAAAATCCCAGCACAGAGAAAAGAAAATGGGCCAAAAGTCCAATTTCAAAACAAGAGGTTATTTGCAATTGATGCACACTGGAAATGGAAAACCAGTTTTCCCAGTGGAGTGTCACTTGCTAATCAATTCTAGTTTAGGGCAGGCCCAATGACTAGAAGCAGTTGCCCTTAAACAAGATGGACTCTATGTTTTGTTTCTGTGTGTTTTTGTTTCATTTTGTTCTACTTTTGTTTTTCTTGTTTTTTTGTTTCTGTGTTTGTCTTGGGGGCAGTAGGTATAGGAAGAAGAAGAGAAACTGAAAGAGCTAAAGTGAGCAGGGGAGGAGCTAGAGAATGAAGTTGGGAAAGTGGGGGAGGTAAGGCTGATCAGGGAAGAGTTGTAGGAGAGGAAAATATGATCACCATATATTATACAAAAGATACTTTTATTTTTATGTTTTATTGGTTATTTTACTTATTTATATTTGAAATATTGTCCCTCTTTCTTGTTTACCCTCCGCAAACCCCTATCCAATCCCTCTTTCCCTTTGCCTCTATGAGGGTTCTCCTCCACACTCCCTCCTGCCTCACCCCTCTACTGTTCCACTACACTGAAGCATCAAGCCTCCACAGAATCAAGGGGCTCCCCTCCCACTGATATGAGATAAGGCCATCCTCTGCTACATATATTCTTGGAGCCATTGATCCCTCCATGTATACTCTTTGGTGGTTAGTTTATTCCCTAGGAGTTCTGTGTGTGGGGGTGGGTGGGTGGGGAAGGTTGATATTGTTGTTCTTCCTATGGGGTTGCAATACCCTTCAGCTTTTTCAGTCTTTCCCCTAACTCTTCCATTCGGGTCACCAGGCTAAGTCTGATGATTGGCTATGAGTATCTGCATATCTGCATCTGTCTTAGTCATGTGCTGTACCAGGCTCCTGTAAGCAAGTGCTTCTCCTCAGCAATATGTCTGGGTTTGGTGTCTGCAGATGGGATGGATCTGGATGGTGGAGTGGTCTCTGGATGGCCTTTCCTTCAGTCTGTGCTCCATTTTTTGTACCTGCATTTCCATTAGACAGGACCAATTCTGGTTTAAAAATTTTGATATGGGTGGGTGGACCCATCCCTCAACTGGGGGCTATGCCTATTTACTAGAGGTGGTCACAACAGGTTCTATCTCCCCTTTGTTGGATATTATGGCTAATGTTATTCCTGTTGGATCCTGGAAGCCTCTTGTTTCTCTGGAGTCTGGGACTTTCTAGGGGCTACTCCTAGTTCTTCACCCCCAACTGCTATATATTTCTATTCAATTTCCTGACCCTCTACTTCTCTCCTGTCTTCCAATACCTGATCCTGCTCTTCTTTTTCCCCCTCCTCTTTCCCTCCCAGATTCCTCCATCCATCTGTCTCCTAGGATTATTTTAGTTCCCCCTTCTCAGTAGGACTGAAGCATCCACACTTTGGTCTTCCTTCTTCTTGAGTTTCATATGGTCTGTGAGTTGTATCAGGGGTATTCTGAGCTTTTGGGCTAATATCCACTTATCAGTGGATTATTGGGTTACCTCACTCAGGATAATATTTTCTAGTTCCATCCATTTGCCTACTAATTTCATGAGGACATTATTTTAATAGCTGTATAGCAGCCTTTTTTATCATAGCCAGAATCTAGATGAAAAAGTTATTTTAAATAAAAATAATTAAAAACTACAGTTTACAGTGCCTTTTATCTTAAAAGCAACTAGAGTTAAATTTGTTTTCAACTCCCATAAGTATTTTGAAAAATAGAGACATTTAGAAAACTATGATCTTGATCAGATTCTTGAATGAAAAAATGGAGTTTAAATGAAGGTTTCTGGCTAATGAGAATGTTAACCTTGCTAATAAAATTTAATGCAATTCACTATTTTTTTTTCTCTGCTGCCATTTGTTCAAGTGCACAGGAAGCCCATATTTGCTCTTTTAACTGGCTGCATGTTGAACTTCCAACAACTCAATTGATGTTGAAAAATAGTTCATTCCAGTACTTCTGGATATCTCTCAATCAAATCGAAAACCAGTTATTCCCGAACTTTCACCAGTAATCTTAACTTTTTAAAGTTCTAAAATCCTCATTCTGGGAAATGAATTTAAAAAGAGTAAAGGATGCTCAGCAGAAGATAAAATATGTTGGATTAAATATATTCTAGATTTCATTTAATAATAAACATGGTTTTAGTAAATATCTCTACAATGTATTATATATTTTCATGTTGCTATTAAGAGCTATTGCTAGTATTCCTTTATGTATTTTAGCATTGAAACATCAACATAAACACAAAACCTTTTAACATTTAACATTTTAATATCTATGCACCTCAGGACACTAAGTCAACATACCATAGAAAAACATATATTTAATGATACAGGATTCACAATAGCCTACTTTTGGAACCTGCCTAATTGCTCATCAATAAATTATTGGAAAAACCAATATGGTACATGTGCACAGTGGGATTTTTCAGCTGTAAGCAAAATAAAATTATGGGATTTAGAGAAAAATGGATTGAACTGAAACTACGTTTATTAAAGAAAATAAGCCAGTCTCAGATAGACAAATATGAGTTTTATGTTATATGTGGAATATTAATTTAAATGTCTCTGAATGTGTGTATGCATGTATGTGTGTGCATATCATCTGAGAGAGAATGACAGAGAAAGAGAGAGAGAAAGAGAGAGAGAGAGAGAGACAGAGAGAGAGACAGAGAGAGAACAGTGGAGATGGTAAGTCTTTTGAAAACTCAGACTCCCCATCTCCCCAGTGGCACAACTTTCTCTAGTAAGACCATGCTTCCTAATCTTTCCTGACCAGCTCCACTAACTGGCGGTCAAATATACAAATATATGAGCTTATGGGGGGGATATTCTCATGCAAACTCTTAAGACTTTATTCCCATCTTATAAATCAGCTATAAAAATAACAGATGGTAAGACCAGATGTGTGTACCATTGGGAACTGATAGAAGGGAGCTAGTGAATGGCGTAGGGAAAGTCCCATCCAATAGACAACTTTACTTTGAACATCAGCCAATTTATACTTTGAAAGTTAAGCAGAATCAAATAAGTAAAGCATACCATCACAATGACAAGCTGCATGTGGTGGACAAGCCATACATGGCCAAAATATATTTGTCCATAACATATAAAAATAATAATAGATAGTTGTAATGAATAATATGAAGTAAACTCACTCCTATCTGCTACACCTAAGGGAAGCATAAAATCATAATCCAAGAACAATTTTTGATTGAGAAGAAATGTGACACAAGCCTCATCTTATTTCTTGGAGATTTCCCCCAATCAGTCAGAATTCCCCACACAAGCCTCCATTCTTCAACCTTCTTTTGACACAGGTGTATCATTTCAGTTCTAATGTGAGGAGACAAGAACACTTCCTATTTTAAAAAAGGTGCCAAATGCACTCTTAATCAAGAGTATTGTAAGTCACACATTTGTTCTGTTGCATATAAAGAATAAATATGTGGCAGAAACAAGAATCACATTATATAGGTTAAACAAGCATGCTTTAAATAAATGCAACATGTACATTACCTAATTCGTTTTGGTTGTGTCCATGTTAAAAAAGAATTGTAAGACAGAGTTTACAGCCAAGTTATAGATGAACCATGAATAGGTTAACCAATGTGTAAAGAAATGGAAAGTAAGCACATGGGTACAATTTTAAGTTATTCATTGTGAGTTAATTTATCTGTATTATGTAATGTGTACCTATGTACAAATGTGCATGTAGAAGTGGAGGTTAGAAGTAGATAGATATAGGGAGTCACTTTCCCCATTATCATCCAAGAGACAGTCTCTCACTGAACGCTGAGCTCAGTGATTTGCTGGAATGCCAAACCTGCATCTTTTGTACCACAAGCACTAGTGTTACTGACACATGTGATCATACCTAGCTTATACGTGGGCTCCTAGGATCCAAATGCAGATCCTTATCTTTGTGTAGCAAGAACACTGTTGAATGAGCCTTCTCCCCCAGGCTCATATTAACTTTTAATTTATCATACAAAACAATAAGTTTAGTCATAGCATTTGCATATGCTATTGTGCCTTAGTTTTATTCATCCTCCACAATCCCTGCATTTATTGGATCCTGTTGGTGGTCTCCTTCTTCACAAAAATTAGTCCTTCTGTTTTTGTGCCAGATATGTCTCAGTTAATATTATTTTGCTGTAAAGAGGTACCATGGCCATAGCAACTCTTATAAAGTCAAGCATTTAAGTGGGGCTTGCTTACTTTCAGAGGTTTAGTCCATTATTGTCATGTCATAGCAGGAAGCATGGTGGCACACAGGCAGATATAGTGATGGAGAAGTAGTTACGAGCTCTACATCTGGATCAGAAGGGTGGGGAGGGGGCTTGGCTTGAGCTTCTGAAACCTCAAAGCCCACACCTAGTGACACACTCCCTTCAACAAAGCCACACATACTCTAACAAGGCTACACCTACTAATAATCTCAGTCACTGTGAGATTATAAGGGCCATTTTCATCAAACCACCACAAAATGTATTCCACATTAGCTTTTTTCCCTGTGTTCTCAAGATCTTTTTCCCCCTTCTCATAGGCGCTCTCTCTCTCTCTCTCTCTCTCTCTCTCTCTCTCTCTCTCTCTCTCTCTCTCTCTCTCTCTCTCTCTCTCTCTCTCTCTCTCTCTCTCTCTTTCTCTCTCTGCCTTCTGCTTTTATATTAGAACAGGAGCTTCCACCTATTCCTGCTTCCACGTATCATGGGCTCTGACCTTTGGGAACTGTAAGCCTAGAATTAAACACTTCCCTTTATAAATTGCCTCTGTCATGTTACCTTATCGTACTAATAGAAAAATAGCCAAGACAAACATACATTAGGCACAGATACTGCTAACATTACAGAAATGTTGGTATGTAAGGCACTGTGATTGTTTAAAATGTTTAAGAGTTTTATCTGATCTTATGTGTAATGATGGTAAGACAAGATATCACATTTATCCCCACCTATGTTTTTTTTTTCTTGGTCTGATTGATTAAAAGTCCTGTTCTTCCTTAGGAAAACAAATGAATCACACTATATCATCCAGCGAAGGCAAAATTAGCAAGAGAGAGAGAGAGAGAGAGAGAGAGAGAGAGAGAGAGAGAGAGCCTGTGTGTGTGTGTGTGCATCTGTGTGTGTGCATCTGTTTGTGTAAAGCTTTAACATCAGAAAGTTAACAATTGAGTTCAAACCATTACATTGGAAAGAAAATGGTTTTGAAAGAGCTAATAGCAAAACCATTGCCATATTGAAGACTATGGGAGAAATCCGACAATGAATAAATATAGAACAATTATATAGGGAAAGCAAAAGAGATAAAGAGAAGTAGTAATTATGTGGGGAAACAGAATGAAAGGCAGGAAGTGTTAGAAAAATAAAGGAAAGTTTAATATTGACATTAAAACTCTGTTACATGCCTCATAAATAATTAAGATTATAATTTAAGAGAGGGCCTTTAAATAAATTTTAAATAATTACTTTATTTAAATTGATAATCTCTTGGAGAATAGATCACATATTGCAAATACTAGTGCTTTAAATGAAGTTAAACCTAATTTTAAAAGGAAAATATGTGTTGCATGAGTAAGCTGATCAGAGGACATAGACTCTTATACTGGTATTCTGGAAATTGGGTCTGAATCAAGTAATAAATGAGGTGGTCCAACATTCTGATAGATCTATTTATAATTTAACTATATTTGAGTTAACTTGAATGAGAGTTAACTCAAATAGAGGCTGTAAACCTACTTCAGGGAGGACATTTTAAAACAACTCCATGGGTGTGAATCAATGATAGAACAGGGCAACTAGCATTCATAGCTTAGGAGAATCTCCCATGAGCTATTACCTACAGGGGGCAGAATTAGTATCTGGATCTTCTGACAGCAGAAGCTATTTTGGAGGAAAACTGTTTAATAACAGGGAGTTTACTCAGTATCTAATTGCCTATCAAGTAAAGAATGACACCATCTCTTTTTTTGCTCTGTTGACCCATAAAAGAAACATAAATAGTATAAAAGGAGGGGATGAAATTATACATTCTTCGATTCCACTTAATTCAACTAAAATAACAGGGTAATTTTGGCATTAGCAGGCAAGGTAATTTTTCACCCCTGAGGACAATGAACAGTTGAGACACAAGGTCCCTCTGTGATTCTAGGTAATGGACTGATTATTTCTGAATGTTGATTCTATTGATTGACTTGTCAGATTTCATCCAACCAAACACTAGCTATTGGTACAGATTTTCATACACCAGTTTTCTTCAATAAATGATTCTGGAATAAGCTTAAAATAAGTATTTCAATATCTTTTCTCTATGGAGACAAGTTTGGAGGACAAGGAGCCCTGCATTAGATGGATGTATTAAGTAAGAATAGAACTGAACAGTTTACTGAAAGTCTATGTCTGAGTGCTGCTCAGAAAAATGTTGACCAAAGGTTTGGTGGGTTTGTTTGTTTTTCTTAAGTGTTTTATGGCTCAGAGAACAAAATTGAGGAGCAGAAACTCTGACAAATTACTGTCTAAACCTCTGAACTCCTCTTTCCCATGCCTCCTATACTCCTATGTCAGAAGTAAAAGGAAAGTTTATGGAAGGGAGACCTGTGATATATGACCCAGAAGTCAACTCTTCAGGTACAATAAAAGACAGAAAAATGTATCTTGGTATAAAATACATAAAAGTAGAGAAACTCTAGTACCTAGTGAGAGGATACAGGTCCAAATATCTCAGTATACATACCAGTTACAAATAAAACATGGGCACTTTTAATTACTTACTTGGTATTTTATTTTTTTTATATTCAGGGTATCCTGAGCTAGTTGAACTAAAGGATGCTGCTTGCAAATCAACAGTCCCAGAACTGATTAGAAGTTTAAAATAATCACATAGCTGTGGTTTTAAATGGTGAGCAATTTTGAGTCTACTCTTGTGCTCATTTTGGATTCTAGACTTTTTTTCTTTTTCTCTGTAGGCATATTTTTTCCTTAGTTACCTCTGTTTCAAAGATACTTTTCTAAATAAAGATGCCACAGTGGAACTGCCAGCAGCTGGAAATGTGTATTTAATTGTTCTTCTAGGAGTGAAAATATGTTGCACCCATCCCATTGGGACCATTGGCTTGTGGAACTGAATGGTTGACCGCACTTAATGGTGTGATTTGTGTTGGTAGAACAGCTTTGTTGTTGTTGATGTTGATTTGTGTGTGTGTGTGTGTGTATGTGTGTGTGTGTACGTGCGCATGCACAGGAGCTCAGAGAAAATCGTAATAATTTTCTTAACAACCAAGCATCAACCTATAACCTTTTACTTAATTGCTGAGAATTTAATGTGATTTCATACATTAAATAAAATGTTTAATCCGAATAATATCTAAGAGATGAGCTAACCTATCAGAGTTTCTTGGTTTTATTTTAATGTTTGAAGCAAGTGAATATAAACATATATTAAATTCACAGGGACTGTTCTTCACATTTCTGTTTATACATCTTACTCCTTTACTATTCTGTGCATGTGAATTCTTGTAGGTTTCTTATTCCAAAGCTTGGTTTCACTAAAATCAAATGTGTCAATAATAGCTCTAAATAGTGATTTTTTAATGCAAGAGTATTTCAGACGACACATTTTATCTGATACTACTAATGTTTATGAACCCATTGAATAGACTTACATGTTTTCATACATCTGCATAACAAATTGATCACAATTTTTGACATCAAACTTATTTACTGCATCATAACTAATAAGATATCTTGAATTATAGCTTAATATTTCCCTTCAAAACTACATAAAATTGTGAAAAAAAATATAAAACCTCCAAAGTTGTGGAACATATTTATATACTCACTACTACTCAAGAAACAATTGTACACAAAATGTAAATTTATTTAAATGTGCATGAATATATAAAATTTATCTAAGTTCTCTATTGGAAAGTAATTGAAAATTTTCATGGGAAATGCTTCAATAAGCAAAAATATATTACCGTTTCATTTTCATTTTTAAAAATCAAGATCATCTCTTTTCAATATCTAATTGAAGTGCTAAAAACACATTTTGTTTTTATCTTCTAGAATATTCAAGTCAGATCAACAGCAAACATTTATATAAGGAACATATCCAACTACAAAGTCTTGTTTACTCTGTGTTATTTGAGAATGTGTAGTTGGGTGTAATAGGTCAGGACTATTGCTTTAGTGTTTACTTTGCATAAATTTTCTGCGTAGATATTTCCTTTTAACTACACAATATCTAACATATACAATCCTGTTTAAATAGCTACAATTGTTCATAAGTTTGCTAGGTAGTTATAGTGCTATTTTCCCTACATCTGAGGGAGAGAACAAATAGCTTAAGATTACAAGGTAAATATCAGTACATGGAACAATTTCTCTGTATTTTTTTGTCAGACTCTTGATGGTATTTTATTTTATTAAGGCATAATCTTGTGGTTTATTAGGCAAGTGCTTATACCTCTCTGGAAAACTTCTCACAGCTGATTTGTAGACTTTATTTTATTTTTATTAGTTTATAAAAAGTTTGACATGATTATAGCAGAGACTTTAATATACACACTCACATACACATTCACATATGTGTGTGTGCGTGTGCATGTGCGTGTGTGTGTGTAGCAAGTACACACTTTGCGGTTAAAGCTGGCCATGAACTCCTTCTTCTCCTGATTGCATGCAAAGTGCTAGGATGTCGAATGTATTACAACAAACTAGTGATGATATTGGTTTTTAATATGTTTGCCTAATTTTAAAAGTGACCTGTGTTGTATATTATAATCTAGCTACTGACAAACTAAAATCATTGTCAAATAATTAAAATAGAGTGTAAATACCACAAATAAACTTAAAGTAATGTTGCTTTTACTTTAACTAATACAATTTTGCCTATAAAAAATAAAGTAATATATTTGTGGATTGACTAGTTAATTAGGTTCTCTAGTGGAACAGAACTCAGGGGTAGGGTTATGTGGTCCAGGTATTTCAACAATGGTAGTCTATCAATAGAAGTTCCAAGAATCCTGTAGTTGCTTAGTTCATGGGGTTGGATGTTAAAGCTTGTTTTCAAAGTTCAGTATAAAACCAGACTCATTAAACCTGTGGGAAGAGAGTTAGTTAGCCTTGAATGCAGTGACACGGGAGGCAACTTCCTGAACATAACACCAATAGCACAGACATTAAGATCTACAATTAATAAATGGGACCTCATAAACTAAAGACTTCTCTAAATCAAAGGACACTATCAATAGGACACTATGATAGTCTATGGAACGAGAAAAGATTTTCACATCTAATGGAGGGCTAATTTCCTAAATTTATTGAGAAGAACTCAGGACAACCATCAAGCAAATAATCTAATTTAAAGCTGGGATACAGATCTAAGCAGACAATTCTCAACAGAGGAATCTCCAGTGGCAGAGAAACACTTAAAGAAATGATCAACATTCTTAGCCTTCAGGAAAATGGTAACCAAAACAACTCTGGGACTCCAGATTACACATATGAGAATGGTATAAAATCAAAAACTCAAGTGAAAACTCATACTAACAAGGATTTGGAGCAATGTGAACACTTCTCCATTGGAAGTACAACCTTTTACAGACACTTTGGAAAATAATAATATAGTGGCTTTCCAGAACATTAGGAGCTAATCTACCCTAAGACCTAGTTGTACCACTCTTAGGAATGTATCCAAAGGGTGCCCCATGTTACATACACACACATACACACTCACACACACACACACACACACACACACACACACACACACACACACAGACACACACACATGTATGTACATACACACATATATTTGCTCAAGTATGCTCATAGAAGCTTTATTTGTAATAGCCAGGAACTGGAAACAACCTAGATGTCTATCAACCACAGAATGGATTGAAATAAAATATACATTTACCCTATGGAGCTTTACTCTGCTGTTAAAAAAATAACAACATGAAATTTACAGGGAAATAAATAGAATTAGAAAAAAATTATCCTTAATATGGTAAGCCCAGATCCAGAAAGACAAACATGTTATATGCTGACTTATACGTGATTTTAGCTATAAAGTAGAGTTATCATGCTACAGACTCAGATAGGCTAAGTAATAAGGACTTTTCAAGGGGGAACAAAGGAATCTCCCTGGGAAGAAAAAGTAAAGTACATTTACAGGCGTCCTGGGGTCAGGTGGGCATGGAACTGGAGGGATCAGTTGTGGCTCATAGACAGATGGAGAGAGAGTACTGGGGGAGACAACTGGAATCGGTGGGACAGGGCATCTATATGACAAGCTAGAAACCTTGTGCAGTGGAAACTTGCAAGAATCTATGAGGGTGACTTTAAGTACCCTAGCAATGGGGAAATAAAGAGCCTGAACTGGCTATTTTCTGTAACAAGGCAAGGCTTCTAGTGGAGAAATAGGAGCACAAACACAGTCACAAAACCTCTGACTTACATTTTTCATTTCTGTAAGATGTGCTGGGGTAAAGATAGTGCAGTAATTGTGGGAGTGGCAAACCAATGACTTGATCCATCTTGAGATCCAAACCTTGAGAGGGAGCCCACATCTGACATTGCCTGGAAGGCCAGTAACCAGAGGCTGGATATCTCAGAGACCTAGGATAGAATGAAACATGACTGCCAAATAAGTAAGCAAGCAAATAAGTAAATAAATAAATAAAATCAATGAAATTACTCTTAATGATATTCTGCCATACGCATAGAGTGGTATGTAGCCCAATTGTCATCAAAGAAGCTTCAGAAAGCAACTGATGGGAGCAGATGCAGAGCGCCACATCCAAACATAATGCAGAACTCAGAGAATCACGTGAAAGAGAGGGAAGAAGGATTGTAGGAGCTAGAGGGGTAAAGGTCAAAATCCACAGAATGAGCTAATCAGGGCTTGTAGAATCCACTGAAACTGACCTTCTGATCAGGAAGCCTGAATGGGTCTGACTGAATGGATTCTCTGCATATATGTTATGGTTGTGTAGCTTGGTGTTTCTTGTGGGACTCCTAAAAGTGAAAGTGGGGCTGTCTCTGACTCTTTTACCTGCTTTTGGGATCCTTTTTCTTCTCCTGGGTTGCCTTTACTCGTCTTAATATGAGGGGAGGTGCGTAGTCTTACAAAACCTTTATACAGCATGTGTGGTTGACATTCCTGGGAGAAGAAAGAGATCTGGAGAAGAGGGAATCTGGGGGAGAAGGGACTCAAAGGACAAGGGACAGGAGGAATATGGTTGTGATATAATAGAGGGGAAGAATAAATTAAAAAAAAAAACAGAAAAAACAAAAACCACCTGACTGTTCTTCCAAGGATTAAGCATGCAGCTTATATGGTTCCTCAGATTTACAACTCATATATATGTTTACAGGAGAAATGAAGCATACAGACACTTTAAAAAAATGGGCCTTCTCATTTCAAATGATTTAATGAAGAAGACAAAAACCTCTTAGGTTCAGTTAATTCCATATGCAGTTCAATTAGACAATCTAAAATATCTATTACAACTAGGAAAGAGTTTCTACAAGGTTCAGAAGCACAAAAACTCATAAAATATTCATGATTTTGTAACTTCAACATGATTTTTTTTTTATTATTTTAGTCAGTAAGTTTTAAAACTTTTTAAATTAACTTTTACATGTGTGGGGGTGTTTTGACTCCATGTATGTCTGTGTCATGTATACAGTGGCTGTCAGATTTTCTGGGACCGGAGCTACAGATGGTTTTGAGCGACTTTGTGGATGTTAGAAATCAAACTCTGTCCTCCGGAAAAGCAATCTGTACTGCTGAGCCACCTCTCCAGGCCCTTAGCGGGATTCTTAATGTCAATTTCCTCTAATTTTAAAAACACACATTTGTCTTGCTTTGCTCATGGTTCCCTTATGCTACATTGATAACTTCATATTAAGGAGGTTACAACGTCTTTAAAGAGAGCCTAACACAAGTAGCTAAAGCTGCTTCTAATTCTCTCAATTTGTACATTTTCTTGAACTAGTCTCTGCTCTCTTCCATGTTCATATACCCAGATTGAGGCAATACCAGTGGAAATTAATTTTCTTTGTCTTTTGAAGCTTAGTGCTATAGTCAAGTCTCTTGACATACACACAATGATGCTGTTAAAATGTCAGGCTCACAGTGTTTCATACAGTAGGTTCAGTTTGACCTACTTAACAGTGCTGAAATGATTTTTCTTTTCATCATATGAATGTTTTAGGCCAAAGGTTAAAATAATAGACAAGTTTAAAGAATTATTAAATATATATTTTGTTCTTCTGCACTTTTGAAAGGGTCATCTTTGCAGACTCTCAGTAATAAATGTTCCTGAGTGTTACACTGTTTCGAAGCACACATACCTTTATTACAGTCCAATCTTTATCCCCCTCTGACTATTCCTCATCCTATACCTCCCCCTCCCAGCCCCACCCCCATTTCTAACAGGATATTCCCATCCCCCTTTCTCAGCCCAACAGACTTCCCTACTCCCTGTGGCCTCAAGTCTCTTGAGGGTTAAAGCACCCATAAATTTTAAGTTTTGATTATTTTAACATTCAACCATACCCACTGTAGAATAGCTATAAAAAGACTTTAGCATAACTATAATATTTTTGGATAATTATGTAAGCATATATGACATCTCTCTTTAAAAGTTCTTATAGTTGTTTGTATAAACAGCCTTCAATTATTATCCAAATATTATGTTTTCTACTTTAAAGTAGTTTTCTAATTTGGTGGCATTAAATATAATTAATGACATATTTAATCTTCTACAACCCCATCAGTCACTAGACTTTTATTGTTTTCCCCTGTCCTATATTACCTATAACATGTCATAATAAAGGAAGTGTTAAGTCAGAAAACAGCTAGTAAAAATGCTGTGCTGAAGTAAAGAAGCCTAAGATGCTGTTTGTTATTTACAAAACCTATCTCTCTGGTCTTCCTTGAAAACACTGGATGCCCTGTTCCAGCCTGGGTGCAGATAGGGTTGAAACTTTCTTATGGGATGCCACATTTCTTTAAGAGAGCAGCATCTTTTTCAGGTTTCATTTCTCAAGAGAAAGTGATCTTAACATATCTCAAATAATACATTATTTATTATTATGTAGTTATCTTTATATTATTATTATTATAACATTAAATCACTTTAATTGAGTAAATCAAATTAATATAATGATAATAATAATAAAATGGTATGTTATCTAATTCCTAACAACAGAAACTTAAAAAGGTAGACCAAGAAAGAAAAGGCCTGTGAAAGAACACATCTATCAACTAATTCTAAAAATGTAAACACAGTCAAAATTTGGAGGATAACTTCTCCTTTCAGTGACAAGTGAAAAAAATTCCTTTTTTGAGACTTCCAGTAGTGATTGAAAATAAACAAGGCCAACATCCATCTCTTTTCTTACCTTTCTGAACTGATAAGACTATTTAGAACATACACACTGAACTGAACAAAAATGAGACTAAATATCAGAGTGACTGATTCATGAACTGATGTTTTGGAGTTTCAGATGGGCCTTCTGGGTCCTGTCCTGTGAGAAGGAGAGAACAAGCTTTGGATTCCTGTAGGCAGGGAACTGGGAGTGATTCTGTTAACTAAGTTTTAAATCCTCAAATGAAAACATAGGACGTTTGTCTTTGCTTTCTCCTCTAAAACTTTGAAATGGAACTAAGACTCTAGTTTCTTCATTTCTTTGTTCAATAAACCTATTACTTTTCTATAGGGTAATTCCTAAATTTTTGTTGTGAGTGGATGACAAAATGAGCATTAGTTACAGTAGAACTAAAGACAAGGAGAGCTTCAAAGGACACTTGATGTTCTCTCTTCTGTAATTCTATAGGAAGTTATCAAACTTTACTGTTACCATCTTAACCATCTAGGTAGAAAGTCTTTTCTTTTTTTAATATGGAAGCCCAAAAATATAAGTTTGGGAGTAGATGCAAGCCCAGTATCCAACCAAAGAGCCCTGTTAGACACGTTGCTGGGCAGAAAACCTCAACCATGGATCCATTTCCATACATGAGAATGAATTGCTGAGACTATGTAGGCCATAGGACAAACCCATTCCTGCCCCTCTGCCACTGTTCCAAACTACAGTCCAGTGGGGAGAAGTGTAGAGGGCCTTGACTGGAGAAGTAGGGTGACTCACACAACTCTGGAAGCTAATGCTGCCCTGGCACAATGTCAAGAGGAACCCATAACCTCATTAGCATCTTGAGCTCAGTTCTGTGGTAGCACCATCATAAAGAAAACTAACTCTGCCTCCCATGAATCTCAAAGATTTTGATAGCTCTTCAAGTAAGGGTGAGGCCTTCTGAGCCTTTCCACCTTCCATGCTAGAATATTGACAGGTATCATCTTTGTAGGTTTTCTGCAGGTGTCCATAGGTATATAGACTTATATCTGGAACAAATCTATTCCATGGATCATGTCTGGTTTTGTGACAAAATCATGCTGTTTTTATTAAGGTAGCTCTGTAGTGGAACTTGAAGTTGGAGATGATGATTCCTCATATAGTTCTTTATTCAGGATTGTTTTAGCTGTTTTGTTCTTCATATTGTTTTGCTTTGTTTTGATTTTTTTTTTAATATGACGCTTAACATGCCCTTTAAAGATTTGTGAGAAAATGTCTTTGAATTTTGATGGAGATTTCATTGAATCTGAAGATTACTTTTAGTAGGATGGGCATTTTTACCATGTTACTCCTACTGACTGATAAGAATGGGTGATCTTTCCACCTCCTGATTCCTTCTTTAGTTTTTTTTTTTTTTTTCAATAATTGAAGTTTTTGTCATACAAATCTTTCACGTGCTTGGTTAGAGCTATGCCAAGATATTTCATATATTTTGAGGCTATTGTGAAGATGTTGTTGAGACCAACAGTCACATGGAGATTGAACTACCTTATAACACTAAGGCCTAAATAGATGTCTCTATCAAATCACACCCCCCCACCCAGAGTCCATCAAAGCTCAATGAACCTTGTGGAAGAGGAGGTACAAAGAAAAGAAGAGGAAGAGGGGATGGAGATCACCAAGAAAACAAAGCCCTCTAAATCAACTGAGCAAAGATTATATGAATTCCCAGTGGGTGAACCAGCATGCACAGGATCTGTACCATTCTGCACTGGTCCTTCTGCATATACCCTTCAGCCTCCAATTTAGTGTTTTTATGTCATTCCCAAGTAAAATTCTGAGTGGATTGCTGATTCTTGTGACTTTTAGGGGTGCTTTTACTTCTGTTGGTTTGTCTTGTTCAACTCCAAAATGATAGTTTTTGCTTTCTTATTATATTTTATTTTGCATATTTTAAAAACTGGGTGAATGAAAATCTAGCCACTAGAATAAATGTTAATAAATAAATTCTAATTTGTACCTGCTTGAGAGGGGAATTCAGTTTTCTTCAATAGAGACAGACTGGATACATCAGCCATTCCAGGACATGCCTTGTGCTCAGGAGTAGTTGACCAAAAAAAAAAAAAAAAAAAAAAAATTAGTGGACTTCACATTGTGTGCATGTGTGCTTATTTGGTTACATTTCAATGAATTTTTGTTTGTTTGTTTAGGGGGAGGCAGGATTTTGAATTTTTTTGGAGTGGATTTGTTTTATTTGAGTTTTTGTTTGGTTTTGGAGAAAAAAAACCTTAAAGTTATTCAGGTAGGGAGGGGGAAGGGTCTGATAGGACTAGAGAGAGTAGAAGAATATGATCAAAATAATATTTAAATTTAAAAATAGTTTTAAATAATAAAAATATCCTATCATATTTTTTAAAACGTACATAGAATTATGGAGTGCCATCCCTAAATGGAACATTGGCAAAGAAGACCTTTAATGTTTTGACTTCCTCAGATATAAAAATATATCTGTTTTTAATACAAAATTGGTATATGTCCTCTACATATATGAATATGATCAATTATTTATTTCATTATGTTTTACCTAATGCCCTTAGAATATTTTTTCTCCTTGTGATGTTCAGATATTAACTTTTATACATAAAACAGTACAAATCATAAAGGCAATTACTTTTCAATATTGAACATTTGGATAGCATTTGTTAGAAGGATGTAGGTGTTGAGTACAGTGTGGGTAGGTCCCTTAGCTCTTGGGGCAACATTCTATATGGAGGGAACTCAACAGGAAGTCACAGCCACATAAAATAGTCTTTTTAAGTCCAATTCCAGAATGGCTCTGACACTGCAGAGAAAATTCACAGAAAGCTTGGTAAGATTATAACTGTTCAAATCGCAAAGGACTGGCTAAAATACCATTTTTTTTTCAATATTCCTATTGAGTCTTTATTTTTTAAATATTATTATTTTTATAGTAAAAATACATTATTTTCACAGTGAGATTTTCAGACATGTATATTGTTGTACCTTGTCCTCAATTTACCCTAATATTTCTCTCCTATCTCTTGGTCCCTCCTTTAACATGTCTCCTTCGTTTCATTAGATCCTTCTACTTTCACCCATAGAACAGCATGGGATACATGCCACTTATTTCTTAATTTTGTGACTATATATATAGGTTTTATATAGTTATTAAAGTTCATGTATAATGAGTCAAAAATTTTCATTAAACTAATAATTATATGATAATATGAACTATGTTTAGATAGTGCTAATGAATTCAATGCAATCTCCTGCATTTCCCATGAATGAAACTAAAGAATGACTTTTACATTATCCAGAGATGTAACTTTCAACTTCTCACATTATGTATCTAAAGCATATGGGTCTTGTGTTAATAAACAACAGAATTTCTGCAAGAACTCTGAATTTCTGCACTGATTGACTAAATTCTAAATCTGCCAAGTGTTGGAAAAAATTGTGTGAAATTTTAAGGAGAAAGATCTTAACAGATGAATAATATATCTTTTTCCTTCCTTTTATGGCCATGTTAGAGATTGAAAAAGCTTCATGTATGTTAAGCCCATATATTAGCAGCCTTGCCTAAGGTTTCAATACAAGTGCCAATATATCATATAAAGGCAAATAATAATAACTCTTCATACATACATAACAGTAATTGAAAAGAAATGATCATAAAGTTGAAAGGTACTTGCAAGTGGAATGAGAAATGTTAGAGAAAAATATGGGGTAGAAAACATTTAAATATATTCTGTAATTCTGTACTCATTGTTGTTCTTCCTATGGGTGGCGGAACACCTTCATGGAGGCAGGGGTAGGGGCTAGGGAAAAGGGGGTTTGTGGAGGGAAAACTGGAAAAGGGATAATATTTGAAATTTCAATAAATTAAATATCCAAAAAATGAAAAATAACTACTCATATATGAAAATATTAAAAGAAAATATTAAAATAAATGTTGAGAAAAAAGGTGGTGTCTAGCTGGAGAAAATAGATCATTAAAGTCTGAAGACCTGTTTTTGAAAGTTGAACCACCATTTCCTGTCTTTTTCTCCTTCCTGTCTACCACAAATAAAGTAACATTTTCCATTTGCCTTCACATACATAATGTTTTCCCTCAACAAGGGCTCAAAGTTAAAATAGTCACATGGTAGATGACCTCAAAATAAAACCTCAAAAAACTATGAGATTTCTTTTAATTAATTAGTTCATTAATTTTCCCTGGTATTTTTGTCATATCAATGAAGTATAATATACTTTCTTAACAGTTTGTTCAGTCATTCTTTGGCACATATATTCACATTGATATCCATGTCCTACCTCCTGATGTTGGCATACATCTGTGGAGTATTTCCTAGGCCTCTGAAATCTAATCAAGTCTCTCCATAGTGCCTGCACAGAATTTTATGATATATTCCCATTAACATTGATCTGTTGTATACCATCACTAAAACCACTAGTTTGAGTTTCTATTTAGTGGCTGAATTGTATTCACTTTTTCTTTGAATAAGTCGTGAAATCATACAAGCATAACAAACATATCACATACGATCTTTTTCATGTGCAAAAACTCTTACACCTCTAGTGACTACTGCGTATTCTTCCCTTATACTAGCCTTTCGCAATGACTAGTACATATATGGTCTTTCATATAAATTGCATAATGATGTGTGTAATCTTTACTTTGCTTCCCTCATTTAATTTAGTGTTTATAAGATCCATGCAGGTCAAAACAATGTTAGTGCTTTCATTCCTTTCAATGGTAGAAACATATTCTACTGTGTAAATCTCATTTTGTTTATCTGCTTTACTGTTAAAACAAAGGACTTATTGGTTATTATTACCGGATGAATAGTAAGAATAATGATGCTATGATTATCTTTGTAGAAATTTTGATCAAGACATTTTAAATTTGTAGACCTACCTAAGAGTAAAATTGCTGTGTCATGTGGTAACTCTGTGTTTAAATTTTTGAAAAACTGTCAGAATTATACCAACACTGAGATTATCCCTTTGATGATAGCCATTCTAGAAGCTAAGAAGTAGCTCATATAAGTCAGTTTTTCTAATTAATGAAATATATATTCATTATATATATTCAATATATATATTTCAATATGATATATATATATATATATATATATTACATATATGATACTAACACACACATGTTGTTATAAAATGTAAATTCAAGTCAACTTTGGCCTCTTTGAAATTGAGTTACTTTTATATTGTTCAAGGATAAGAGTTCATAGCCCATACTAGACACATAAGCCCTTAGTAGATATGGAGATTTCACAGGTATTCATTCTTTTAGTTTTGAGTCACTATTATGATTATAGTCTTTGAAGCATAAGTTAAAAGAATTGCTTTGTACAATTATCTTTATTTTTGTCAATACATCTTTGTTTTCTATTTTGCTTTTGGAATCATATCTCAGAAACCACTTATTCATCCAAGGTCACAAAGCTGTGTAGATCTGTTTCCTTTTGTACACTGGGACATGTGATTTATTCCAAGTTACATAATAGCCACCTCCATTCTTTTGTATGTTGATACCTACTTGCCCTGGCACAGACTATTTTCCCATTGAATATTTTGACATTCTTTATGCAAATGTTCTCATTCATGGCCTTTCAAATGCTTTGTCTCACTGTGTTACTTTTCTTGAGTTGATGCATAAACATTTTATAGATAAAGTAGTTTAAGAGCAAAATTTATTTTCTCTTAGTTTAGTTGTTGGTAGCTGTGGATCAAACTTAGGAGTTATATATTCTCACTTTTAATTATTGTTGCTTATATTTATTCTAGTGTTTTAAATATATATATATATATATATATATATATATACATATATGGTATACATTCCTACATTTTATTTATTTATTGTACTATTCAATGTGCATTAATTGTATATCTATATTACTGAAAATCTGTGATTCAAAAAGTTCTTCCTTTTGAAGACTGTACACATGAGATACATAAGAAACTATATATGTAAGTATGTGGTATCTTTTGCCTGTACCATATACATGCAAAGGAAAGATAACTATGTAAATGTTGATATAATATGTTATGTTTTCATGAAGGAGACAGAAATAACATTCAAAGTGAATAGAAAATCATCATTAAGTTGGGAGAGACAAGTGCCTGTGGAGATTAAAAATAAAACACAACAGGAAAACATAGCTGTTTATTAAAGGTAGGGGGTGTGCTGGGTATGTAAGGGGAAGTAAATGCATTAAGATATATGAAGCTGATTCATGAAAAAGGTAGAACTCAGCATATTTGCCTCTTTATTTTTCTTCTATGAGATAATCAAAGCCTCCAAGAATGTAGGAGTCAGATACTGACTTTGGGAAATCATTTTGAACCAAACAATGACTGAGTACAGGACAGAAATACAGCTAGCTATGCACATACAGCAGGAATAGCCAGAACAGAACAATGCCTACAAAATGTCACTTAACTATCAACAGTCAGGGGTGAACTCAATAGAAGTAGGAAAGTAAAAATTTCCTTGGACAAATCCTTCAGTGATTAGGAGAGGTTTAGGAGACCGCACCAGGTCTCTAGCTTCCATTTCCTGGAAATCATGTTCTATTGTCTTCACCAGGTACTTCCAGATAAATGAAAGAATAATTAAGATTGTGTTTTATGATGGTATTGGTATGGTCAGTGATTAAGGAGTTCCAACCACTATTCAGAAAATTTAGATGAATCACAAGCTGTGCTCCAGACCTAATAAAAAACAGAAACTAAGGTAAACAAGATCCCAAGGCACATTGACTTTTGTGAAATTTTTAACAATATTTTTAACAATATATAATTGATTTATTTTATAATTGAATATATAATATATTTTAAATTGAGATACAGCTGAGTTATTTTATAATTCAATTAGTTATCATATAATAAAACATGAAAATGGCTTATCTCATAAATGTGGAATTAAGAGTATTGAGTGCATGAATATAATACGTTTGCAATTTGTTAAAGTAAAGAGATAGACAGATATGGGTTTCTTTAATCATCTATGAGTTGAGGTATAAAACATCACCATTCTACATATGTCTCTGATGAATCCTAGTCCCTAATGAGGGGATGTTAAGAGTTTGAGCCTTTGGAAACTTAGTGCAGATATTATGAAGCCCATGCCCTCATAAATGATATTAGTGTCTCAGAAAGCTGCCTTGGTCTTCATGGCATAAGAACACAGTTAGAAAGATCAATCTATGAGCAAAGAAACATGTGCCCCTTGGATATGAAGTATTCAGGGACTTTGACCTTTGACTCTGCACTCCTTCTTATAAAGAGAAGTAACTACCTGTTGTTTGTAAGCCACTGGATTGATGGCATTTTGTTATTGCAATTGAAGCAAACTAAAATATATAAGTCAATAATATTCAGAAATACTCAACGCTTTTAAATAGCTGTAGATTGGAGAGAAATAGCTGTTCAGAAACGCACAAGCCTGAGAAATAGGTTTTTACATAGAAGGTGGAACAAGAGTGGGCCGTAACTAAGATACTTTAGTGCTAGGCAACATATTATTTTTTTTTCCCCAGAAGTTTCCAATATGCTTAGAAACAGAGAATTCAGAAACCCACAGAGGCACATTGATATAAGCTTTTAAAGACAACAGGAAAGGGCTAAATGTGCTGTTTAGAGAGTAACTGTTGGTGGCATGGAAATGCTACAATGTGCAAAGCACCACTAAGTATTGGGCAAGGTAGTAATAAAGAGCATCCATTGTTGATGATGGAGAACACATTTAGAGGCCTGAAAGAAAACAGGAAAGGGACTATAGAATATATGGAAAAAGAAAGCTTAAGGAATCTTAATTTCTTAGATACTGATCAATCTAGGATTTAATAATCTAAACTTTAGAGAGTGAACTGCTAAGCTGAATAAAACCATTGCAGAGAAAAAAAAAAAGCAAATAAGTATTTTTTTAATTAAAAAACCTATGTGTGTTTGATTTGTTTATATTTGTCTTTGCCTATAGGTCTGGGTATTTTTGCATGCCTGGAGCAGGGAGAGACTGAAAATTGGCTTTGAATCTATCTACTGATGCTAAAGCTGAGACAATAATGAGTTTCCATGTGAGGGCTGGGAATCTCTTAGGCATCTCTTCAGACCCCATTTCTGCTCTTGCTCTTCAACCAAAGCTACCAGTGTCAATGTGAAAGCCCACTATTATGGCTGTACTGAAGAATGCAGCAGGAGCAGGAAAAGTAGCTAGCCATATGTTCTAGAAAAGGTGGGTGTCAACACTCTTATATGGATAGCTAAATTACATATATATATATATATATATATATATATATATATATATATATATCACACACACACATACACACTCAACCCAAAATTCAAAATATTTGAAGTGGAAAACATGCCAACCTCCTGGACAGAAGATTCTCTTGCCTTTAAAGAAAAGGAGGCTCCTTTTAGCCCCACGATTTGGGGAAACAATTCTACAGAAGATTCTAGGATACTTCAAGTATTAACACAGAGAGGACGGCAGACAGGTGAGAGAGAAATACTAATGTTTTAGGAAAGTTTCTTCTAAGTTCAAAGCTGTTTCCAAGGGCTGGAATCAATTCCTATATCCACTCCCCAAATAATCTCTGTAGAGAGCTAGTAAAGGGAGACATGAGTATCTCTGAGTATCATCTCCCTGATATCAGTGCTTCAGACTATGCCAGCAGCACGCCCATCCTACCCAGAGCTTCAAGCCCAACCTGCCCCAACCCAGGTGCTAAGTCATGCATTTGGCTCTGACTCTTGTGCCTTTCTTCTGTAGCATATATGCATAGTATTTATAGGTATCTTTCTCCAAATAACTGAGATCTATCTGTTAGCCAGTTAGAATTGAATGGAAAAATAAAAAAAAAATTTAAAAAAGTAAAGCATGACTGATTCAAGGTATTATGGAGGAGCAGGTTTATTGTACATGAAGGAGAGCACAGACAAAGGCCTTTGGAGTGGTCCAGACAGAACAAGATCAGCAGACTGAAGTGAGTCAGGACAGGAGTGGGAGAGAGAGAGGGCAAGAGAGGAAGAGGGGACAAATGGAGAGGTGGGGGACAAATGGACCAAGACAGATCCATCAGTGCAGGCAGCTCAGAATCAAAAGACCAGGACAACCAAAGATCTCTAGTTGTATAGTAATCAGTGTAGCTAGGGAGTTTAAGGTCGAGGTATGATAGCCAGGATGATTCTGTAACCTATTCTTATGGAGAATCCAAGAAGCCAGCATCTTGGTATGTTAAATAATAGGCACCTTAGTTAGCCATTTGTCCTGAGTTTGAGACTAACATGCCAGCCCTATTGTTAATGTTAAAATAAAGGTCAACCTAGTCATCTCTATAATTACTTTTTATTCAGCACTAGGTGAACAAGAAAAAAAATTTAAAAAAATGAGGATGTGATACTACCAGGTATGGGTTGAAGAGACAGTTTATTGTAGATATGAGGAAGAAAACAGCCAGAAGCATATAGAATGGCCCAGACTGAAGAGCTGACTGAATAGGGCCTTTGGGAAGGAGGAAGAGAGAGGAGAAAAAACAAAAAGAATACCTGGGAACCCAGAGACCTAGAGTCCAAGAAACTAAGAGGCAAATAGAGAAAGAAGAACCCAGAGATGCTGTGCCCAAAATGAGTGAGTTAATATGGAGCAGAGACTGGGAGAAGAGAATCCTAGCCCCTAGGCTGGAGAGTTTAGGGTAGAGGGCAGGATGAGAGGTGCTGGGAGGAACTAAATGTACCAAGGAAGACTCATCCTGGTTTGAGACCTAATATTAATAAGGTTTCTTTGTATTGCCCTCCCGGGATCTACAAAATATTGTGTGTAATCATAATTCATTAAATACTTGTTTCTTAAATACATCTTACATCCCTGTACTCCAGGTCAATGCAATCAAAAGAGCAGAATGATGTTCTTTCATGAAAAGAAAAAACAACAACAACCAAAACAAACAAACAAAAAAAACCAACTTGGTATGCTTTCAGGATCTAGTACAAAAAGGTCTGTCTATTAGTCTGTACATAGGATTGATTGAAACAGACCAGGACTAGCCAGCCAGACAAATAAACTACCAAAACTCAGCAAAATTTAGTTTCTCTTTTTTAATCTAATTAATAAAAGCGGCATGCTGAGTTAAATAGTCAAAATTAGGAAATCATGTTACATTATACCTACCCTACATTGTTCCAGAATTACCATTATTATATGAAATTGCATAAAATATCCCTTGCACTCAGTGGTATTGTATGTCATTTAAATTCATTCAGATGTTATGACAACATTATCTTTTAGGATTTGTGGCTTTTCTTTTTCTGCATGGCTAACCCTTATTCCCTTTCTTCCTCTTTTTTCTTATTTCATTTTATAATTTAGTAAATCCTTGCATTTCCATATTAACATCTTCTACTTTGAAAATATGTGTGCAACTACTTTGGTACTTTGCTCTTTCTTTAGTTTAGCCATCATAAATAGTCGAGAGAGAGAGAGAGAGAGAGAGAGAGAGAGAGAGAGAGAGAGAGAGAGAGAGAGAGAGAGAGAGAGAGAGAGAGAGAGAGAGAGAGAGAGAGAGAGAGAGAGAGAGAGAGAGAGAAAGGAAGAAGAAGGAGAAGGAGAAGGAGAAGGAGAAGGAGAAGGAGAAGGAGAAGGAGAAGGAGAAGGAGAAGGAGAAGGAGAAGGAGAAGGAGAAGGAGAAGGAGAAGGAGAAGGAGAAGGAAAGAGAAGAGAAGAGAAGAGAAGAGAAGAGAAGAGAAGAGAAGAGAAGAGAAGAGAAGAGAAGAGAAGAGAAGAGAAGAGAAGAGGAGTAAGCCAGGATTTTCCCACAAGGGCTGAATTTCCTCAAACCCTATTTTTAATGATGGTTCTTAAGCACTTTAATCTCCCTTGTAGCCCAGCACTCACCAGAGGCAGGAGGAAAGAAAGGATATGTGGGAAGTGTCCCTGTTTATAAAGGTTCTTTGGAGCTACTCCAGTCTGTTGTATCAGCAGTTCAGTTCACAGGTTAGCAGGCAGAGGCAGCTCCATCCACTTGGAAACTCTTCACAGATACACCAGCAGTCCAGTTCAGTAGAGTCGGGTTAGCAACAGTGGTAGCAGGATCTATAAAAGACAGCCAGGCTTCAGCCTTGGCAAGAGTCAGCAGGAAGGACCAGCAGGAATACCAGAAGTTCTAGGCTGCACCACTCTCAGGAAAATGAAGATCATCAAAGACTGAAGACTCACATGCTTTACCAGCTAGTTGTACCAGCAAATCAAGCTCTGTCTCCATCACTCTATGGAGTCCTATTTAAACTGTCTAAACATCATGTGTTCTCCACATGCCTTGCCTCATCAAGGGTTTTGCCTCAGCACCTGTCTTGCCTCAGCACCTGCGTTCAATGTGCAGAGTCCTTGGAGTCTCGACAAGTGGAGCTTTCAACTACAAAATGTAAGGTGGACCAACACTTGTGTGTTGTTAGCAAAGAAACTTTCATTATGTGTACTTTCATGTGTTTGTTTTAGCAGAACAACCTCTCTCCTGTCTGCTTCAGTGATATGTTCCTTCATGAGTCTGCCTTAGTCTTAGTCTGACCTGTGTCTACTTCTGGACACCCCTTCACATATTTGTCCCAGCAAAACACCATCCAACACAACCAACTCTCCAAAGAACACCTAAGTTACCACTTCACATGCCTGATCTGGCTTTGAATTTATGGAGTCAGTCCATGAGCCGTGGGCACGACTGGTGAAAATACAATTATACTGTGCCTTTGTTTCAAGCTGCCTGGCTTTTGTCTCAGGTCAGGAGAGTGAGAACAATGAAAGTAAGCACTTTGGAAATTCACCATCACTAATTCCTATTCATGGTACCTCTGCCCACCTGGATGCCTATCAGGAAACCTGCCGCCTCACTCCTTCTCCCCTATTGAAGCATATTCAATATCATACATCTTTAGTCATATAATTTAAGTACAACACATCAGAAAGAATTTGAATATGAAATGCCTGTGTAGCTGAGTTTAAGTCTTAGAGTGACTTCGGAACATACATATTCTAGCTTCTTGACTTTCAGTTCCCATGGAAAAATGGAGGCATAATAACAGAAATTTTCTGTTTTATGAATTCTCAACACTTTACCTGGTTAACAGTAGAACTAAGTTATAAAGTAGGAAGTAACTCTGTAGAGATAATCAATAAAACTTATATGAGAGACTAAAATCACAGTTTGGGGACTTGAATAATTCATTCTTTCATTCATTTGTTCATTTTGAATGCCAACAACATTTAGTGCTGAACAATTTTCAATATCTAGCCTTTAATATTTGCTTCATCTAAAATGAATTTCCCCATATGCTCAATTGACTGATTCTGTCTTCTCTGATCATCTTGGGAAAATATCACCTGAATCAGAGATTTTTTTTTTTAATTTTTACCATTAATATATAATACTTCATATTTATTTGCTTGTTATTTTATTATTTGTTTTCACTATGAAAACATAAACCTTACAAGGGTAGCATCTTCATTTATGTCTGGGTAAACCATGCCTTGAATTACATGTGATAGATTAAGTGCTAAAAATTACACTGGAATAAATGAAAACATTAAACATTCCATATAACATTTGTTGGCCCCATTTATGCTTGCAATAAAATATTCCTTTAAAATATCCTTAAGTTAATATGTTACCATGTTTATAAATAGACTAAATTTCTTTGCCTTGTTTAGGTTCAGAACATTTTGACATTTAAAATAATGCTACAACTAGCATCTTTATACATGAATGTCAGGGCATAATTCTGATTGCTTTTTGGGATAAAATTCTAAACTGGAATAGCCTGATAAAATGTCTCACATTTTATAACTTCGTAAATATTTTGTTATTTATTGTAGATTCACCACCAACAACCAGTAGAGTACACTGATGATAATAATTCTGGAGAAATTTTTTTCATTGAAGATTGGCTGTTAAATCAAGAAATCAGTGAGCTATATAGGAAAAGCTCAGAGAAATGAAGTGGTCTAGGACAGTATAGAGTAAACAGTTACAAACAAGTGTTACAATTATGAACAAGACCAGCTGTCACCTTATATATTAATTGTGGTAATAATAAGAATTGTAGGTGGGTGTGACCATCAAACAGGTAGAGAATAAAATCTTCAAGTGTTTTTGAACATTCTTTGGGTTTGTGACTGAATAAACAACAGGGTAAAATGTCCAGTTGACAAATAGTATAAAATTTTTAGACTTGAAAAGCTGTGATTAATATCAATAATAAAGGATGCATTGGGGTTTGGAATATTTAGTCTGAAAAAATATGTGTAAAGTAAGCTATTGCTTAAAGGCATCATGTATGCAACATTATTTAAAAAAGATCCAAGTTCACAAGTACTTTTATGTTGTAGTAATTATTTAAAAACCAGCTGCTGGTCAAGACAACTGTCTAGGCTGGAGCGTCTGCCTAGATCAGATACCATGTTCCAAGGCCATGAGGCCACATGCATGCTGCAGCTAGAAACAGCCAGCCAGAAATACCAGCCCTGCCACCCATGAGACGCCAGTGTGGGAGATGGCTCTGCCAATCTTTCACACTGTCTCTACAAGGCTGGGCATTGCCCAGACGATCCCGCCATCCATGCTGGCCCAGTAGGAAGATGAGACTCTAATGCTTAAATTATCCAAAGTCTTTATATATTTGGTAATGATCAATAACAAGATGCCCATATAATCAGAGGTATAACCCAATACCCAACCTAGATATACCAACTACATTTGACTGCTACAGACAAGCAAACATCAGCCTCCATGTCCCCCTCTCTTGTTCTCCTCTCTCTCCTATCTCCTCCTCTTCCTTTTCCTCTTCCTCTCCTTCCTCCTCCTCTTCCTCTCTTTACTCCTCCCACCTTAGCTCCTCCTACACTTTTAATTAAAAGTATAAGAATGTATAGTTTTTTCATTTTATATTCTTTATAAATGTTAATCAATATTTCGTTAATATTTGATGATTTCTGAAGCATTAGATAAGTTTCAAATTCACATATGGCAGGTGATAAATTAACATTTTCTTATTGTCTTATTTCCTATGGACATGGCAAGTACACAAACACTCTGTTGAGATTGGTTATTAGCCCAGTGGTAGAGTACATGCTTAGGATATGTGAGGTCTTAGGGTTGATTCTAAACACTATAACAAAGAACACATTATTAAACAGTGTTAGTTATCATTTGAGACAGGATAAGTCAATGTTCTTCTCCTTTGAAAATTTTATTATGTAAGCCAAAAGAGATAGGTTGATAGAAATTGGCAAAATAAGTTGATTTTTTTTTCCAAAGGAAGAGAAGACAGTGCATAAAATAGTATTGATCAGAATACCCAAGATACAATTCACAGACCACATGAAGCTAAAGAAGAAGGAAGACCAAAGTGTGGGTGTTTCCATTCTTCTCAGAAATGGGAACAGAATACTCATAGGAGCAAATTCGGAGACAAAATGTGGAGCAGAGACTGAAGGAAAGGCCATCCAGAAACTGCCCGACCTGGGGATCCATCCCATATACAGTCACCAAACGAAGACACTATTATGGATGGCAATAAGTGCATGCTGACAGGAGCCTGATATAACTGTTTCTTGAGAGGCTCTGCCAGAGCCTGACAACTACATAGGCAAATGCTTGCAGCTAACCATTGGACTGAGCATGGGGTCCCCAATTGAGGAGTTCGATAAAGGACTGAAGGAGCGAAACTGGTTTGCAATCCCATAGAAAGGGCAACAATGTCAACCAACCAGATCCCAGCAGAGCTTCCAGGAACTAACCCACCAGCCAAAGAATACATATGGAGGGTCCCATGGCTCCAGCTGCAGAGTATGACCTTTGTTGGCCATCAATGGGAGAAGAGGCCCTTGGTGCTGTGAAGGCAAGATGCCCCAGTGTAGGGGAATGCCAGAGCGGGGATGTAGGAGTGGGTGGGTGGTGGGTATTGAACACCCTCATGGAAGCAGGGGTAGCAGGGGGAATGTATAGGATTAGGGGCGGGGACTGGGAAAGTGGATAGAAATGTAAATAAAGAAAATATCCAATAAAAAGTAAAAATAAGAAAAGGAAAAAAAAGTAGAAATATCCCAACATCAGATAAAAATGTCACTTAAATTTAAAAGAGAGAAAGATTACCAGTTTTGAAATTTCATAGAGAATTGGTTTCATGAAGATGACTGTATGTAAGGAAAAAGGAATGAGGTAAAAGTAATAAAAGGCCAAGCAACATCAAACCACAAACAAGTAGAAAAACAAATAATGCTCACGTGACAGGGAATAAAACAGAAGCAGAAGAAGATTCATGAGAATGATAAAAAAAATCATAAGCTTACTATGATGATGGAAGACACAGTAAAGTAACCTAAAGCATTTAATAGAAAAATAAATACTTGATAGTATGTTCTTAAGTAGTTTAGCCGAATGTTGGTACTTTGATATTTTGACAGTGATCCTCATACCCTCAGTGAGGATTGTGAAGACAGGGGTTAATCCATGAATAAAGCTAATTGACACTAACTGATTTTTTTTTTCACTTGGAGGATGGAGGTCTTAAAATACTTAGTATTTAGAACATCTCTATACTGGAAGCCCATTGAGGAGGCATCTGAATAAACACTTGAAAGCCCAGGGTAACTTAACTGGCTAAGAACATTTCATAAAGATAGAGGTTGTGACTCTTACCCCTGTTCTTACAGTTAACACAGTATGTGGTGTTTCTGCATTAATTCCTCTTGTTACAAAAGAGCTGTTTTCTACAAGTCTCAAGGGGATCTTATAAAATCACTTGAATAACAACAAATAAGTACTTTAAGCTTCTCAGAGAAAAAAGTAAATCTTATTATTGTCTTCTTCAACCACCTTCATACTATTTTATAGAGTGACTTAGAGAAAATATAAGGGATAGATTAATCTCTTTTCTCTTCATTTTTATCTCAATAAATGTGAACAAAAAGAGATTAACACATGAATGCAGTGCATGGACAATTATCATTAATGCTAAACATGATAAAACAAGGAATGGAATCACTGTGTGACATATTTGAGAAGCAAATGACACTCATATATGTAATCTTACCTGAAGCCATAATTTTATATTATACCTCATTTTTACAATAATTTTATGTGTGCTTTGTCTAGGCGGATGATAGAGTTTCTTTAATTTTCCTATACTTTGGGTACATATACAACTTTACTCACAGCAGAGATATTCTGAGATGATCTGGCATTGGGTAAATATTGTTACTTTCCCTGAAACATTTGTCTGTGTAGCACTTTAGGAGATCATTTAAGGTTTTTGAATATGTGAAAGAGTAAGCAATTCATCTCTGCTTATTTATATGCCAAAGAAATGTATTATGAAGTTTCCCAGGATCCCAAAGGTAAAGAATATTGGAGAAATAGATCCTGTGCAAGAGCAAGCACATTGGCACCAGCAATTAGGAGTTCTAGATGCTAGAGTTTAGGCACCATTATCAACGAATCTCATGATCTATAAAATTCCAGCTTGGTCTTCCTATGTGTGATCAAGTTTCTCAGGGATATGTAGTGTCTGATTGCCCCTTGATAAATCTAGCCTTTAAATTATTTGTATGCAGAGAACATGTTTGCGGTTTCAGTGATATAAGCCTAATGGGTCAAATTGTTGTGTGATTAAAATTCCCATACTTGGTAATTCCTGAGAATTGCTCCTCATGAATAATACTTATCTTTCTATACTAGCAGTCTAGGAAGAAAATATAATATATTTTCTTTGGTATTTGTATAAACTAAGCTGCTAAATGAAGACAAAGTTGAATGATTATCTCTAGAAGCTGGGAAGATCAGAGATGGGCAGAAAGGAAGAATTTAGAAAAGGCCATAGCACACTGAGGAAGCAAGAAGGATTTCTGTTTTCTACAGAGAAGACAAAATGCTAGTTTCAGAAATTCTAGCCATGATTGGGAGTAACTGGAAAGAGTTTTAAAGTTTATAGGTTTGATAGCTGTTTGATGATACATAAGCCCTCACTACTCTGATTTGATAATTATATGTTGTATAGCTAGCCAATTATCTCAGTTTATCCATAAAAATTCCAATGCTGTCTCAAGTTTTAAACATGTTGAAAGAATAGCTAAATTCTGATTACAGACACACACCCATCATATATATATATACATACATACATATACAGACAGAAAAAACCTACTCCAAAAGCCTAATAAGGCATAGATATAAAATTTGGAATAGATAATCTATAATATTAAATAAATATGTTATAATAAAATTGCACAATTTTATATATATTTTGATTTTTTAATAGAAAATCTTTTCCAGGATATTAATTTCTTTCTTAAAATATAGATGGAAGAGTACTGTATGAAGAATGTCTCAGTATGCCAGGGAAGTGTTCTCAGTAACCAATATTTTGAAGGTAGATCACAGCTGAGAATTTTTGAGTGAGGATAAAAGGAAAAGAAGGCATGGCTGATGTTGCTATGGAAATAGATGAGGGCTCACTCAGCCCAGCAGATGCTGTCCCAGTACAGATATGAAGCTTCACAAAAACAAGATATATCAGTAATGTGGGGCTTTGGATTTCTAGACAGCTGCTGGGAGACTTGTTTTGATTCATGCCATGAATCTGATAAATAGAAGAATAGTAGATAACATGTTTCCCTCAATACCCTCTCAATGATCTCTTTACAGAGCCATCTCCAACCTATGGTATCCATTAAAAAATGCCAATCTCATGTAATCAAAATCTCTTGCCATCCTATAAAATATTCTCTTCTTAGTCAATCCACATTTTTAAGACAATTGCTTCAATTTTCTTTTACAAGAAAATCTATCTTTCTTAAAATTAATTTTTACATTTTATTATAGTTTGATCATTTCTCCCTCCCTCCCCTCTCTTCTACTCTTCAAAACTTGCTTCTGGCTCTCCCAAATTCCTGCCCACCTCTTTTATAACTACTGTTTTTATTTGTTTGTACAAATATGTAAATGTGACTTGCTGAGTCTGTTCAGTGTTGGTTGCACTTACATATTTTTAGTACTGACCTTTTAATATTGGATAATCAGTCAGGAGTACATCCTAAGGAAGACAAATTCTTCTATATTTATCAGTTGTTAATTGTTTGTAGTTCTTCATCAATGAGATTTCCTCCTTTATCTTGCGCTGTTAACTGCTATTGTGATTGTACAGGTCTTGCTTAGACAGCCTTACAGAAATTTCATAAATATAGATTTTTTTTAAATCATAGCTAGAAGATAGAATATCACAGTGGTTGTATTAGTTAGAGCTTCTACTTCTGTCCTAAAATACCTTGACCTTAAACAACCTGGGGAGAAATGAGTTTATTTCAGCTTACAACTCTTGGTAACACTCTATTGCTCCATTGATGAGAGAAATCGAGGTAGGAATTCAAGACAAAAACCTGGATGCATGAACTAATGCAGAGTTCATAGAAAAATGCTGCTGGCTTGCTTTCATGGCTTGTTCAGCCTGCCTCTTTATGCTACCCATGACCACCAATCCAGGAGTAGTACTGCCTACATTTGGGCTGTATATCATCTATCATCTTCAGAGAGTTATTAAAAATTATATTGAAAACTATCAATAGGGTCATGTTACAAAATTATGCATCACTCTACAAAATATAGATTTTATTGTGTTTTGCACGGTCCTTTAAGACTTTTTAAATGTCCAATTCCATCATCACATCCCTCCTACTTTCATAAAACTCACTGCACAACATCCTGACTTCCTGTCTTAAGTATTACTTCTTTTAACTTGACGGCTTGACATAGATAATACAAGACAATTGGTGCTATCCAGATCATTTAGCAATTTAAAAGACACTGACATTACTATACATACTGTTATTTAGATCTCCATCATCGAAGACTGCTCTTATGTGTACAATTTCAGATAACTAACTATGGTTGTGGGTAGGGCTTCTTCATAGAAGGATGGGGTTTGCAACAGGACACAAACGACTAGTGTCAAATTTATCACAATGAAGCAAGAACAAAAACAGTTGTAGTTGAAAGCAAAGCCAAGTCATCTGATTTTCTAATCTCTTGATAGGACAAATCTACAGATGTGGCTTTTCCAGTGCATAAGACTGCAGAACCATTTTATATATCAGAGAGAGAGAAAGAGAGAGAGAGAGAGAGAGAGAGAGAGAGAGAGAGAGAGAGAGAGAGAATTTAGTGTGTAGAAGCTAAGGTTTCTCCTTTCTGTTTTTTCTAATACAGCATAAAGACAGAGGCTCAGAATACTCAATTAAGAAATGTGCTTTGGGAGCTGGAGAAACGACTTAGCAGTTAACCACACTTGTTATTGCAGAGGACCTGTATTCAATTCCAAGCATCCATGGCTACAATCTACACCCATGGCTACCATCTACAATTACAGCTCGAGGAGATAGGATGATATCTGATGATTTCAACAGCCGTCAGGCATATAAGCAGTTCACAGTTTCACCCAGTAAAATAGCAACACCATTTAAGAGGCAAATATGGCATTCTTTGTAATAATCACGGTATTTGGAATTTTATACTAAAATTCAATGTAATGTGTAAAATTCAGTTTTCAAGCTCACAATAGATCATTTTCTTTGGGACATTTCTGATTGTCCATACCTCTATTTCTAAGTCGCCTTTGTCTTTTGATTGTTTTTACTTTTTTTTCCAGCAATGGTCTTTGTGCAAATTTCCATCTGGAAAGTTCTGGAACTTTCTATGTGTCTCAGGTCAACCTAGTCCTCCTAACCATTCTGCTGTTCAGCACAGTGAGTGTCTGGGTTATAGCTATATGCTTTCATATCCAGCTTGCTTTATTTCATACTTCTTGACAGATCTCAAACTATTATACATTACTTTAAAAATTATAAAAGCATATTTACTAAAAATAATGTTGATAAATCTTAAGGAATGAAGTGTTTTCTACCAATACACACTCATAAACAGAAAGTAATATACATTACCTGTGTAAAGAAGGTACCAAAATCATAGGAGAAATATAGCAATGCATTCTTTTTTCTCCATTATTCATATCTCTTTTTTTCTATACTCTGCCACAGTTATGATATCATTCTTACAGCCCAGGTCTGAAAAATGCACACACAACAGTAGCAGCAATAATTATGCTGAAAATAAAACCATATATTTTCAGTAAGTAATTCTTGGTGCCTCAGATGATATGTGCTCTCATTGCATACTGTCACTGAAATGTTTCCCTTGACTTTAGAAAATTTAATGAAATAATATTTTAGAGAATACCAGCCTCATCATTTTCCCCAGAAAATTAATACCACCAAAAATAACAACATACCCCATATAAACACACACACACACACACACACACCAAAAAATAATATGGTCTTGACTTCTCAGACATCAAAATTTTTGTAGAGTGATGAAAATTATGTTCAATCAGCAGGACAGAAGATGTACTTGAAATGGAGCTGTGCCATCCATGACACCTATGGACCACAACAAAACCAGCCTGGTCTTACAGTCCTCAGATGCATACCTTGCATACTTCTTGTATACATGCATATACTTTGTATAGCATGCATACCTTGGTAGTAATCAAACACTCTACTTCGACTTAAGACCTGATCAATAAGGTGAAAGTCATTTCTGCTACTGGAAATATAGTGAAATTCCAGAACTATTAAAGTCATAGATATTGGAGATCAACCCAACAACCACCACTTTATCAAACAGAGTAATCTCTTAATTATATTAAAAATATTTGTTATTCCCTTCGTGAAAGAAATATTTGCAACAAAATGAAAAAAATAAGTCAAAATGCAGATTTCTGGAGTTCAGTTTTGATGGATACATCTACCAAAACAACTCCTGTACTTCAAACTCAGGAAACATTGTGGAAGAGTAGGTAGGAAGATTGTAAGAGCCAGAGGATCATGGAGTTTGCTGTGAGACAGTCTCGCCTAGTAACATCAGAAGCTGCTCCATAAAATCTCACCAACATGACTGCCTAAACATGAGCTGAACAAGAACAATAGCAATAGACATGCCAAAGTGGGTAAATACCATACAACCTCAACACTACCTAAAATATTATCATCAAGTAAGGCATGGTGAGAATGAAAAATTAGTCTATCCTGTGGAAGAGCACAACAATTGGTTACCCAATACCAAATAGTGAGCCCTGAAAACATGTAACATTATACATACTGACCAGGTTATATTTAGTGTATATGTGTGTATATATGCATTTATCAAGAGTTTAATTGAAAAGGAGATTATGAATTTGAAAGAGATCAAGAAGGACATATCATTGGAGTGTTTGGGTGGAAGAATGGGAAGAGGAAATGATGTCATTATATTATGATTTCAGAATGTAAAACAGAGGAGGAGAAAGGGTCTATAGACAGAAATATAGTGAAGATGAAGGAAGCCCTTGTCTTGAAAAAATAAAAACTTTAGATAAAGATTTTGTTTCCTTACAATGGAGTTCTCCAAGAAACTAGCTAATTTTTTTTTGAACTGCTGATAAACCCAGTGGTATTTTTTGTGTTACCCTCCTGTGGAAAAAAAAAATCAGGCAACTTAATTTAGTAACTTAATTTGTTTCTTTTTCCCCTGAAGAGGCAGAGTTGAGAGAGCCAAGGTAGGACAGGAGCTATACCTCAGGGAACATATCTCTGAATAACATGCCAAATTTCATTTCATATAATTTGTGTATATATATGTAAATATATGCATTCATTGGGCACCAGAGTGGCCCATATTTTTACTTTAATATAGTTATAACTCTGTTATTGAAGCAAATACTTGCTGTAATACTCTAAAATACACTCAGAGTTACTAAAACCACATGTACAATACATTTACTTTATTTATGGGTAAATATCATCTACTGAACAATTCACTTATTTTAAGTATTTAAATCACCCCAGCCCTTCCTTTAGTATCCTGGTATACTTTGCATAATTTTTCTTCTCTTTCTCTTTCTCCTTCTCCTTTTTTTCTTTTTATTCTTCTTTCTTCTAACATTAAGATTTTTAAAATGAAAAATAGCAATTGAATCTCGCTCTTTTTTAAAATCAAAAACAGATTTCTCTCTCCCAACACCTACTGACCAGTTTTTCTTCCCTCCAAGCTTGTCCTACCTCCCCTCTCCCTTGATCTACTAACCCCACTTTATTTCCTCTCCAGAAAAAAAAAAAAAAACAGGCTTCTAAGAGGCAGCAACAATATATGACAAAACAAAATTCACTAAGACATGCAAAAGCCCTTATATCAAGTATGGACAAAGTAACTCAGTAGGAAGAAAAATGTTCCAAGTCAGGCAAAAGAATCATAGAACACCTGCTTCCACTCTTAGGAGTCTCATTAAAACAGTAGGCTAACAACCTTAACATGTATGCCAAAAACCAAGTGTAGACCCTGCGCTTGTCATGTCAGTCTCTGTGAGCCCATATGAGCTCTGCTTAGGTGATACGGGGGACCATGCTCCACTGGTGTCTTCCATCCCCTCTGATTCCTAATTATTTTTTCCCAACTGCCTCGGTGGGCTATGGTACTAGACTGAATTAAAAAGGAGAGAAGAAGCTGAGAAACAATACTAACTACACTGCCTCAGTGTAGGTGCGATGTGAGCAGCTGGATTGGGTTTCTGCCACCTTTTTGTGCACACAGTGGGGTGACTGCACCTTTAAACTATCAGCTAAAAATAACCTTTTCCCCTGTTGTCTTTGTTTGTTGTTTTGTCATTTCAATAAGACACATAACATTATATTATGCTTTTATTGTACTTTTCCTTGTACTACTAGTGCAGAGAGTCTTGGAAGAAGTTAGAAGTTTCAAAATACGTAGTCATAAATAAATAGTATTTTTTTAAATCCATAAACACATCATATACTCTGTCTTGCTTATATTGTTTCCCACCCTCAGTATTTTATTTCTTCAATATCTGCCTTTCTTCTTCTTTTGCCATTATCCCATAAAACTATGTACAAATAAAGGAGATATATAGAGAAAGCTAAATGTAGCCTATCTATATTGATTTATTATAGAGCCTGTTAGTTATTTCAAAATCGATTACTTTTATGTAGATTAATTCTCTAAATTGAATACTTTATCTCTCATGTTATTCTGATTCTAAAGCAAAATCCAAATGATGATTCATTTTTTAATTAACTATACTCTTTCCCTTTAAATTTATTATTCTTTAAATAGTCGAGCAAACAAAGACACTTTGACATTATTTGTAATCATTTATTTCCTTCTGTATATTGGATTCTAAAAGCATTTTAGACACTACAGTAATGGAACATTTTAACACAAAATACAACCTTTCCATAAGCCATATATTAAATATGTATTAAAACTGTCTAGTTAGTTCTGTAGGTTTCACTTATGAAATATATACTGTGGAAATAATATGTCTGCAATTTATATTATAGAAAACTTTAAGGAACTGATTTAAAAAAAAAAACATATGTATCAATTAATTCATCTGGACCTAACAGGTTTATTGTAAAATACGATGGTAAAGTTGTATTCTGCATTTATTTGTTCAATGTTCCCACTTTGTGCTGTCCTTGAAGATCTTCTTCATGGAATCGATGATGAGGGCCACCTTCATTAAGCCCATATCCATGTTGGAAAGAACCATTGCCAAGGAGACTTAGAGATCTTAATATCTGTACCGACCAGATGCAACCTGGCTCTGACCACTGCTCAGCAGGCTTGATATTTCTCCCTCATTGACTTCTTGGCTCTTCACTCTCAAAGTGTTCCAAATCCTTTTGGACCATACGTTTCCAACTTTCTCCTCTGTCCCTGATAATGCGGATCTTGTACTTCACTGTAAATCCTGTACAATGTAAAGAGGTTTCCCCTTTATAAAGTATTCCTTATGCCCTTCTACCCCTCCATATGCTTTGGGGAGAAAAATTATCATCTTATCCAAAGTCCAGAACTCTAATTTTGTTTGATTTATTTCTAACTTAGAGGCCTAAATGTATGTTATTGCCATTGATTTTACATCATAAATTCTATTTACTTAATTTTAAAACTCTAGTCAGACAAGCAACAGATATTTAATTAGGGATTATTCACTAGGGTTCTTATAAGGGAGAAAAAGAGACAGTGAGCTCTCATGTAAGAGTTGACAACACAGTATTTAAATGAGTATTCTCAATGTGGTGAGTGAAATACAAGAATAATTAAATATTACATTGAAGTTAATTATAGCCAGACATTGTAGTAAATTATTTAATATGATCTTCTAGAAATTTAAATGAAATAAAAATTTTGTTCTGTGGGACCATGAAAGGATAGCTTGGTTCCTGGTTTAGCACAGGCCTTGAACCCCAACACTAATGGGCTGGTAGGTGTTCATCCTTGCTCCCAGACTCCAGGTTCCTGACAGGAGGCAGAAGATCTCCATTGATCTATGCCTTTCAGTCACATAGGGCAATGGTAAAGTTGTATTCTGCATTTATTTGCCCCCAAAATCCCCCAAAGAGAGGTTTGTGTCACCTAGCACAGGTAGATGGCTTGACTATAGGTCTCAGAGCCTCAAGAAATCTCCATATTAATGAGATGCCTAAAGGCCAGAGGGCATAACCAATTAGGCAATCCTTCCAGGACCCTCCTCCTTACAAACTGTATTTAACCATAGCACGCCCTCAGGGTACGGGGTACAGATTCATCCACTTACCTCCATGACAATAAACATTTTAAAACCATGGACTTCCTCATGTCTTTACTTCCCCCCCTACTCCCCCCCCCCCCCCCCGCTGTGGGGTATTGTGGAGAAGGCCTTTCACTAATGAGGTGTCACTGCCTAATCTCCCGCCTAGTAGACATCTCTACATTAGGCCACTAACTCAAGCAAGCTAGCAGAGCCAATGATGACCCAACCAAGCAAGTGCGTAACCAAGAGTCTTCTACCCGTGAGGCTGCCAGAGCTCTTCCTCGCCCCTCTTGGCTGTAGGCTGGTCCAGTATGTATGCCTATTCCATCTCGGGCCTTCTGGGAACCCCAGCAACATCTGGGTACTCAAGGACAGAGACCACAGGTCTCCTGGTCTCCTGGTCAGCCTCTTTGGCTGGGAGACCCCCACTCAGGAGCTCTGCCCCTGCAGGACTCCAGGCTGAGACCTCTCCAAGCCCAGGCAGAGCCCTGTGGATTCTCATAGCCCAGCGTTCATGTGGAGTGAACTCAGTCAAATTCCTGTGCTTCTGCTCCCCAAGCTGCAGTTCCAGCCGCCTGGGGGGGGGTGGGGTGCACCACAACTCAGCCCAACAGGACCCATGCCCACGGGCAAGCTACAGCCCCACATTGTTCAGGTGGTTTTATGCTTGTATTAACTTCATAACTATAATACTAGATATATGAGATTACATCTTCAAGTCCATGGCTTTCAGATTCCAAGATACATATAAGAGACCAGCATCAACATCTTCAGTGACCCAGAAAAATTCAAATTTTCTGTCTACCCTAAACTACTGAGTTAGATATTCTTCGGTACTAACCATTACAGTTGTTTTACCTCATCAGTGGTAATTCGAGGGCTTCTTGAAGTATGAGGTCCATTGTTCTATTTCGTATATGACTGAATAATATCAATTCATCCTTGCCTCCATGGTATATTTTTACTGTAAGGAATAAATTTAAAGAGTAAGAGGATGGAAATTGAGAACTGTATAGCCAGTGTTATTGGAAACATGATTTCTCCTTGTGGAGACTTAAATATCATGTCTGATTCTAAGAGATATATGGGAGATTGGGAGTGTCTAAAACCGATTCAATATGTCAAGAGATGCCATGGTAGAAGACCATAATGGGAAGTTACCTAGGCCTTTACCATGTGGCACTGTGCTGAACTCCATAATATAAGTAATTTAATATTAATTCTATATTAGCAGTATTTAGGGGCCAATGGAGTTTGAGTGAAATAACTTACAAGTTCAGACTTGCATTCTTTACATATGACACTACCTAGAATGGAGAAGGTGGATAATAAACAACAAACATCACAAGAAAGGAAGAAGTAGAAGCTGGACACTTGTTTTCATTGTCCAGGTGAGAGGTGGTTGATGAGAGTCACACCTAGCAATGGCATTCACACATACTTCCATTTTGGCTCCATTGCCAGCTGTATGACTTCAAGTTTATTTATCATCTTTGTAACTTCTAAGTTCTTATCATAGTATTTGAATAATTTCTCTATACATATATTATAGTAGTATATGATATAAAGTACAAACTACTTATTTAGCATATTGCTAAGTTTTACGTATTCAGCAGATCAGCAATGACAGTACTAACGTTATGTCTACAAGTAAAATCAAGAACAACATCCATGTTGGGGAGTCGACCACAGAAGATTAACTAAACTTACAAATCAAGAGTATGTATCACAGTTGATGGGATAGCCTTTCACACTGCACTGCTAAGATTTTAGCAACCTGTATATTAGATAAGAAACTTTATGAATATACCTAAGCTGCATATCTCACCAAAAGGCTTCTGCTCATACAAGAATTTCACTCTGGTACTAGTGGGACTTCCCCAACATAGGTCTTCTATGTAGCTCATTATTTCAGGAAAATGCCAAATCCTATTAAAACATATATAATTCATTTTCTTGACTTATTTATTTTATAATAATATAATCAGAGAATACCTTTAAATCTTTTCAAAATTTCTCAAGGTATATTTAACAGAATTTTATTAGTCACACGATACCGTGCTCATAACTAATCATAGAAAACACTTTGATTTTATTTCATTTTTCCATGAATGTGTTTATGTACGTCAGTGGGAAAGCCCTGAGATTTTATATAAGAGATATGTTGATCTGGGTACTGAAAACAATTGTAAAGGCATGGCAAAGCAGCAGAAAAGAGAAATCTTACCATCTACCTAGGACTAGAACCTCGTGTACATAGAAATAAAATGAAGACCTACCACATACACCAATACCTTCACCACCTACAAGGTTGCCTACAGTGCCATTTATTCTTTCTTTTAATTTGAAAGTATACTCCCTAGATTTGACTGGTTAACAACAGCAAACTCCAACAGGGAATGTTAGTTGCTGAATATTGATGGGAGCTTTGTCTTGGCCATATCTAAAATATTCTTCGAATCATTGTTCTGATTGAGCAACCTTGGTTTGGTTTGTTTTGGCCCAGGCTTTTTCACCACATCCAAAAAAAAAAAAAAAAAATGGGCAAAAAAAACCTTCTAAATACAAAAAGTTTAATATTTAACTATTCCCTATTGTACCCACACAGCCCAGTCCTCTAGGTCAACAGCTCTGAACTGAATGTTTAATCAAACTCTAAGAGATGGGAAAGGAGAAAATGTTTTTGATGATGAGAAAAAATATGTCTGCGTAAAAGAAACTTCAAAACTGTCAAATTTTAACTCTAACCTGTAGACTAAGAGGGTGGAATCAGAAAAGAGCCTTTAACACACAGACAAGGAGATACAAAGTAGAAAAGAAGACAACCTTGTGTCTGTATGACTGTAGAATGCAGGTAGAACACGGAGACTTTCTGAGAGCTGGGTGTGATGGTTTCATAAATGAAATATGTGAAGAGGGATTACTAGCTTTAATTTTGGGCCTGTGGATGATAATATCACTTGTTCAAATGCCTACCAGTGTAGTGAGTTCCAGTGATCTATTACGCTTAAGTCAAATTTGAATTATCTGAAGTAACACAAAAATACATACAGTAGGTGTTGAGATGTGAGAGCTTGAATTCATCATTTCAATGAAATGAATATTTTGAAATGAATCCTTAACTGCTTTAGTGTAGAGAAGGTTGGTGAAGACATAAGGCAGATGAAATGTCTTAAGGAGACAAAGAGAGTATTAGGAAAATTGGGAGATGAGATTCCTTTGCTTATAAAGACAAATAAATCATCAAAGTGACCATTACAAACATTGTATTTTTCCTTGATTTTCACAACAAAAACATTTTTCCTACCAAAGAGTGTTTATTTCTATCTTTAATGATTCATCACTTACTTCTTTATATATGCTACAATTAAAAAAAACTTATACCATCAAACTGAAATTATACATGGAATCTCTCAGCAACAGCTACTGTCACAAAGCTTCTTTGCTGTGTGTTTACTATGTGTAGGATCTTCAGTTTTTGTCCTTTACTTAGATTTTCTCCTGTTCTCAGGAAGATCTTCCTCAAGTTAGTAGCTTTATCTTCACGTTAGTATGGAGGAAAATAGGTAAAGAGAGTTTACAAGAAAGAACAGAGGGAGAAATTCATTATATCCCACCCTTCCTGAGGAGCTACTGGCAGTAAATAATTGCTAAAAGAATGGGAATCTGGTCATCAGAGGTGTAGTTATTGGCAAATTGTTCATGCTAAACTACATAACCATGATCTCCATTCTCATGATCTCCATTCTCATTCACTTGATTAAACTTAATGGACCAGAAAGGGGGAAAAACAGAAAAAAGGAAAAGAAGAAACAAATAACCTTTCTTTAAAAGAGTTATAATGTAAGAAAATTCAAGTGTAATTAAATTTAAGAGACAATAATGATACTAAGAAAAGTTTTGTCAGAATATATTATTCCTCATTATATAAGTATCTAATAATAATAAATAATTATATAAATACATATTTATAATTATATTAATATCATCTGCTCAGACCAAATAAAGTTGTTGTATGGCATGCATGCATATGGTTTCAGGGCTGATCATTTGGTGTTAGATCACCATTGTGAGGGTTCTTTCCATAAGAGGTTCGTTTCTCCAGTTTTGAGCATTCCTTAATGCTTTGTCTAGGGTTACGGATTTGTGGTATTTCCCCGAAGCCAAATCAAAGCTCAAACAAGGAAGGCGCTGATATTCATGCTAACATGGAGGAGTAATATTTGTTTAGAAAACATAGTAAACAGCAGACAGTAGATGGAGAGTAAGAGCTTGCCTCACTTTATGTACGCTTTTCATAGAAAGCTAGAGTGATTTTGTTATTTGTAAAAGCTGTCAGGTTATTTTTTTCTTTTCAGTTCCTGTGTTTATATGCTACCTAATGCTACGGAGCCATTATTTATATTGCCACAAACTGTACTGTGTGTGGTAAACTTTAGGGAAAACATGACAAAATATGAGAATGGCAGAACTCTTTCTTACTAGAAGCCATTATGTTTTAGTGGCAGATTAAACAGCTTGTGGATCAGAGCTAATGCGTGGCTCTGTAATCTGTTCATGAAAACTGGTCTTGGTTTATTTAGACCAGGATTAAATAATTCAAACTGTCATATTTTAATAATAGCCGATGAGTAATTCATGATGTTCAGTGAACTGTGATTTCTCTGAGTGCTAGGTGTAGCAGACAGAATCCTGCAAAGAAGGTTTGATGAAAGAATCAGAGCCTTTAATACTCAGACAAGGGGACATGAAGTTTGGACCTGACTGATCATCCTGACTACAATGAAAATTCCTTTCACAGAAACAGGGGAAGGGGGGGATGGGTTTGTGGAGGGGAAATAGGGAAAGGGGATAATACTTGAAATGCAAATAACTAATATATCCTATTTTTAAGAAGGTTCAATAGACTACATAGCGATAATGTGTGTGTCTATGTGTCTATGTGTGTTTGGCTGCATGTGTGTTTGTGTATGTATTTCTGTCTGTACATGCATCTCTCCCTCTCCCTCTCCTTCCCCCGTGTGTGTGTGTGTGTGTGTTTCTGTCTGCATGTTCATGTATGTGTCTGTCTGTGTATATATTTCTGTCTGTATGTGAATGTGTGTGTGTGTGTGTGTGCATGTGCATGTTTGTCTATGTGTGTGTCTGAGTGTACATGTTAAAGTTACTGTATGAATTTGGTGTATATATTTGTTAGTTGTACCTGTGTTTATGTACATATGGAGGACAGAAGCCAAAGTTTGGTGTCTTTCATTCATTCCCACCCTCCATTTTTGAAACAAGATCTCTACCTAAAGCTGAGTCATCATTTTGTTTAGGTTCATCAGTCATTGAGTTTCAGGGTCCTTCCTCTGCTCTTCCCAAGCACCGTGGTTAAGAATGCACACTGCCTCATGGATGTTAGGGATCCATGGGATGTGAGGTGCTCAACTTACATCCTCCAGCTTATACACAAGGCACCATATAGACTACATTCTCCCCAGCTTTGGGGGCTGTAGTTTTTGTCATAAAAATTGAATGCCAGTAATCCAAACATTTTCTTTGGTTATCAAAATAAGATGAAGTGCTTTACCCCTGGCATTGTTTCATCTAGGGGAAAAAAAAACAACTCCTGGAAACAATAAAACAGTATTTTAGTGTTAAATAACTACTTCTTTTAATAGTTATGAAGTTTTAATATACCATCATACTTATTGGAAATTCAATTTTGTATACTAACACAGCCAAGTTGTCAAATGCCTAATAATCACCAAAAACACATGCAACAATAAGTGCCTGCCCATTTAAGAAAGTTTCACTCTGCCCATGTATGGCAAGCCTGACAAATTACTTCACAACTGTTGTTAACATTTAGCACATCCACCTTGGATGTTCATTTGGAAGGAAATCTCTTAAGCTGTGAATTATAAGAATGACAGCCTGGAGCAGAGTGAAATATCTATATTTTTTCCTATCAATTAAACACCTTTGATTTTAAGGTCAATGTCTTCAGTTAAGTCTTTGAGAGCTGTTAAAACATTGTTCATGTCTCTTCAATTACTTTGACGAGGGATTTAATTCTCCACAGGGAGAAATTGTGTTCCCAATATTACTGGATATACAGTTCCCAATTTTCATCCTCTTACTCTTTAAATTTATTCCTTACAGTAAAAATCTACTGTGGAGGGAAGGATTCATTGAGATTACTCAATCACATATGAAATATAACACTGGACCTTATACTTCAACAGGCTCCTGAATCACCACTGGTGAGATAAAGCAAAAATAATGGACACTACCCCAGAAACACCTAATTCAGTCATCTAAGGTAGATCCCGAATCTGTAGTTCACACTAGGTCACAGCAGATGGATGTTGATTTGAAATGGTTTCCTCTAGAGGCCACACTTTAACATCTATTAACCTTGACTATTCATCTATCCAAATGATGTTGTAGGCTAAAAGGAATCTTAGAATTGAAGATGTTTTGAAAATCATACAAACAGATGGGAAATTTTGAAGGTAGTAAAAAAGATTATTAAGAAAATCTAAATGTATGAAGATATTTACTTTTTTTTAACTTCAGTATTCTTAAAAAATATTTAATCATATTCACCCCATAGTAATGTTTTGCAAAATCGGTTGTCTTTTCATTCATTATTTAGGAAAATCAGTAAGAGAGCATTTGTGTTTACATTGGTCTATTTAGTTGACAATTTAGTTGTATAGTTAGTATACAACTCTTTTATGATAAGGTCAAAATCCAGAATTTAAGTTGCTTGGTACATCACAGAGAGACACAGTGGCCCAGGAAACACTCAAGAGATAATTGCCAAAGGAAGTGTTTCTATCCTTCCATCACGGAAACCACATCCAATGCACATATCAACCTATATAACATATTGATAGTATGAATTATTTTTTTATACATGGTTATTTTTCAATTTAGACTATTGAAGACTTTATTTATTGCAACAATATTTTTGAAAATTGTACTATTATATATTTTCAATAAATTTCAGTCAATATTAAAAATTATTCTATCTCAAATCGAGTTTATCATGCATAATTAACATGTTGAAGATTTCTTCAAATATGTTTAAGTTCATTCATCTCTTAGAACTGAACAATGACAGATTTATGGTACTAGTCTCACAGGTTTGAGTTTTACAGGCTAGGAATTTGAGAGTATGTCTTCTTTCCTTAGCAGCAAATTTAAATCTGAACAAATGGGAACAACAACAATTCTTTTGATCCAAATAATAGTGACAGACACAGGGAAAAATCCTTTGCCTTTAACATTGGACAAAGAGGCATAAGGTATGTTGTGGCCTGTCTGCGAGAGATCTGTGCATTAAAACTATCGCTGGGACAGCTCCTGCTAAATTGCAATGAGTCATTAGGGGCCCAGTGTGGACAACTCTTCAAATTGGAACTCTAAATAACTGAACAATTCGAGTTTGTGAATGCAGCCACAATATAATGACATGTACTATTAGGAGTTCTACAGTATTTTTACAGAAGACAGTAGATTACAAAAAAAAAAAAATGTTCTCATGATTCTTGGAGGGGACATCGAAAAGAGACTCACTCTCAAATAAGCCTAACTACTCTGTTAATGATGAGATGGTTTCTATCTCAATAAAAAAGTTAACCAGGCATAAACTTTCTAGCAGGGACTGAATCTTATAGAAGGAAATACACAACTTTAATTATGTCTAACTCACATATGAGAAAAGGAAATACCTATATAGAGCATTCTTTCAGGATTTTCCTTCAAAAGAGGACGAAAAATGAGAATTACTTGTGTGTGTTGACAGTACGTAAATATTATTTCACCAAACTATGAGATCAAAACAGGCACCTATGAAATGCTTCACCTTCTTCATCAACCTGTCAACAGATAACTAAAGGGCTATAGAAAGTAGTTGCTTTTTTCTGATACAACATGCCTACTTACTGAGTAAACAAGGATGAACTATTCCAAAGGAATAGGAGACATAATTGGATAGAGAAAGAACACCCATCATACGTGATGGGAAATTGTTCTTAAAATTTATTCATCTGAAACAATCGAGATTAAGATACTAAAGATTGCAATGAGTGAGGAAGACAGCATTCATGTGAAGGTGGGCAGTGCAAGCAGGAAAATGGGAGTCTAAGAAAGGGTAAAAATAAAATCTCAGTAGATAGTGTAGATTATTCCTAGAACATGCTGGCCAGGAAACCTCCAGCCTCCTCAAACCATAGTATTTGATTACTCACTATAATTGGAAGGTATGACACTATATAGCTTGACTGCAAACAAAACCCTACTGGGACTGATCCATACGGTTCTTTCCTAGTTATTGGTACATTAGTGGCAGCATTGGTATTTTATAACCAACTGGTTTTGTATTATACCTAAGGCCTGTACTGTAGGAGAGTGTCCATGCCCAGTCCTGTGGAGGTGGGAAAAGGCTCATGACTGGAAAATTCATAGGTTCTGGTGATGAATCTATGACTTATGTACTGCTAAGCAGATATGTTTTCAAACTCTCTACTAAATTCTTAGGTTTATACCTACACCCAAGTGAGGTCCTAAGCTTTGATTCAGAAGTTGCTTTGATTCAGAAGTTTCTTTGCAGCAAATGGCAGTTAATACAAAGTCTCATTACAGATTTAGGTACTGAGAGCACATGTCTGTTGAGGCATCAGTCTTAAATAAAACATCCATATCAGTTTCTCCCAGGCTCAAGAATATTTTGGATGGGGAGATAGTAGAAGAATGCAAGAGCCAGACAATGATGATGATGAATGTTGGAAGAATATGAAAGAGTGTATTATGGACATAATAGCATTGACAAACTCAGGAAATCACAGAATCTGCAGATTTTTGAGCAAGTCCTGCACAAGACTGAGAGTGTGAACATTGTCATAGATTGCAAAGGGGCCCACAAAACCTTGCCCAGGGGAGCTAATGAGAATGAAGTTCTGTGGGAGATATAGAAACTATAGGTTTCCCATGTTCCCATGGGTAGATCCACTTTCAGCCTATAAGAGTGGTCCAGGTAGAACTTAGGGAGGCACAAAACAAAACAGAACACCACGAAAAAGACATGAAAGTATGATGAGGGAGAATTGTTAGGAGGAGGGCACAGAGAGGTTTATAGGAGAAATAACAGGGTGCAAAGAGGACTGCAGCAAGTACATATTGTTTATGTGTATTAAATCATACAATAATAAATTAATAAAATAAAAATAAAACCAAAAGAACTGGAAAGTGGAGCCCACCACCTACATGCCAACCATGCACTGTGTGTATGCGTAAACTCTGTGTGCCATATATCATGTAAATTTTAAACAGATGGCAAAGGTAAATTACATAGACTAAATGAATATGAGGATTCAAAAAATTATGCTAATCAAGTGAGGTACAATAAGCATATTTAAGCTAATGTGAGGAAAACAGATTTCTAAGCAAGGAATAGCATTATAGTAAGACAGTACTATATAACTATAAGATGTAATTTTTTTTCAGATTTTAAATCCCTTAATCTGAATTCACCTAACAAAATTTTGTCTCACTATTTGTGGGACAATCAAATTAAAGAGCAAGAAGGAATAAGTGGGTCCCACAGTAGGACTAGTGATTTCAAAATCCCTACCTCAGAAGTAGATCTAACAGGTAAGGATCTGCTAAGAGCAGCAGTGAATGCAGCAGTACCATTGATCAAGTAATTATAGGTGACACACATACACTGTCATCCAATAATTGTATATTCCACATTCTTACTAAGTTCTCAAGTCAAAGCCACTCCAAAGAAGCATATCCTAAGCTAGAAGACACACCCCATCTCATTTAAAAGTACATAATATCTACTTTCAGACCAAAGGGCCATTAAAGTTAAAATAAGACAACAACAAAAATAAAAAACACAAACTAAAAAATAAATCCTCATACATGTCGAAGTTAAATAATTTTTTTAAGGAATGTATTGGCAAGCAATAAAATCTCAGGCAAAATTAAGAAAAGTTTAAGTTAAATCGAATAATATACAAAAGTATATTATTAAACTTTGTATGATGAACTGAGCCTAGTGTTTAGAAGAAAACTTATGACTTTAAAGAACATATTGGAATGAAAGAACCATGTAAGTCAACAATCTAATTTATTCAAAAAGTCATAACAAAAATAGAAAATTGTTAGTCTAAAAGGAATAGTAGAAATGTGTGCACATTAAATTATTTGGAAACAAAAAAATTAAGGCAGAAACAATTTAAAAACTGAGAAACTAAATGATACTGCCAGCAAAACTCTTGGCCTGTAAAGCAACCAAACAATATACAAGCAAATAAACAATAAAGAAGCCAATGGAGAGGAGGACAGATATTAATATGGGGGGGGGGGGAGGCAGTCACATCATGTGAAAACTTGTAAGTAAATAAATTAAATCCTCTAAGAATTCTCTAAGCATCCCAATGGCCACAGGTTTGAGAACCTGAAGAAACTGATTTGCAAAGTTAGTGCACTGGATCCCCATGGCATAGGACAGGAGAGGAGAGAAGAGAAAGAGGGCAGGTAGGACTGGGAGAAAAGCAAAGGGAAGGAGTAAAACAAAGAGCTGAAGGAAAAGGAGGATGTAGAGGGACAGACCTCACTCTTCCCCCACATTACCCAAACCTCATTATTTTATGAAATGTGTTTATTTCGAAAGAAGTCTTCTGGACAGTTAAAAAGAGAATTGAAACTGATAGTAAAACAAAAACAGTTTCATGGACGATTTGGTTAAAATATTTGTAGACATTGAGGGCTTGAATGAATAGGATCAGATGAAGTTATGCCAGGCTTTATACTATCTTTGTTATTTTCACTGAAATATAATAATAACATCATAATTTTTTTATTTATTTTTTTAAAATTTTTTCCCAATCTGCATGTATACCATTTTAATTACATGCAAATATTACGGTCATTTGTAGGTTCAGGAACTAGCAATACAATAGATGCAAATAGTCAACAAACAAGCAAGACTGTTGAGGGAGATATTTAAAATAATGGCTCCTCATCTTGTTTGTTTTTAATCAGTGGCCATCTTCCTGGACTAGACAAGGCCTGAGGTCACAAGCTGCTGAGTGTTCTCTCCACTGCTCAGCTCAAGCTGACAGCTGAGGCGGGCCAGAAGTACCTGCCCTGGCACCCATGAGACGCCAGCATGGGAGATGCCTCTGCCAATCTTCCACGCTGTCTCCACCAGGTTGGGCTCAGCCCAGACCATCCCACCATTCCACCATCCACACAGTACACGGTAGAAAAAAAGACTCTAATGTTTAACGATTATACAATAGCTTTATATATTTGGTAATGCTCAAATAACAAGATACCCACACAATTAGAAGTGTTAATCAATTAACTAACCTAGATAAAATTTGTTACCCAGGACTGCTCCTGATACATACGTGGCCTTCCATGGCTCCTACATGTCTCCTCCTTTGGCTCCTCCTCTTCCTTCTCCTCTTTGTCTCCTTACTCCTTCTTTTCCTCTCCTTACTCCTCCCAACTTATGGGAAAATTTCCCACTACACAAGATAATAAACATAAATAGTCAAAAGAACAAGCAAGGCAATAAACACAGTCCCATGATCACTCCGTGATCATTGTTTCTAAGGGCTTATCAGGATGACCAAAATACCTGAGCCTACTTCCCTGTCCTAGCCCAAAGTCATTTTCATGTTTGAAGCCTACTTCTTTTTTTCTAGTCTAAGATTCAGATTCCTGCCTGAAATTACTTCTTGTTCTAGCCTAATGCCAGATTCCTGCCTGAAGCCCACTTCTTTGTCCTTGGCCCATGTCAGATTCCTGCCAAGCAGCCCCAAAAGCTCTCCACATCTCCCCTTTTTTCAAAAGCACTCAAATTCTTTTACGAGATTTGTTCTGACCCTTTTGTTACATGCCAGCTTGTTTTCTACTGTCCTTGGCTTGCAGATAGTGACACTTTTGTTTTCTCTTCATCTTCTCACTGCTTTTTCATCTACCCAACTGGTTTTTCTTCCTGTGTCTACATTTCCTTTTGTTCCAAGGATATGAATACTTAATCTCTTAAGTCCCTACCTCCCACTTTTATTCTCAACACTTTTATTGTATATGGAACTTTAAGTTATGAGTTTGAGGGTTCAGTACATAAGATATGGGGTTAATTTGTCAGCATCTCTTTCCCAATTTTTATGGGCATATTATGATTACTGGAGGAAAATCCCCAAACATTCATTTTTGCTATTTTCTCAAAGATCATGTAAGAAATTAAATAATACCTGTGCATGGTGTGTGGAAAGGGCAGCAGGGTGGAGCACTGGTACTGTTAACTAAGTGACTACATGCTTTCCTAGGTGCTAGATCATGTTTCAACATATGGCATAACTGAGGACAGATAGAATAATGTGTATTTTCTCTGACAATGAAAGAAATCCTGGTAGATAAACAGAATCATACAGGACAAAAAGACTACAAAGCTCTACTTCAGAAGATTCAACAAGGTGAGAGAATTTTGATGCCTGAGACACAAACCTTTATCTGGATTACTGGTATCTTATGTGTATAACTTTAATTGATAAGAAAGACAGTTGTGTTGGCTGTTGATAAACTGGAAGCATTAAGGTAGAACATATAATAAAATAATTTATTGAAGTTGGATGTTAATTCATTGTTAATTAACAATTGCTGCAGTTGAACAGTTGACACTTCATATGGAGCAAACACCTCATTTTCTTAATTAACAATCTTTTTCTCCTTTGAATATAGCTATCTGCTATTTAATTGCATGAAATGTAATTACATGATCAATGGCTAGACTCGTCATATGACATTCTAGAGAGTACAGGGAAAACTTTCTCAAGCAAGGGGTTTACCATCTGGAAGGCAAATCTTGAAAAAAAGCTCAAGGTGAAATATGTTTTAAAAAAGTCAAATGGAGTCTGGTTTATTATTGTAAGGATATATGAGAACTTCAGAAGAGGAAAAGGATGACTGTTAGTGGGCCATGCTTTCTCTCTTTTATTCTTTATACTACAAACTATTTCCCTTTTGTGGTCTTTACATACATTTAGGCCCAAGAAATAACTGCATAATCGCTTATCACTCATTTTAGACTGTAAAATATATTGCATGTTTTAAGCAGAGTATTGGCATAGTCAAGCTTCTGATTTGAGGCTTGCTAACTATTTTAAAAAGTGACTTATAGGCCCATTGGACATTATAAATCATAGGCAGTGTTCCCTGATACCTTAGGTTGTGAATAGAAAGATTTATCAAAAGATGATAAAACATCGTACTTACACAGTGAGCCTGTGTAACTGTAGCAAATCTGCAAAGTACAACAAATCTAATGGGCATGTTTGTGTTTCACTCGTGCTTATGTGTTCTGTAACTATATTTGCAATAGTGATCTTATAAATGGAAGACAATTACTTCAAATATATCTACAGGCTTCAGGAACATATGAGGTTTTTCATTTGAGGACTTACTTATGCAACAGGTAAAACTTGAATTGATATTTAAATGACGAATGATTTGAAAGGACATACAGAGATAAATAATGGGATTTTAAAGAGAAGCTTAAGTATTATACAGAGGCCCTCAAAGACAAGGGGTGTGGTGAGATGACCTATCTTAATTATATCAAGAACATATTATTTAATTTATTATACTAGACTTTTTTTTGCAAAAAAAAAAAAAAAAATACTTGGTGCTAGGCTTGGAAAAAAGGATTATTTTGTGTATAACCAAACCCTTTACGTATAGGATATGGTGGCCACTCCTGGCTCATACATCTTGTGTTCCATCTCACTTGGTCCCCCTGTCTACCTGATCCTATGCTGCCTGTGCCTTCACCAACTTTCAGACTTAGCCAGTCACACAACCAGTGCTCCAATGCTGTGTAGAGATCCATCCCTACACCTTCTCTATTCTCTAGTGATAAGGCTTAAGCCTGGAAATACATCCTGTATATCAACTCAATAAATTGAGTCTACCTGGTTTTATCATGCCTATACTATCTATATCCCCATCTTCAGGTCCAACCTAGCCTACACATATTTTGCTTCAGTCAATGGTGAGACCCCTTGAGGCTATCCTGCCTGCAACCCCAATTGTAGCCTGTCTCCAAGTCCTACATCCAGAGCCCTTGTTCAGACTGGTAATCCTAGCCTGGTTGCCTTTAGTGAACTCCATGATTTTACTGACAACTAAGTGTTTGTTTATGGGGTTTTTACTTCTCTCAAGCAGAAAAACCAGACATCTGTGGTAGTTTTAAATATTTTTCTGTTTCAGTGATGCTCTAAAACAAGTGACCTGGTTTTCAAATAAGATTCAAACATTTAGCAAGTCAGCTAAATATATCTCTCTTCCTTCTACTGATAATAGTAGTTTCAAAATTATTTTTGTTGGCCAGAAAGAATGGTATCAAAGCAAAGTTGATGTTTTCTGAAGACTTATCTTATTCTCTAAGCTCCTGCCATAGAGTTCTGTATGAAGTCAAGGAGGGTTAATTATTATTGACTGTGCTACCTTGGCTGGATCTACTTTAGCTGGCTTAGAACAGTATCTAATATAATAGATTTAGAGTACTTTTTTTCTGGCTTCATGGCTTTGCTGACCAGCATAAAAAAGACTTTAGTTCCTAATACATTTTGGGCAAAACATATCCACAGTATAATCTTAAAGTTTGTTTCCAGTTTTGGATAGATAAATGTATACGGTTATTTTAGCCATAAAATTGCTCTAATACTTTACTTTTAAAATCACTATTTCTAAGAGTGGCTCAAAAATACAGGAGTATAAGAAATATCATCTATATCCTTGAACTGGTAAAGCCAGTTGCAGTGTGGCAGGTATTAAAATTATAGACATGAAGACTAGATGATGATAAGGGGTTTCTAAGTTGATCACTTTGTCCTTCTTCCTTTATTGGAATGAAGATGAATGTTTAAGAGAATTTCAACTGCAGTTGGCTACCTTCTATATTCTACCATTTGTCTAAGGGTCAGAACTGCCAAAACTCATCTGAGCCACCTCAATGACATGTGATCATCTCTTAAAAACATTTTCAAGAAAATATTATTAAAGCCAGCCATTGCAATGTAGTTTTACAAACTCTATACAGAGAAATAAATACATACACCTGCCATACTCAATATTTTAATTATTACAAAAGTGAAATATTTTACTTAATGTTTCAGTTTGTGAATGTGTGTGTGCAATTAAAATTTTATTAAAATAATTTAAATGCAGGTATCAGTGAAGTTTTAGGGTTTACTAATGAAAGGAATAATACCTTGAATACTTATGTATTTCAAATTTTTCTGGTGCTATTGCTTTCAAGAGTAAGATCTGTACTTCATTTTTGATAAAAAAAAAAAAAAAAAAAAAAAAAAAAAAAGGTTTCTTTCTAGAATAAACAAGAAGAGTAGAAACATGACCAGGCATCTAAAAAGTAATTTAGCTTTAGTCAATTGACTGAAACTTAAAACCACTAGCTAAGTATAACGTACCACCGTCTGATCTTATTTCCATGGCAATATCATCTATTAAGTACAATTTTACAGGTAAGGGAACCGAGGCACAAACCATCTGTGTCCTGCCCAAAGTCAGACACACATAGTAATTGTCAGAATCAAGGTTTGGATCCAGCAATCTGGCATTGGAATGTGTGTTCTTAAAAACTTGGTAATATTCATTTACATATCTGAACCTAGAAACAGTGGAAACTGTGTATGCCAGTGTGAGATGCCAGGGGCCAGTTCCAAGTGGCACAGAGTACAAGAATGTCAGCTCTCAAAGAGCCCAAATAAATTGATGCTGCTACTACTTTACAGTTCAGTGTGGGTAGAGATGAAGGCATGAAGAAGAATCTAGGATGATGCGACTCCTGTCTTCCTAAAATGACGTTGCAAAAAGTTTGGGTTTTTTTTTACTGGAATTATAATTTATGTATATGTGTGTATTTATGGCATGTATATCTGTGAACTAGTTTGCTGCCTGGAGCCCACGGAAGTCAGAAAAGTGCCTCCCAGGAACCTGAGCTACATACAGACAGTTGTGAGGCACCATATGGGTGCTGGAAACAGAACCCGGGTCTTCTGGAAGAGCAGTCAGTGTTCTTAACCTTTAAGTTATCTTGCCAGTCAAAGTGTGCAATATTTAATGAATTTCTACATAAATCCATTTCTCTTGAGGACCAAGTGTTTTCTCATAGTAAATGATAGCAAAAAAAAAAAAAAAAAAAATCTGTACTCTGAAGGCTTGACTTGTGCTGTTCTCATTTTCAAGTCATCTTTGAGAAGCTTATTTGACCACTTTGGTGGCTCCAATTATCAGAGTACAGGAAGAGCTCTTCATCAATCCCAATGCATTTAAAAGACTAATTATCTAAATCATTTTATAATTGTAACTGTTTTCTAAATCAATGAAAAAAATGTTATTCTCTTCTAGTCTAGTTTTACTTAATCAAAAGTTTTGACCCTACTATTCAGAAGGAAGGTTGTTATGTACCTCACAGATGTCTCCTTCTCGATTCCCACACCCTTCCCATTGCTCATTATACTGAGTATCTCTGGTGTCCACACTATTATTGTTAGTCACTGATTGTCCTTTCACTTCTTTTCAAGAATTCTCTCCATTAAATAGAAAGAACCACTGCTCCAGGGATGGAGATGAACATCGGCCTTGCTTCTTCCTCATAATCAGTGTGGAGCACAGATCCCATGCTGCCCCTGAATACAGCCATTAGCATCACTGTGAAAAGAAATGTCTGAGCTCTCCTGTTCAATGGTGAGAGTTGATTTTGTGGCAAAAAGTATGAATTTCTCCTGAACAAAATTCATAAAAGCTTGAACAGTTAATGTTGCTAGGAATCTATGGAGTCAACAGATCAAATCTCTCTCTTCATTGGTTGGAAAACTGAGGTCCAATTACTTAAGTGAGTTGATGAGGGTCACAGACATTGTAAGAACAGCAAAGAATGGGGATCTCAAATAAATGTTTGTGAAAACTTAGGAATATACCCGCAAAGCAAATGATCTTTCTAATTTATCACTTCTCCATTAGATCGCATGTGTAGTATGCCTACTATAGGCAATTCTAAACTTACATTACATAGACTAACATTTAATTTCCAGCAACCATATGGTCTGAGGTATTATTCATACTTCATGGTTGAGAACTATGATGCACAGAAATGCTAACAACTCATAAATCTTTTCACAGGCATTGAAGGGGAGAGAAGAACCGACAGTTCAGGCACATGAGTTTCAGAGTTCATACTACCCTCCCTTTGATGTGTAACAAAAATTTATTTTAACTAGTCATCTTTGCTTAGAATCATTGGTAGGAGTTTTGCAGTTGTTTCTTGTTAGAAATCCTTCCTCTGTTGGCTCTTTGCTATAAAACATAGTATTCTTTAGGTTAATCAATGGAGAGCAAAGAAAGAACATCAACAAATATTACCAGAGTATTTAGATTTGCACATAAAAGGAAAATATTAAGTAAATAATGACCATAAAACTGACACAAATTTTTACTGAACTACTACTCTGCCCAATGATCTGAGTTAGCTTATCGCACTGAGAGAAATAACAAAGATTCTACTGATGTAGCATATCCACTAGAGAAGAACACTCAATGAAGAATAAATATAAGAGCATTTATGTGTCATATTTTGCAGTATTGACTTTCTTTAAAGACAAAGAGGGGGCTAAAATTTGGGGTGAAGACGTCAGGAGGACTTGATATCATATGTGAGTCATGTAAGAAACAAAGATTAGCATGTTTGTGTTTTTTGCACAGTGTTAAAATTATTGAATGTTAATAAATTCACAAGGCATTATATTTTTAATAGCAGCAAATTTCTAGCTATGCCCACTTTGTTAATTTGGATAAGAAAAGTATAGGCTCTTTTATTCTAATCTTTATTACTAATATTAATTCTCACACATTACATATCTCACCATAAATATATTCACACACATGCATATATATATATATATATATATATATATATGCATGGGTTACAGAGTGTTGACAAAGAACAAGTAGTCAGGGAGTTTCAAAGAAGGCTGAGAAGGCAGAGCTGTGATACAAGTGGGGGATGCAGGAGTCTGTATTTATTAAACAAGGAACTGCAGGGAAGAAATTGCTAGTGTCAGTCAGTTAGTTGGGAGTCACAGGTTTCAGGGAAAGTCGATGCAAAGGTTAAAGGGCAGGTCTGGGTTCAGAAAAAAGAATAAGCAGATGGATGGATGTTAAATATAGACTGGTCAGCCAGAGAATAGACAGTCTGTAGTCAAGTGGAATCCATCAACAGGGGGAACCAAGCCACAGAACAATTGGCAGAAGGCAGAAGAACTGGAGAAAGAGTCATTGAATTACACCACATTCACATTTTGTACAATTCTGAAAAACAAGTAACCTGAGTATATTGAGGAGGAGGGATGGAAGAGAAGTGAGGAGTATTGATCCATTATGATGAAACAAAGTGGCAGTTTAAGTAAGAGGAAACAGACCATGATACTTGAGTTAGCCCATAGGTTATACGATTGGAGTTTTAAACATTCACCAGATAAATGATGTGTTTAATGGATGGTCTCTAGGGTGTGTTCTGTCTTTGAGAGATGATTGACCAATGTGGGTTCTATATGCATCAGTAGGTAATTGGATGATAGCTTCACTATTTGATGGCATTGTTGGGAGGTGGGACCTTGCTAGAGAAAATGTTGCTTGGATTGTAGTCTTAGGGGTCACATACTATCCTCAGGCTCCTCCAATTATAATCTTAGTTACTCCAGCATGAACAGCTTTCTCCTCCTCCCATCACTGTGATGCTATATCTTATGTCAGAAGTAACTGAGCATGGAATAATAATTCAGGAACCATCTGCTTAAACAATTCTTTCATACAGATATTTCTGTAAGTGCAAAAAAATCTGTTTAAAAAAGCAGATAGTGGTCAGAGTGACAAATCTTATACTTAGAGGAGCAAAGGTAAAAGGTAGAATGTAGGGGTGGAAGTTGGATAACTACAGAAATGAATGAATTGAAGACAGCAAAGACAGTAAACCTGGAGGATTGTAGATGTAGTTGGGGAAATAAAAATAATAATCGCAGTTCACAAGGCAACACGTTTAAAGAAATGAAGTATTTGTATGGTTCAAGCAATTGCTCATTAAAATGAAAATTAAAGAGTTGAGAAGAAAATTGTATTTTTATGAGAGAGAATATGAAGCCACATAATAAGAATAAAGAGATTAAATCAAAGTTTTATTGAAGACAAGAAAAAGAATTATTGCTGGGCAGTGGTGGTGCACGCCTTTAATCCCAGCACTTGGGAGGCAGAGGCAGGCGAATTTCTGAGTTCGAGGCCAACCAGGTCTACAGAGTGAGTTCCAGGACAGCCAGGGCTACACAGAGAAACCCTGTCTCAAAAAACAAACCAAACCAAACAAACAAACAAACAAACAAAAGAATTATTAAACTCATATCTTATTTCTTTTTTTTTTAAATTGGGTACTATATTTACATTTCAGATTTCATCCCCTTATCCCACTTCCCCCACTACCCAGAAACCTCCTATCCCATTCCCCCTCCTCATGCTTCTATGAGGCTGTGTCCCCACCTACCTCACCATTCCCACCTTCCCACCCTCACATTCCCCCCCACTCGGTGTTCGTCCTTCATGGGACCAAGAATCTCCTCTGTCACCTATGCCTGAAAAGGCCATCCTCCCCTACATATACAGCTGGAGTCATGGGTCCCTCCCTATGTGCTCCCAGGCTGGTGGTTTATAGCCTGGAGAGCTCTGATTGGTTGGTATTGTTGCTCTCCTCATGGGGTCACAAACCCTTCCTGTTCCTTCAGTCTTCTCTCTAATTTCTCCATTGGGAAACCCTTGATCAGATCAGTGGTTAGCTGTGAGCATTGTCCTTTGAATGTGTCAGTCTCTGGCAGACCTCTAAGGAGACAGCTATATCAGGTTCTTGTCAGCATGCACTTCCAGCCATCTACATCAGTGTCTAGCTTAGGTGACTGTACATGGGATGGATACCCAGGTGGAATGGTCTCCAGATGGCCCCTCCTTCCGTTTCTGTCCCATATCTTATTTCTTATATAAATTTTGTAATAATGCTTTAAGTTATGTTCCTTACATAAGTTATAGTTTGAGTGTCACTGTTTGGTTTATAATATTGGACAAAGCAACACTCCTGTAGGGGTAGAGTATTTAAGAAACATGGATCCTCATGGGCCCCATAGCAAATTGACAATCACCAGTTGGCCCATCAAACACATTCAAATAACATAGCACTATTTTTATGAATTCATTATAGCTTAACTCTCAGAATTGGACTTGTGATACTGAAGCTCACAGAGAATACAAATTCATTTATTTAAATCAGGTACAATCTCTACTGACTAACGTTAAGAACATTATCAACTTTTATCTTTTCGTTCCTTCCTTTTTATTCACGCTTTATCTCCACTTTCTTCATATAGTTTTCAATCTCTCTGAACACAGTTAAATATAATTATTTTAATGCACGTTTCCTTAGTTACAGTCAAACCAAGTCATGCTTTCATAAAAGCATTCTCAGTTCACCTTGATTACAGATGCACCAAGAACACTTCTTCAATCCAGCGATTTAGACAAATGTGTTGATGATTATGCTTATGCCACAGTTTGAAGCTCTCTAATTAATTTTTCACTGCATAACTTTTACCTCAGTCCTGGAAGAACTTTATATTCTTCAATGCAACTCATGAGTTCTGGCAAGATAATAATAATAATAGTAACAATAACCACCACAACAATAATAATACTATGAGCATTTTATACATCATTCATCCAAAAAAATGTGATGATAATATTTTCCAGATGTACAACATCCTGTTTAACATACCTAAGAAAGACAGTGAGGCATGGAGTTCAGCACACCATTTCTATGTAGGACATGTTAGAAAATAGTAATGCAAAACAAGCATCATTTCTCAGCTTCATATTGTTATGAGCCATAGACAGGAGAAAAATATAAGCTTTGGTATAAAGAAAAATTTTCTAAAAACAGTGAATGGGAAATTCGGGGATTCTATATCTTGATACCCAAACTATCAATTGTTCTGCCTTGTGTTGACAGTTTTTGATTTCTTTCTGACTGCTACATCTGATGGTTAATTATTTTCTCTAGTTACCATAGCTCCCTAGTTGGCAGAAGATCCCTTAATAAATTTAGCCTGCTGCAGAAGCTTTAACTATCTCCACTCATTCCTCACTGGATATAACTTGTATACACTAAAGCAAATACAACAACAACAACGACAACAACAATGACCAACAACACTATCCCTATGGAACTAGGGTTTTGCTACTGAAAGGAGGAAAAGAGTGAAGAACAGGTTTGACTATTGACCATGGTAGGAAAAAGGCCTGGGGACTCACAGGGTTATTTTCTTACAGGTGAGTCAATGTAAGTATTTTGAAGGAACTTCAGATATCAACCTTGAGAAGATACTTTAAGGATGAGTGGGGGTTTGTTAGGGATGGTAGCTTTAAAGAACAATATAAAATCTCATCATCTATACACTGGTGCTTCGATTTCATTTCAATTATTTTATGAGTAAGATTTATTTTGACTCAAAATTGTCTGAGTGGTATCAGGCATTTATTTGTATTGATGGTTTGCCTAAAAATGATTTTTTTCATGAAAAGTTGATTTTCTTATTATTACATTGACTATTTCTGGTCCTATTCTAGGAAAGTCTTTTTTCCTAGACTTACACAGGATGTTTGGTAAGTCATTCATTTCATATATATCTTTCCATACAATGATTTTGACATCATCATGCTAAGGATTGCTATGCTAGTTTGCTGATTTCCTATATTGTCTATCTTTCCTAAATTTAAATGACTACAGTGCTTCAACAGTTTCAATAATTGATTTAACCTTACAAGGTTTGCTTTCTTTATGGTATTCCTTCAAATGAAAAAAAAATCTCCTCAGATAATTCTCAAAATTTTAATGATATTTTCATTCTAGTATGCCTGTCGAATGTTGATAACAATTACTTAACATTTCTACAGAAGGATAAAATAAGAAATGTATGAACAAAGATTTAACATCCAATGTTATATTTTTTCCATTTAATACTTACTGATTACCATTGCTGTATCAGAATACCAATATGATGTAGAAAATAAACCTACAAATAACATAATTTTTATTTTACTGTGTAGTATCAGAATATTATGAAGTATCCAAGTGAACCAGGAATGCAGATAGAGGGGCGTTATGTGGGGAACCAGGGTCTACAGTAGCTGAATGTTGGAGTGGTAGCTGAAGCAATCAAAGCAATGGTTCTAAAGGCTCACAGGATTTTAAAAACAACCAGGAAATGAAAATGTATAGGAACCATGGCTTTAGCTGGTAAGATGAAGAGATTTTTTTTTCAGACAACTGAAAATCAGACAAAACTGAGTATCTCGGTAAACAAGGTGATTTTGGGTTTCATACAAAGATTGGGACAGAAGTTTCTCAACAAGAGAGCATAACTGTAGCTACAACACAAGAGTTACAGTGTGACCCAGTCACAAGGAAAGGCCTAATAGACCAGTCCAGTTTATGTGAAGATAGAGTTAGAGTATCTTATATACCTACAAATAAGATTGGGATGGTCACATTGGCTAGATCTTCACAAATTGTGTTCATAGGCATTTATGATCCCCCCTTCTTTATATCTTAAAGTTTATGAAAAGAAATGTTTGGGAAATACTGTTTTAAACTACCTTATTTCATCCAAAATGCCTTTAAACTGAAAATATTCTGATAGTCTTTCAGAAATAAATAGATATGCACTGCTTCAGAAGCTTCCTGGTCCAGGGAATCAGGCTTTATTTCTTCCTAATTGCACTCTGCATTTTAATTGATGGCTTATGAAGCACAATATAGAAACCACTGTGGGTTATAAAAAAAATTTGAAGGGAGCATAAAAATCAATGTGCTTTGTGTGTCTCAAAATCATGTTTTGCAGTTTTATTAAGGTAGGAAGTTGGCAGTATTGGAATCCAGAGACCAGTTAACAAACTACTGGGCCAGTTCACAAAGCAGAATCCTTATGAAAACATTGTAAGTGGAGAACAAGAGAGATTTCTAAAAAGTATGAGAATATTAGTGCAATATAAGCTGAGTTAAATATGAGCAGATAATGAAATCCAGATCAGTGCAGGAGAGAGTAGATAATGTTGCCATAGAATAATCAAGCATCCAAATGTGATGACCGTATTCCTTGGAAATATACTTTTGAAATACAGAAGGATAGGTATCTATTAGCAAAGGTCAACACCTCCTGACACAAGATAGTAAAAATGTTAAAGCAAATATTTTAGCTTAAATAAAATTATACCTGAGAACATTTGGCTAGAGTGCAATTCAGTTAAAAAACAATAGGGTTATTTCACTATAAATATTGTTCATAAGTGTCTCAACAACATGATCATTTCATCAAGGGGATAGCATCAGAATGAAACTGAGAACATGGTATAAACTACTATCTAGCTTTAATACTGAGAAAAAAATGTTACCATAGAAATAACATAAAAAATTGTCCACTTCAGGCATCATAGGCTTTACCCTGTTAACTTGGGTATGTTCGTTGTTTAGCTCTCACTGGGCAATCATACTGGTGAGACTCTATGGCTATAGCTTCTGACATCACTAGGAGACACAGTCTTACAGCAAACTCTATGATCCTCTGGATTCTACAAATCATTGTGTCCTTCTGCAAGATCAGCAAGTGTATACCAGGTGGTTTCAAGGGAGAAAAGAGAGGTGAGACATAATATAATTAAATTATTATAACAAAAATAAAAGAAAAATTTAAAGAAAATCAAATCCCAAAGCAAGTGACTGTCTTAGGAACCAGAAGATAATTCTGGAACAATTTCTGCACGTGTGAGTTTAATGGAAGATGAAAATCAAGACTTTACTGCATGCAGGGCCTTTTTTTTGACCTCCAAATAGAGTGTACTTATTTTAAAAGTGGAATATGAAAGTGTTAACAATTTATTAGTCTAAAAACCTATTTCAGATTGTCTTCTTATTTTATTTTTCAACATCAATTTTTTTCTCCACATGCATTTTTCAAAAGATTTCAACAATAGTGAAAGCAATTAGCTGTTTGTATCAGAGTAATGAGTTAAGATGAGTGATTATCAACTAAGATACTGTTTTATAGCTTTTTATTAGACACACACACACACACACACACACACACACACACACACACACACAAAACTAAAATCAACCATTCAGCATGTCCAATGTGACCGTGAGGGATTCTCATATTTAGTTGCTCTGTAGATTGCCCAACTATCTGCATGTCAACTTGAAATAATAAAGACTAATTCAAGATTTTTACTCTTTCTAAACATTACATAGATGTTATGTACCTTAGTCTCTAAGCAAAAGTAAGGTTAACATATACCACTAACAACTTAATATAAACTAGCAACTTAATTCTAATATTAAAAACTAAGTCTCAAGACATTCTGGCATTGACATGAATGTGTGTTCTAACACAAATATATTTGACTGTTTATTGAATGCATGCAGAGCAGTAATGTGTTGGAAAGCTTGGGTGTCCTATTCCATTTTCTTCACTTGCTTTTCTGTTGATCACAAAGAAAAACAGCTCTCTGAAGAAGCATAGACCCATCTGCTTCTTGTTTTGTGTGTGTGTGTGTGTGTGTGTGCTTGAAAGTTTCAAATTAATTTCCAGACAATTTGTAAAGCTGATCTAAAAGAACTTTAATTTTTAGACTTGGCATGGAGACGTGAACCAAAAATCCTGATTCTAAACTTACTTTTGCTGAAATATTTGATAATGTATCATCACATTGCTTTGATTCCAAACAAAATTATTTTTGGATTTAAAAAGTTTCTGCAATGTAGATGTACTAGAATCCAATTGAAAAGGAAAAGCACCATATTTTAATTTATTTAAACATGTCTACAGGAATTGCTTTGTAATGTGTAAATGCAAGCTTCTTTTTATATAATCATTATCATTTATAAATTGGTTACACATATTCATAATTATAAAATTAACTATAGATATATTTGTATTTTGTTAGTTTTCTTTGCCAAATGATCACTAATTTAGAACAGTGGTCCTCAATTTTTCTATTGCTACCATGTTTTCATAGAGTCCCTCAGGTTGTGCTGACTACCAACCATAAAATTATATTCATTGTTACATCATAGTATAATTTTGATATTGTTATGAATCATAATATAAATATGTGATACTCAGCATATCTAATATGTGACACCCATTAAAAGGTCATTCAGCCCCCAAAAATGTTGTGACCCATAAGTTAATACCCATTGATATAGAAGAAAATAATATCTGCTATTAAGAAATTAACTCAGTTTTCTTTGCACAAGGGAATTAGCCTGTCAAAAATCAAATTTGGAGCTTTTAAATTAATAGGCCACTCAAGATTTTTAGTTGGAAGTATCAAAGTGACTGTTAGCAATGACATTAAAAATACAGACAGACTCTTTTATTCAATTTGAATGTTTATCTTTCCTTTGAACTGGGGAGCCTCTGACCAAAGTCTATGAAAATATCTACAAGCATTAGATCCAATACTTCAACAAAAGATGAGCAGAAAATAAAACAAGATGTAGATCTCAGTTTTTTTGTGGAGAATCAGAGTGTGAACTCAGAGATGCCAGGCTGGTACATGGTAGGGAAATGCTCTAACACTGATCCTAGGTCCTGAGTGCTTTTGCTACTCCACCAACTGACTTATAAGCCATATGTCTTGTAGGAGAGAGAGAGAGAGAGACAGAGAGAGAGAGAGAGAGAGAGAGAGAGAGAGAGAGAGAGAGAGACCCACTACTCTCTATGGTAACAAGCAGGAGCTATAGGTATATAAGTAAGGACTTCAAGGTGCATGGAATTAATGTTAACAGGTCCTGAGGAAAATATTTTGCCCAGCTCAGTGACTTTTTTTATAGTATATATTGGAGGATTATGTTGGAAGTATAAAAAGCATCGTGTTGTAAAGAGATAGTAGGTCTTCTATTTGTAGAATTGTGTGTAGGACTTGAGGAAGCTCATTATCCATAACAGATACCACATTCCCATAGACCTTGCAGAAATGAAGGGTGAAGAAGTTAGATTTCCACAAATGAGAAGGGTAGAGCTAATATATTCTCAATTCAGGTGTGGAATTTTGGTTTTGTCAGTAATTAGTCCTTTATCAGGAGTGAATAGACATTTGTTCACAACCCACCAGAAAACATAATGCAACAATAACAGGAAGATTTACCTGGTCTTTAAACTTTTTATTATAAGTTATAACATATGTGTTATAATTAGCCAGTAAGAAAATGTTTGCTGTATATTCCAAGAAAAGCTGGCAATGAAAAACTGTGTGTAGGAACATTTAAGTAAGATAAACTCATTCATAAAGAGTTGGGAGAACTGAGCTGCATCTTATATAAGCCTTTTCAAGGGTGAAGGTCATCAGCATCTATGTTTTCAACTTTGAGAATAGAGCACATCGGAGTTACTTAACTAAGTTGCAAATTTCATGTTATGGTTGCACATAAATCACAAGTAAGCCACTGATAATTCTTATGTAATTCCATATTCAATACATTATTTGTAGATTTCAAGTCCATTTAAAAAGATTTGTAAGCCATCACAAAATCTGAGGAAATATTGCTACTTACAAAGTATATGTACCATTCTAAATTATATAAATCATAGTGTGAAGACATTGTAAATAATTTGAATGGCAGAATGTAGGCAGAATCTTTCATGTACTGTGTAGAGGTACCACCTGTAAATAAACAAATGATGGCCTATCAGTTGAGGCAGGAAATAGGAGGTAGGATTCCTAGTAGAGAGAGGAACTCTGGAATTGAGTCAGGTGTGTGAAGACATTCACTGACAACTCTAAGAAGACAGACCTATGAAACTGAGAAGAGGTAACCAGCCATACGGCACACATAAAATTGAACACAACTGATGAAAACAAATGCAGAAACCAACAGCCAAACAGTAGGTAGATCCAAACAATTAGAGTCTTGTAGAAGAGTTTGGGGTGGGAAGAGGATTGAAGGAGCCAGAAGGATCAAGAACACCACAAGAAGACCTGCTGAGCAAGCTAACCTAGGTCTCTGGAGACTCACAGAGACTGAATCACTAACCAAAGAGCATGCATGGACTAGACTTAGGCCCCCTACTTTGAGGTTACAGATACACAACTTGTTCTTCATGTAAGTCCCCTAACAATTGGAGTGAGGGCTGTTTTTTATTTTGTTGCCTACCTTTGGATCCATTTCCCATAAGTGGTCTGCCCTGTCTGTCCACTCAGAAGACAGTTATGCTAGGATGTTGTCTGCAAGTATAGCAGAGTATCATTAAAAGTGTCAGGGGTTGGCTCTATTCCATGAGGTGATGCACAAGTTGGGCCAGTCATTCGTTGGCAATTTCCTCAATCTCTGCTTCATCTTTATACCTGTACTTACTGTAGGAAGAACAAAGTTGGGTCAAAGGTTTTGTGGGTGGGTTGTTGTCCCTCTTTCTTCCCCGGAAGTCTTGCCTGCTATAAGAGGTAACCTCTTCAGCTTCCATATCCCACACTGGTAGATGTCTCAGCTTGGGTCACCCACATAAACTCCCAAAAGCCTCTCCTGTTCTAGAGATTTCCCACAGTGATTTCCATTTTATCTCCTAGTCTCCCCCCACCACTCCTGCTCCTCTCCAGGCTACAATCCACAGACCTAATGATTGCTTAGTCATAAGGAAGGCCCAAGGTAAGATGCTTGAATCTTACCCATAAGGGAAAATAAAATAGATATCAGAAGTAATAAAGTAATATCTTAGTTAAAAAACATCTATGCAATTGTTAAGTGAAATTAATCAAATGTGGCTATGATTGTCCAAGTAGTTTTTGTTATATTCACATACTTTCATAAATAGTTTTTCCAACTAGGGATAAGATATATCACACACACACATATATGTATATATATATGTATATATATGCACATATATGCATATATGTGTATATGCATATATATCATATATACATATATGTGTATATGTATATATCAAAAAATATATATATTTTAATAAAATATGTTTAAAGACGAGCATTTCCTCTAAAAGATAAGAATTTTTTTATTGACACGCAAGAGTTCTTAAAAACTCACATTTATTTTCAGTAAACTCTTCTTGGTGAAAAATTTAATAAATTTTAATATCTTATCTAAAGCTCTTTTCAATGACATACTGTAATTATAATATTAAAGCTACATTTTCAAACACTATGTTTTACTTTTCCCTGATATTTAGGCTTAACTACTCCCATAAAGCTGGATCCCTTGGAGACACTTTATAAAGGATAAGTGAGATTACAAATGCTTGTAATAGAAGTCTTCTTAATTATTTTTGCTAAACTCTACAAAGCTTGGAAAGTGAATTGTGTGCTTTCAGTTCATCGGACTTAGTCCCCTCTTTCATGTTCACTTGTCATTTCTAGTAGAATTGAAAGCACAGAGAGATGATGTCAGAAAGGGATGCTTTGATAACAAAAGGAAATCATCCCTCTCCTGCTTGCACAGAGCACTCAAATGATGAGGCTGTTTCATGGAAGAGGCAGCTCAGATGCATGGGAGTTTTAAGCAGTCTGAGAAGCCCCGCTGGGCAATCATTCTCTGTATTTGGAGATGACAGAAACGATTGCTACTGGTTGTAGAGAGTGTCTCCTCGTGTCTATATATACAGACAGAACAGGTACTCTGTCATCCTGAAAATCCTTCTCTCCCCGCACTCTAATAACTTTGATATACATTTATTTTCTTCAGTTCATTCTTAACCCCTAGTGTTAAGGACATAGCAACTAAAACTGAGTTTGTTAGACCTAAAAGTAGAGGCATAAAATAATGTCTATGCAGACTTTTCCACCTTCTCTGTCAATAACTCTTAATTTATTGATCTTAGTACATTCGTTTGCAATGTTCAGAAGAAGCTTTAGCTAGGGGCATACAATAGGTTATTCCATTAAATAATTAGCTAGTCCTTAACACCTCTTCACACAGGAAATTATGTGAAATTTATTACATGATGGCAAAGGTTGAAATTAAAGTGTTCCAAATTGATCTAAAACTGACACAAGGATGCACAATAATTATAATTTGCAAGCATTGTTATGTTAAATATACCATTTACAAGGACATTTTCAAATTTCATAAAGCATTTAAATTTGTTTAAGAAGACAAGGACTTTAGTAGTTTTTATTAGAGAACTATTATAGTGTTTATATTTTATTTGCTTATTTTAATTTGTATTCTATAGCACAACTATTCAATATGAGAAAGATACCAGTATCTGTAGTTTTAAACACTTTAAGAATTCCATCGATTGTAATTTTGTAGATATAAACACTTTGATTTCTTAGTACCATAGCAAACATAGTAGTTGTTATGTTTGCTTAACGGAAGAAAGCATGGTTTAGAAACATTTAATTTCACAAAATGATGTGTCCAGAACATGCCAAATTCCAAAGGCTGTCAGCTGGGTTGTACTGAAATAAAAACTATGGAGAGAAAAATTAAAATCCAAATATTCTGGATCTTCTAAGAATTGCTGGCACCATGATAATTTAAACACATTTGAAGGCTTCCATTTCTCACTAAGAATCCATTTCTTTAAACTTCTTACTAATTGGAACAGTACTTATCTCCTTCACAGCCTGTGACATTTCCATCACTCCCAAGTGATAAGATACCCCCCAGATAAGCATTTGTGTGATATTCAACTCTGAAGATATCTTCACAAAATTCTGACAACAGTATTTATAGGAATTTTTTTTTTTTTTGGTTATGCAAGTGTCTGCTGCATGTTCTGAGCCTCAAGTTGTCTTCACTGTGTCATAAAGGGGTTTGTCCATGTGGATTTAAGACAATAAGCTATGTACAGAGTGATCTTTTGTATGTAGTAATCTATGGAGTCATAGATTGCCAATTCCTGGACCATTTTGATTTCCTTCATGATGCTAGATTAAAGGTGTTCCAAATAGGGTTTAGATGGGAAGACCGGCATGACCAGTTGCGTCTGTGAGTACCTACGTGAGCTCTATGAAGATTCCTGCAAAAGCTCCCAATTGCTAAGAACAGGAGAAAACACATGCGTATCGAGTCTATGCAATGCAAAGTCTTTAAATCCAGAGCTTACATAAAATTGAGTGATGTCCAAAATTTAAAAAACTCTTAGAACATTAACCATCTAAACATTGCTCACAGAAAGCAAGGAAACAATATCTAAATGTATACAGAGTAGGAGGTCCAGTATCACAGTTGATTTTAAGTATAACAAACTCAACTATTTTTCCTTCTTTGTTTCTATAACCTCTCTGAATTTGAGTTTAGTTTTAAAGTATAAGCCAGGCATTTATGACTAAAGGACACCAGACTATGAAACAGAATCAAATACCATTTATTTTCATGACTCTCCTCTAAAAGACCCAACAAGCAGCTGAAATAGTAAGATGAAGCTATTTAGACCCAACCAATGGACAAAAGCTGGTGACCCCTATGATTGAAATAGGGAAAGTAGACGCTGGAAGAAGCTGAAGCGGTGGGGGCGGAGGGGGGAACCCTATAGGAAGACCAACAGTCTCAACAAACCTGGACACACTAGATCTCTCAGATACTGAGCCACCAACCAGGCAGCATACACCAGCTGATATGAGGCCCCCAACATATATACAGCAGAGGAATGCCAAGTCTGGCCACAGTGATAGAAGATGCATATAACCCTCAAGAAACTTGAGGTCCCAGAGAGTGAGGAGGTTTGGTGGGGTGGGGGTTGAGAGGTCGGGACATTCTCTTGTATATCTGGGGGTGGGAGAGGAGGGGATTTACAGGATGTGGAATAGTCAGAGGGTGGGCAGAGACGGTGATAAAATCTGGACTCTAAAAAAAGATTAAAGAATAAAAAAGGATGTATTAATAAAATAGTAGTTAAAAACTCTCCAGCTGTTGGGGGCCGACTTTTAGCAGAAAGCAGCTATCAGCTTTGCAGCCATCTTGAGCCATATACCATGACATGAGACTTGAATTACAATAGCCTACAACAGCTGAGAACACTCCAATAATCTTGGTTTAGATACCTTGAGATTAAAGGCGCGTGAGATTAAAGGGGTGTGAGATTAAAGGTGTGTGACTTAAGAGTATGACTTAGAAGTATAGAGATCAGAGTTAGAGACAAGACCTAAGGGCATGATTAAAGGTGTAACTTAGAGGCGTGGCTTAGAAGTAAGACATATAAAAGGCAGAGACAGAACAAATCAGAATCAGACATTAGGGAGACTATAGAAGACAGAACCAGAAAACAGACTATAGACAAGAGAATCAGACACTTCAGAGAGTACAACTTGGAACTAGGAATTAGGTTAGAGAGAACAACTTGGAGTTAGTTATTAGACATTAGGCAGACTATAGAAGGAGAATCAGACAGGAGACACTTAGAGGAAGAGAGACTGAAGAATAAACGGGATTGAATCACACCCTGTCTGGTCTCCATTCTTTGAGTCTGCCCTCACCCTCGCTCTTGCTGAACCCTGACCTGCAGACCGGAGCAGCAGCTTGGGCCGGGATACAGTGGCCGCCCAAACGTGGGTTGGCCCGGGCCTCAACATTTTGCCTGGGCTGCAACATTATTTTGGCCGCCCCAACGTGGGACTCGAGCTTGGGCCCCAACATCCAGCAGTAACTTTAGTCTCATAAAGAATATCTGAAGACAGTTTAATTTCTCCTCGAAATTCAAATTTGGTCCTTTACATTTTAAATTCCACAAATATGCAAAGCCCTTGTTTGATTAGGCAACTGGAGGGAGAAGTGATACAGAATGTAATCCAAGTTCTTGAAATGCTAATTCCAATGCTTCTCTATTCTCATACTTATACCTAAATAATATTTCCAAAGAAGTTCACCAAAGCTTTAGGTTCAACAAAGTTACTTGGTTACTTTACCATTTACAATATAATTAATGAAAAAAATACGTTATGTAATAATTATAGTTCAAGAACAAATTCTATTTCTATTTGATTTCTAAACATGTTTTGAATTTTTTAAATTTGACTTTTTTTTTAGGTGTCTGTGAGTGTCTCTGTGTATGTGCCATGTGCCTGTAGATGTCTGTATTCAGAAAATAGCATGAGATTCTCTCAGGCTGGAGTTTTAGACACTTGTGAACTACCCAATATGGCTACTTGGAACTGAACTTATGACCGTGGAGCTATTATTTGCTGAGACATCGTTGATGCTCCTAATCATTCTTATATTTCTAGTAAATTAAAACTTTGTTGTCCCTTATATTACATGATATTAATAAAAATAGCACACTTGATTTAATGTTGAGATTATATAATTATAGTTTTTACTTATTTATTCATTACCTGATATTTGGATAGGTTTTCTTCTACATTTTATAACTTCAGATATCACCTTTGAATGTAGTATTTGGTGAATAATGAACATTTTAAATATGTTATACAAATATTAATTCTACATTCTCCAATTTCCACTATTTTAATCTTCTCTAATATATTATAAATTGTTGGTATCCAAGACAGCTAATTGTGTGAGAACAATTTCAGGGTCTTGAGAGATGGCTTAGTGGTGCAGAATACTCCTGTACCTTTAAATCTAGCATCAGACCAATCTCCATGATTTTCAGACCAATCTAGTCTAAATCACACATTTCATCCTAGCCAGAGATACATAGTGAGACTGTGTCAAATGAACCAAAAAACAACCAACCAAACAAAAACAGAAAAGTCACCTTCATCAACAAAACACTTGCATCTTTTTTTTTATTTTTTAAAAGAATAATCTTTAATTTTAGAGTTTATTTTCTCTCATGTGATTTAACATACATATGTAAAATACATTACATATTACTGATACGTTCATCTTTTTTTATTATTATTTTACTGGATATTTTATTTATTTACAATACAGATGCCATTCCCTTTCATCATTTCCCCTCTCTAGAAACCCCTATCCCATCCCCCATCCTCCTTTATGCTTTTATACCATTTTAATTACACGTATGTACTAAGGTCAGTTCTAAGTTGGGGGAGTAGCAATACCATAGATGCAAATAGCCATGGAACCAGCAATACAATAAACACAAATTGTCAAAGAAAAGCAAGGCATTAAACCCAATTATGTAAACACTCCCGTGATCAATATTTCTAAGGGCTTATCTGGATGACCAAAGTATCTGAGCCTGCTTTCCTAGGAAGTAGGCTTCAGACATGAAAATAATCTTTTTATCTATTTTTTTAATGTTTTAATGTATGAGTATACTGCAGCTGCTGCATTTCTTCCAAAGGACTGAAATTTGGTTTCAACTTTCACAAGGGCATGACACAGCAGTCTGAAACCACAGCTCTAGGGGATTCCTAATCCTCTTTTGTCCTTCACCAGCGTGGGTAAGCATGTGTGCTTTACACACACACACACACACACACACACACACACACCAATATGTAAAACTTTAGGAGAGAATGAGACTCAGGTTTATTACCCTCAACATCCATAACCTAGTTTCACTATTGTGATATTTGGAGAGAGGGTTGAGGGAAAATGATTACATTTAGAATATCATGTAAAGATAGGGTTCTTGTGATAGGCACAGTATTCTCATAAGAAGAGATCAAGGAGCTTGATCTCTCTTCATCTTCACAAAGTACAGGTTATATGGTCATTTTAAAGTAGTAATGTCTACAAGCCAAGACAATTCTTCACTAGAGCTCAAGCCTATTGGCATACTAACCTTGGATGCCTCTTAGAGCACATCATTCCTAGAGTCAACATCCTAATCCATGTTGCTACAGTCCTCTTATCCTACTTTTACCACTAGGTATTGCTCCAAACAGCTAACAGGCCATCCCTCTGACTTTGCAGTCATCAAGGACTAAAGTCTACCTTTTCTTTCCATTGCCTGGGAATAAGGATATCTGACTAATGACACCAAGTAGAGAATTTTTATTTACTATGAATTATGCCTACTGGAGTAGAATCTGTGTCTTCTTTCAGAATTGTTAAGAATATCCTTGCCTGGTAGAAATGGAAGACACTTTTTAAACATATTTTAAATTGCTACTATATTCTATGTTTTGATAATACATGTATTACTTTGAAGAATAATTTAGATTAGTAACTTTCTTTATCAAGGCTTTTCTTTCTCAAATCTGACAGTACACAGCCTTTCAAATTCTGAGAGTTTAGTTTTCTGTTATTTAAGACACTTAGTTTATGATATTTTGGTATGGCAAACCAAAAAAAAAAAAAAAAAAAAAGATAGAGTGATTAATTTAAAAAGCTTATTTCTGGGCTAGGTGTGATGGCAAATGTCTTTAATCCCAGAACTCAGGAGGCAGAGACAGAAGGATCTCTGTGAGATTGAAGCAAGCCTTGTCTACAAAGCAAGTCCCAGCCAGAGCTATTATACAGAGAAAGCATGTCTCCAAAACAAACAAATAAGCAAAAAAACAAAGCACAAAATTTATTATGTAAAGTTTTCATTTTGTAAATCTTTAATAATTCTTATGATAAATGTAATATTTTTCCTTGTGTCTGGTAATGTCTTTTTCTATTGAAGGCAAAACAAACAAACAGACAAACAAAATAACAAATAAACAAGCAAAAGAAAAAAAAAAAACCAAACCAACCAACCAAACCAAACTATATGCTGAAATACCTCAAGTGGCTTTAGGAGATGGCGACCTTTGGAGGCTGTTGAGAATATGAATGTGAAATTTTCATGAGTATGACTAGCATGCTTCTCAAAGATACTATGGTGAAGTAGATAACTCTTTCCATCAAATAAAGATGAAAGTAAAGGTATTATGTATGGACCAGAAAGCCTGAACTAGACAGTGAGTCCTCTGGCATTTTGATCTTTGTAGGAGAAGGATGCAAGTGTTGAAGGGTGGACCTTGGAGAAATGGGAAGTGTTGCTTGGTACTTTGTAAAGATTGCATTCAATTCTTTTCTATGAATAATAGCTACTCTATGCATATATATTTTTACAAAAATGTATTAGGAATAAGTAAATGGAATACTAAACCCCAATATCACATGTCAGCAGAATCAGTTTTCTCTGAGGAATTCTCCTAATGGTGGACTGTGACCTGGGATGTAACCCAAATAAATTTTTTCCTTCCAAGTTGTGTTTGGTCTGTGTTTTATCATAGCAACAATATAAAACCAGAATACATAATAGATCAGTCTTTGGGTTTTGGAAATGGCCATATTGACTTTTGCAGTGGATAGACTAGTTTACAAACACACTAGCAATCTATAAATTTTCCATTTTGTCCACATTTCCTTGATCACATATTAATTATTTTCTTAATGACTGCTATTCTTACGAGATAAGATGGAATACTCATGTGGTTTTAATTTGCACATTTCTCATATCTAGTCAGGGTGAACAACTTTATATGTTTATTGACCACTTGCATTTCATATTTTGGAAAACATATTTCATTATATTCGCATATTAGTGGATAGGGTTATTTGGTTTTTTTTTTTTTTTAGATTTTTGCCCTTTATATATTTTAGAAAATAATCTATAGCTATAAAAGTTATTCTTTCATTTTGAGGTTTATCTCTCAGTGTATCCTTGTTTCGGGTCTTATGAAGAATGCTTTAAAGTTCACAATGTCCCATTAGTCAAACATGTTAACATTGTTTCATTAGTGACTGAAGTCCTAGTCAGATTCCTATTCAGAAAGTCTTTGACTATATTTGTATTTTTTCTCTAGTACATTTTTATTAACATTTTATAATTTTATAACATTTTTATCATTTTATTTATTTATATTTTCAAATCCTTCACAAGCCCCCTTACCCTATACCTCCTATTCCCCCTTTACCTCTATGAGAGTGCTCCTCCATATTCCCACAGAGTCCCATCTTACCACTCTAGCATACCCCTACTCTGTAGCATCAGTCCTCCACAGGACCAAAGGCCTCCCCTCCCATTGATATCAGATAAGGCCATGCTCTGTTACACATGTATCTGGAGCCATGGCTACCTCCATGTGTACTTTTAGGATTGTGGTTTAGTATCTTGAAGCTCTCTGGATGTTCTAGTTACTTGATATTGTTCTTTGTATGGAGATGCAATGTAACCTCTTCCTTGGTTAATTTCAGAGTCTAACTCAAAGTTGGATTCATTTAGAATAGACTTTGGTTCAGGTTAAGAAATAGGTCATTTTTCTACATATAGAACCTCAATAATGTCAGTAACTTTTGTTGAAGAGGTTGTCTTTTTTCCAGCGTATAAAAATTTTTTTGATTTTTCTGTCAGAATCACATGGCTAGGGCCCAGAGAGATGGCTTATCAGTTAAGAGCACTTGCTTTTCTAGAGGATTTAAGTTCTGTCCTTAATAGGGGCATGAGATTGCTCATAACAACCTGTAATTCTGCTCCTAGGATTTCAACTCTCTCATCTTCTGGGCTATGTAGGTAGTCATATACAAAATCATATATTCACACAGAGACATTCATATCCAAAGTTCAGGTGGATATAGATTTTGTTAGTATGGTTCTGCAGTAAAACTTAAACTAAGGTAGAGTAACAATGATAGCACTATTCATTTTACTCAGATTGGCTTTGGATATCTGGGGCCTTTTGTGATTTCTTATGAATATAAAGAATTTTTTGTTTGTTTATGTGAAGAATGTCACTGATTAGGATTACATTCAATCTGTAGAGTGTTTAAGGTGTGGTATGGACATTTTTACACTAATTCTTCCAATATGTGAACACGAGGGATGGTAATTAATTTTCTAGAAACTTCTGCATGGTTTTCCTCAGTGTCTAAAAGTTCACTGTAGAGACATTTTACTTTATTGATTTTTATTATGAAAAGATAAATTAAACTTTGACAAGTGTAATTTGTTTCTCTGATTTCTTTCCAATCACATCTGTTATGAAGGAATGTGAAGATTCCTGATTTGGATTAATTTTGTATCTTGTCAAGACGGAAAAGTTTATTGAATCTAAGAGTTTTCTAGTGGATTCTTTAGGTTCTCTTCCATATAGACTCATTCATCCTAAATCATGGCTACTTTGAACTCCATCTCTCTTCTTGGTATCCCTTGATTTCCTTGTCTCATTGTTCTTCGACTTCAAGGAGTACTCTGAGTAAGAATGAAAACACTATGTAAGCTGTTTTCAGTGGAAATAGTTTTTTGGTTTTTCCTTATTTAACATACCTGTGTAAATCTGTTGTGAGGAGGCTTATTATATTGAAATGAATTCTTTCTATTTCTGGTCTCCAGCTTTCAATCCTGAAATCATGCCAGATTTTGTCATAAGCTGTTGTTTGCATCTATTGAGATGAATATTTTATTTTTGTCCTTGAGTCCACTTATGTGATGACTTCAATCTATTCATTTGTGTGTGTTGAAATGTCCCAGTGCCTCTGGAATTAAGCCAGGTTTATCATAGTGAGTCATTCTTTTGTTGCGTGTTTTTTAAAAATTTTTTTGCAAGTAATGTTTGAGAATTTGTGCATTTATGTTCATCAAGGAGACTGGTACCTAGCTTTCTTTTATATCATGACTTTATGTGGTTTTAAGACTGGCTTCATAACATGAGTGTTGTAGTGTTATTTTTTTCAATTGTTGTGAAATAGTTTGAAAAGCATTGAGGATAGATCTTCATTAAAGGCTGGATAGAATTGAGCTGAACAAGGAAGACATCAATGAACATACCAAAATGGACAGGAAAAACCTGCAATGCCTCAACCCTGTACAAACATGTCTAGACAACTGAAGAAAGCAGGGAGTGGAAGACATGGTCTTCCCTAGGGAAGAACACATAAATTGGTTGTTCAGTGTCAAATGGTCAGCTCTGAAAATACATACACAAATAATACTGTACAGACTTAAAAGAAATATATATGTGTGTATGAATACATATATGTCTACAATGACAATTAATAAAAAAGAGAAAAGTGGGAAAAGATATATGGGGAGGTTTAAAGAAAATGAAAGTAAGGGAGAAATGTGATAATTAAATGAAATCACAAAACTAAAAAGTAATTTTTAAAAAGTAAATATTTGAGTTTAGGCTTTTAATCTCTTTCTTCTTTGTTCTCAAATAACTTCTTCAATTTCATTGCTTATTTAAGATCTATATGAAGTTCTTATCTCATTTTGATAACATTTTAGCAAGTCCATTGTTTCTCAAAATATACTGTTTTTCTTTTAGGTGTTACAATTTTGTATTAGTTATCTACTAGTGAATTTTGGTATTTTATTGATATCTTTTCTAATGTCACACTTTTCATTTCTATTCTTACTAATTTGAGACTTCACTCTATTTTGGTTCCTTTATCTAAGGGCTTAATGTTCTTATCTTTTTAAATAAGCATCCTCCTCTTAAACTGTTTCTCTACCACAGATAAAAACTCAATATCAAGAACAGAAACAAACAGAAAGCTTACAAACTCAAAATATTTGAACAAATTACTACTGAATAAAAATGGATCTGGACAGAAATTTTTAAAAAAGACTTTTAAGAATTAAATAAACATGTACAAAAGACCCAAACTTATGGGACAAATTGAAGGGAGTTCTAAAAGACAAGTTTAGACAAATTTATAGCACTAAGAGTCTTCATTAAAGAGGAAGAAGGAGAAGGAGAAGGAGGAGGAGGAGGAGGAGGAGGAAGAGGAAGAGGAGGAGGAGGAGGAGGAATAAGAAGAGGAGGAGAGAAAGAAGACATCTCATTCTAGCAACATAACTGAAAACCTGAATGCTTTAGAACAACAAAAAAAAAAATATACGCAAAAGGAAGATTTTGAAAAATATCAAAATAAGTAATGAAATCAATAAATAAGAAACAAAAAACAATAAAAACAGGAAGTAATGAAACATTGTTGGTTCTTTGAGAAAATCAACAAGATTGACAAACACTTATCCAGATTAACAAAAAGGTGAAGAAAGAATACTCAAATTAATAAAACTAAAGCTAAAAAATAGAAATTACAGACACGGAGAAAATTAAGAGAATCATAAGGACATATTTGAAAACCCACACTCCACCAAATTGGAAAAATCAGACAAATGGATCATTTTCTTTATATATATATATCAGTTACTAAAATTAAATCAAGATCATATATTCCAGTGAAGTAAAAATAGCAATTAAAATATATCAACCAATTAATAAATAAACCCAAAACCAGATGGTTTGAGCATAGACTTCTATCAGACTTTCAAAAAGGAGTTAATAACAATAGCCCTCAAATATTCTGCAAAATAGAAACAGAAGGATCATTGCCCCATTCATTCTGACTCCAGAGTTACTCTAATACACAAACCATATAAAGTCTCAACAAAAAAGAAAAATTATAGAACAATTTTCCTTAGAAACATAAATGTAAAAAAATCTTCAATAAAATACTTACAAACTGAATCCAAGAATACATCAAAAAGATGATCCATCATGATAAAGAAGGTTTCATACCAGAGATTCAGAAATGGTTCAATATACATGGAACCATTCCAAATTACATTCCAAATCATGGAATGTAATTGACCATAAAAAATTGTACATGGTCATCTCATTAGAAAAGGCCTTTGACAGAATCTAACATGTGTCTATGATAAAAGCCCTAGTGGTACACCTAGTGATATTAATGATACACCATACACTCTTGCTTCTTTTCTGACTCTTTCTAATAGATCAGTCTGGGAATGGATTACAACATATCACTAGTTAGTCCTAATTTTTCCATGGTTATCAAAATACTAATAACACTTCTGCTTAAATATTTCTGCTGCTTTTAGTTTCAGAATGATCAGTGTTGTTCCTTTCTCAATTAGAGAGATAGAATTTTGCACTGTGCTAAAAAATGCTTCTACTATAATATTAGTAATGTACATGGATACACACAAATAGTTATGACTAAAATTTTCTAATTACTAGCTGTATTTTGGGATGTGGTAGCCACTGAATACCTCATACTTACTTTGTTTTTTCATTCATACTACAAGAAATCTGACTGGAGATAATGTAGGTTTCTAATTCTATCCTCAAAGTTTCAATTTTGGCTGTGAACAAGATATGCATAGGTTCTTGATAATTCATAACCATGGACAGTACTTTTCATATACAGAGAAATGACAAAACAAAAGGACCCATACCTCATGAACAATAGGTTAAAATTTACTTTGTCATTGATCTCCACAGATCTTTAATATCTTTCTGGCATTTAGTTGGAAAAAATAAACTGGTAGGTTGAAAAAGCAGTTGACAGGAGGCTATTCATTTTAACTGCAACTTAGGTTTTACTATGGGAAATGATGTTTTCATGTAACCAAATTTGGAGATGCAGAAAATTTGCAAGAGCTTTTAGTCTCTAGTATATTCTTCTCTTAAAAGTTGCATTTTATTTCATTTCTACTAAATTACTAGTGTAAAATTCCCTCTCTGCAAGTTCTGCTTGCCATGTAAACTTTTTATATTTTATTTTATATTGCTTATGTATATACATGTGAGTGTGTGAATATGTTTGTGAGTGTGGAACATGTGTATATGTTTATATCTGAAGGTGATAATTTATTTCTTTAAAAGTACTGGAAGAAGCTGAGGAGGAGGGCAAATCCATAGGAAGACCAGCAGTCTCAACTAACATAGACTCCCAAGATCTTTCAGACATTGAACCACCAACCAGGGAGTATACATCAGCTGATATAAGACCTCTGACATGTATACAGCAGAGGACTGCCTGGTGGGGCCACAGTGAGAAAACATGAACCTAACCTGCAAGAGATTTAATGCCCTAGGGAGTGCAGAGGTCTTGTAGGGTGGAGATTGGGTGGGGATATTTTCTTGGAGAGGAGGGAGGGAGGGAGGGAGGGAGGGATAGAATGAGGAACTTTCAGAGGATGGACCAGGAAGGGGATAGTGACTGGATTGTTAAAATAAGTTAAATAATAATGATATTAAATAATAATAATGATGATAATAATAATAATAAATACTTGAGTGACTTGTTGATACTTGGAGTAAAAGATCTTCTGTTAATTTTTTCTTATTCTGAAACCTCATAGTTGCCTATTTTACCATGCCTCTCTGACATAGCACATTTCCCCTAACTGATCTGCTTCCTTCTACCTGTTGATATGCTTTCTTTGTGAGTGACAGGTTCCTCCTCCCTTGTTTTTCCTTTTTTTTTTTATTGGATATTTTATTTATTTACATTTCATGTTGTAGCTTCAACTTACAATCCACTTTATTTGGAAACCCTCAATTTTCCTTTGTCTCAAGCTAGAGAAAGCCCTTTGTCTTCATGGAGTACCTCTATTTATTGTGTTTCAGAATTTATTAGAATATATTGTGATTGCAAGGCTTATTTACTTTCTTTACCACACAGAAACTGTCTGAGGAAGCAGACAATATAAGTAAACCAGACTCACTCACCAATCAAGAAAACAGTAAAAATCAAAGTAGGCAAAAATCTGCCTTGTGGTTCGATGTTATATTTGTATTAAATATTTATAAAAATTAAATTGAATATTACAAATTCTGCTCTTGTACAGAATGGGAAAGAAGGCAATTTGTATGTACCATCTATTTATCTCTTTCTAGCTATCATGAAATGGATCATTGTAATATGATAGTTAAATACTTTGTGATAGTGCATAGACATTATATGAAAATTATTTTAAATAGATGGAATTTTCTCCCATTTTTTACAGAGCAAAAGCAATAATGTTTTGTTGGGGCCTTTTTTTTCACTTATAAGACTTCTGCTTATACATTATGGGTTCTGATTTTTGTGTCATTAGGGGAATTCTGTGTGTGTATCTGTGTCTATATCATCTATATGCTTCTTGTACTTTTTCTTGGCTTATTTTTTCCTTTTTTTTCTTTGTCCTACTGTATTTGTTTGTTTTTAATTTTTGAATGCTTGTTTGATTTTAAGGAGCAATAGAAAAAAAGGGTGTGTATTGTGTGGGTGAGGAGGTCGAAAGAATCTCGGAATGGGGGTAGGGAGGGGAAACTATGATCAGAATACATTATATAAAATATCCATTTTCTACCAAAGTAATTTTCCACAGCAAGTATTTTAAAAGAAGTGTGAGAAGTATAAACATTACCCATGGAAGTTTTATTTGTCAAGTCTAGATTTTTATTCTTTCTAGACTCTTATGGTTTGCTGGGGCAAGCAAGATATGGATTTAGCTTGAGTGAATATATTTAGATAGTCACATTTTTAAGAAAAGACCTGAAAGGCAGGTGAAATATCTGCAGAGTCAAATAAGAATTACCAAGAAATGGTAGGTGAGGCATACTAGGACTTGTCTCATGGCTGTCATGAAATAAATTGTATTGTCAATTTAGAAATAAGTAGTCCCTTAATTTCCAGTGGGTACGCTAATTGTTTTAGCCATAAATTCTCATTTTTATTGAAAACTACATTTTTTCTGATAGAAGAAAAGATAAAACATGAGTCTGAATCATAACTAGTTTTAATTAGGAATAATTGATATGATTAATCTTTGATTCAGCTTTCCATGCTTCACATTAATTTTTGGTATAGAGATGTCTGACTTGTTTCATTTTATATACATTGGAAGATGTATATCATTTCCCATTTTTTTCTTCAAATAATGAGGATCATAGTGAAAAAAATCCTATCTTAGGGAACACCATTGACCTGGGAATGATTTTTTTCCCTTATATCATCCTCTAGTATATGCAGATGCTGACAACTGGAACTCTTTTTCTGTTTGACATAAAGTAACATTGATTTGTTTCTTTACTTCATTATTCTAATACTAGCCTCTAGCTATTGATTGTGTCAGGAAAGTCTTTGAATGTAGGAAAAAAAATAGAAAACAGCAAGCCAAGTCTATACAAATGTCCATTCAAGGTCTACTGACAGAAACAACAATCACAACCACACTAAAGTCAAATCAAAATAACAAAATTAGTTATTTGGGAAATTCCAGTTTATTAAATACTATGTTCAACAATTTTCTACTATATAATATAAGTTATAAGTAGTTGTAATCTATAAAATAGTCTAATTAAAAATAAAGGGAGAACTGACGTAATACATCATTCAAATGTAGTATAAGCAAAACTTGATCTCAGGTCAATACTCTTGAAATGAGTGTATATATTAGTTCATGTATTTTATAAGTTTTACATTAATGAAGCATTATCCTCAAATAGAAATTATAGATTTTTAAATTTGCAAAATGACTGCATATATTTAAATAATAAGACATTTGTCCTAAAGAGCTTTTATTTTTATTTTTTGATGGTGTTCATTTTATCTTTATCTCATAAACAAGACATGTCATAGGCAGAGATCATACTCCTTTCTGGCCATAGGTGGACTTGGGCTATTATTCTACATGATTAATTCTACAGCTCTTATGTTAATTTACTGTGCCTGGATATTTGTTTTCATCTGCAGGATGTAGGTAGCCTTACTCCATACTTCACTGTTGTGGGGAGCCAAGGAGGAAATGGCAGAGAAACAGTTCACCTCAAACACAAACCTATAGAACTATAACCATCACTATCATCATCATTTGGAGATGCATAAATATATAGTTTCTGAAAGTAGTTATTTGTTTAGTATATAAATTAAAGCAATTAATGTACACAATTAAATTTCCAAATTAGCATAATTGCAGAGACAGCCACAGAAAAGTTTATTAAAGCACATTTTCATATATACATCTATAATTACACACATATGCATGCAAAATATCTCTCTCATCTATATACTTAATGCCTTGATCACTAGGAAATTTAAGCTACACAGTAACCTTTAGTGATCTCAACTTTTCTGTAGCAAAATTGGAATCACAAATTGACAGATGAGTCAATTTAATACTCAGTTGTTTGAGTATTAAATTTTAACTCTAAGCCTGGTATGTAAGTCCACAGCCAACTAACTCTTCTAAACAGGCCTTATTATTTTAGTTGAAAAAAAGAATAATTTTTATGGTCTTTTTGATAAAATTAGAGTCACTCTGGAATGATCTCTATTTCTCACTGCTAAGCTCTATTCACTTGCTGAGATCATACAAAAAGAGACTGATTCAGGAAAACATGTTTTTAAAAGATTTTTAGTTTGGCATCTTCAATGTGCTTAGTAGAATTCTAATTGTTCACCATAGCTACAGAAATAGTTACTAAGGGCATGAAGGGTGGCCTCCTCCAAGCTGATAATTTTTAATTACAGTGTTTTCTAATGTTTACTTTTATTTCTGTTATTTTACCATGTAAATATGTGAGAGATTGGCTTTGAATATGTGCTCACACATGGATAGATATTCAGAAAACACTAATTTAATGTGTGAAATACAACACAAATTTGCACAAATATCATTTACACACACACACACACACACACACACACACACACATATATATATATATATATATATATATATATATATATATATATATCTTGGTTATTCAAAAATGTAACTACACCAAGACTTTTAATGTGTTTCATTAGAAAGTAATTCAGGCTATAAATTTGATTGCTTGACATTAAGCCCTGTATTTCATAAGTGGAGCACATGAGGAAGGGCACACATGCCACGAAAGAATAGTATTCTTTTTGACAAATGATTTTCTTAGGAAGAGTTTATCACACCAAATGTGAACATAAAATAAAATATTAGAAATTGAAATGTTTCTTCAGACAGAAAATTGATGTTCAAAGAAAAACAATTGGCTTTGTTGATCAAAATTTATGGGTACCAAGAGTCAGTAAAGTGTTGATAGAGAGGAAACATTTTAAACACACACACACACACACACACACACACACACACACACACACACACACACTTTTCTACTTCTCAAATTGATATAATTTAGTACTAGACAGAAATCATGACTTCCTCACATTTTGATTAACAGGGACCAGAAGAAAAATAACTGCATCCAATATCTAGGTTCACATAAAAGTATGCAGAATTGATTAACATATTTTAATTATAAGTAAGTGATATGATTTCATACTTCATGTTAGAAACTTTGATTTGAAAATTTAACTATTTCCTGCTTAAACAATATTAAATTGTTAATTTTAGCTTAAATATTCTGACTTTGTGATATGACATTTGCTTCCTAAAGTAAAAATAAAGGGAAATACCCGTTTTAAGACATAAACTTATGTTTATATGTTGAAAACCTGCCAGTAGCATTTATACTAAAAATATTTTTAGAGCATGAAAAATACTGACAAAATATTTGCATACAAAAGTTATTTCTGGGCATCATGTCTGATAATACACAGCCATATGGAGTTGCTATAGATAGCTCTGTTATAAATTGGACATTTCAAATGTCATTTCCACAAGGGGAAAAATCAAGGATAAAACTACTTAGAGTTGTGCACCTCATTCTTCAAATATATTTAAGGTAAATTCTTTTTGGAACTATGGGTGAACATACACCAGATAGCTTTCTATCACCTCTATCTTAGAAATATTTGCTTTTATATCTCCAAGAGAAAATTAGGGTAAGAGACTTGGACAAGATCCTGGTCCACATTTCCTACTGAGACCTCTAGTTGCCATATAGATGTGTTCTTGGGCCTTGCTGTAGGAATTACTAGTTGGTTTGAATTCAGTCACTTTTACTGATGGATACAAGGTCTGATTATTCACAGTTTCATCTAAGGATGTCAAGCAGAGTCATACGCATTTGTCAACTGTGATCTGACCTAGTGGAATGACCCACTGTACTCAGAATTAATTCCTTTTCTTTTCTTCTGTTATTATTATTATATAAAATATTCTTCTCTCACAATTCATCCTGACCACACTTTTCCTTCACTCCACTCCTCCCAGCTTTCTCCCATCTCCCCTTTTTTCCAGATCCAACCCCCTTCCATTTTCATATAGAAAGGCACAGGCCTCCAAAAGACAATAATCAACACAGAAAATGAGATACAATAGATAATGCAAATGCTGTCATATTGAATAGAGATAACAGCAATAGATTCATCAGGTCTTTGTTTTGAATGTTTTGTGTTGCCCTCTCAGATTTCCTAAGTATGGTTTTCTCAAATACCATAAAGCTTGAACTTGAAGATTATGGAAATAACCATCATTGTAAATGAAATTAAATATATCCTGAATATTGTACAAGCTATGTAGATAGCACTTAAGAGAGCTAGTAAGTATATTTTAATTAACTATGTTAATTTATATAAAGTGCTTAATAATAGTAATACCTTGATTTGTTGGGATCATAAGATTTTAATAATATATAAAAGTGCTCATCATGATGTTTTCAGGTAATTTGACCATTCTCTAGAGAAATAACATATTAGATATAGAAATATTGATAATAAATAGGTCCAAATATACATATACAACATTATATATTTTAGAAAGTATTAATATTATTTTAGTTTTTGACAATATTTACAGGTATATGCTGTTTCCACCCTTTACCTTTTCTCATCCCAGTGTTCATGTGCTGAAACCCTTCTTCTACACAGCAAGCCCACTCTTTCATTAATGTGTTTTATTTATTTACTTATTTACCAACCAATTACTTGTGGCTGCTTGAATAAGCATGAATAGGTGGTTATTTTCTGGACAGTATATGAGTGGCTATACTGCTGAATAAAATTTGTCTGCATTCTCCAGCAAAATTAACTGCCCATGGTTGCTCAGTGAAGACAGAGGCCTCACAAGTATCTCACTCATGCTTGATGAAACAGGTAGGTTCAGTTTTGTGAACTAGCCCACAGCTGCAGCAAATTTATTAGGACAATAGCCATATCATGTCCAGAAGGTACTATTTTTATAGCATTCCCATTAAACCTGTGATTCTCACATTCTTTTGGCAATATCCCATGTACCTTGGAGGGGATAATACAGATATCCTATCTAGAGCAGAACAATCTACAGTCATACTCCACATCATATTTGACTGGTTTTGGATCTCAGCATGGGCCACTACAAACTACAAAATAGAAGTTTCTCTGATGAAGGCTGAGAGCAGCAGTAACCTATGGATATAAACACAAATATTTAGAAACCAATTCGATACTCTGCCTATTTAGCAGAATAGTAGTAATTTATCCCTATGGCCTATAATTTCTCATGTCATGGGTTCTTAACTTCTCACGAAGTAAAGACAGACTTCTATTAAGGTTGAGGAATCACACATACAACAAGGAATACAAAGAGTGAAAAGCAAAGGGGGGGGGGGATACTCAAGAAACCAAAGCCCATAGTCATGGATTCTTGAATAAGAATTACTGTATCAGGCATATGTTCTCTCATGCAGTGGGCATCACATCTAGTCAGAAAGTTTACCTAACTAAAAATCATGCCACTATGTCACCAGTGAGAGTAATTTGCCAGATAGGCCATTAATTGTAGTTTAACAGAGGTTTATATTCCATAGCCTAGTATAGTTAAAGACCTTTCTTCTTCATCAGTTTACAAAGACCTTTCTAGAACTAACAAAGCTAGCCAATATGAAGGAAGTGCTCAGGTTGTTTCAGCTTGATTTCCCGATGTTCTATGTCTCAAGTAAGTGGCATCTTCAGCAATAGGATCTTACTTTCATATTTTGATGGACAGCTAAGGATTGTGGTAATATGCTGTAATGTCTTAGGAACCTCTGAAATGTTTGGGCTCTTTTACCAATGGTTCAAAATATGTGTACATCCTTGTTTGTTGTTAATTGATTCACAATAGCCAGGAAATAGGAACAGCCTATGCACCCATCAGTTTATTAATGGCTAATAAAAAATGAAGTGCTTTTATTTATCTTTAAGTAAAAATTTGTTAATTTTAGAAAAATAAATGGAAATCTATCTAGCTATAAAAACTACATGCTATTGGTATAGAGATAGGCAAGAAGATCAATGGAATAAAATAGAAGACCCAGAAATGAACCCACTTACGTATAGTCACTTGATCTTTGACAAAGGAGCTAAAACCATGCAGTGGAAAAAAGACAGCATTTTCAACAGGTGGTGCTAGTTAAACTGGAGGTCAGCATGTAGGCAAATGCAAATCTATTCATTCTTATCTCCATCTACAAAACTCAAGTCAAAGTGGGTCAAGGACATCAATATAAAACCGGACACACTGAAACTATTAGAAGAGATAGTGGGGAAGAGAGCCTTGAACACCTGGGCACAGGAGAAACATTCCTGAACAGGACACTGGAGCTCATAATGTTGCAAAGCTTCCATAAGGCAATGGACACTGTCAATAGGACAAAATGGTCACCCATATATTGGGAAAAGATCTTTACCAATCCTACATCTGATAGAGGGCAAATATACAAAATTTACAAAGAACTCAAGAAATTAGACTCCAGACAGTCAAATAACCTTATTAAAAATGGGATGCAGAGCTCAACAAAGAATTTTCAACTGTGGAATATAGAATGGCTGTGAAGCACCTAAAGAAACATCTTTAGTCACCAGAGAAATGCAAATCAAAACAACCCTGACATTCTACCTCACACCAGTAAGAATGGCTAAGATTAAAAACTCAGATGACAGCAGATGTTGGTAAGGATGTGGAGAAATCAGAACACTCCTCCACTGTTGATGGGATTGTAAGCTTGTAGAACCACTCTAAAAATCAGTCTGGTGGTTCCTCAGAAAATTGGACATAATATTACCTGAGGATCCAGCAATACCACTCCTGGACATATTCTCAAAAGATGCTCCAACACATTATAAGGACATATGTTCTACTATGTTTATAGCATCCTTATTTACAATATCCAGAAGCTGGAAAGAACCCAGATGTCCTTCAACAGAGTAATGGATACAGAAAATGTGGTACATTTATACTATGGAGTACTACTCAGCTATTAAAAATGATGAATTCATGAAATTCCTAGGTATATGGATGGAACTAGAAAATATCATGCTGAGTGAGGTAATCCAATCACAAAAGAACACAGATGGTATACACTCATTTATAAGTGGATATTAGGCCACACAATACCCAATCTCACAATACCCAAGACATATCTCACAGACCACATGCAGCCCAAGAAAAAGAAAGACCAAAGTGTGGGTGTTTTGGTACTTCTTAGAAGGAGTAACAAAATACTCACAGAAGCAAATGTGAGACAAAGTGTGGGACAGAAACTGGAGAAGGGATCATCCAGAGACTGCCCTACCTGGAGATTTCTCCCAGATGGAATTACGATACGTAAACACTGTTGTGGATGTCAGGAAGTACATGCTGACATGAGCCATACATGACAGACTTATTTAAATTGTATTCTTTTTATTTTAAAGTTTTTTTTAATATAGATGCAAAGAAACTTTCTGCTGAGTGTCTATGGCTCTCTACAACTAGGCATACTTATGCGTAGGTGAAAGGAAAGCATCCACTTACTGGCATATGGTATGGTCCTGAACATGTATTAAATATGGGGAAGAGGGCATGTTTGGGCTTTTTCTGCAGGATGCTAAAGGAGCATGGTGGCCACCCAAGCAATAGTTGAGACATGCTCATGCCACAACAAAGAATGATGCTGACCTGTGAGATTTCTGAGTATCCTGACAATGGTGACTGAGAAGCTCTATTGGATATAAGTTCATGACCCACCATTGCTTACCTATACCCCTGATGGGACAAGCTGCCTTGCCTCAAGTTCTTAGACCTTGTGGAACGGAGAATACAAACAAAGAAGTTATAATGCCTTTTGTATTGTTATTAAATGTGACCAGTTATTCACACTCAATCATGGACTGGTCTAGAAATCAATCCAATATTGGAAATAACAGTCTTCATTTGGAAGCCTGGTTCTGGACATTTTCAGAGACACATATGGAAATTAGCTGCAGTTCTCTATGATGTTATGTTAGCAAGAAATAAAGTTGGGCAGGATCTTGATTTCAAACAGGTGTTTGCACATGTGTTAAGGCCCTTTTAATTGTCAAGTTAAAAATACTTTTGTTTCTTCTACAGTATTTAATGTAAGTTGCTTTGATTAAACACCTTCTAATTGTGTTTGTTTTTTTAAATCTGGCATGTCAGTTATGGAGATCTATCAACTAGATTTGTTTTAGTTCCCTGAGTATCACAGAACCTTGATATTCTAAATATTTCTTGCAAGTACTGGAAGAAATGAGTCAGGCTTTAAGCATAAGCAAGAGAGTGGGATTGATTTTTTACTGATAAAACAGCTTTAATTACATTAATTGCTAGCACCAATGCTTGTGCAATTGCTTTGACACAAGAAGTTAAGACAGCTATTTTGTTAATCATTTAGCAAAAAAAAGTTACTAATGTGTTGAATATACCAGAGGATTTAGATAGGCATTTGAAGAATGGATTGATGCTCTTTATCTTATTCAAATTACAGGAAGGATACTCAGAATTAAAGGGTAAGTAGCCACCTTGAGTGTCATGCCAAATATCATTGGATTCATGTTAGTTCTACAATTTACAGTGGTAGTCATTATAATTAGGAAGAAGTTTAATGACATGTGCAGTGTATTTGCCATAATTCTAACACCACTCAGAATGTTTTTATGATACATAGGGAGTTTATGAATTTAAAGAATGCTACTCTGCTGAGCATTGATGTGGTAGATACTGCAGATAAAATTACCCATGGCCTGAGGTCAGTATTTTTATCTTAGTCAAGCTTCAAAAATGGCATATATATCTTGATCATGCTTGTATACATCATATATAGCTTGATTCTCTTTTTGTCCTGGGAATTCTTTTTCTTTTATTCCTGCCCATTGTGTTCAAGTTTTTCTTCAACAATATCAACTTATTGGCAGCCAAGTACATGGCTTGAACATGAAAATGGACCCCCAGACAGAGTTGCATTTATTATATTGCTAGACCCTCAATCTAGAACTGACCTTAATACATGTATACAATCAACACAGTATAAAAGCATAAAGGAGGAGGGTGGATGTGATAAGGGGTTCTAGGGAGGGGAAATGGGAAAAGGGGATGATATCTGTATTGTAAATAAATAAAATATCCAATAAAAAATTTAAAAATATAGTATTTTATATAAATAAAATATAAATATAGTATTTTATATAAAATATTTTAAGTTGTGGTTATAATATAATTATATTATTTTCTTCTTTCTTCCCATCCTCCAAACTGGCCCTCACAACTCACTCTCAAAATCATGGCCCCTCTTTACAGTACCAAATGGTCTGCTCTGAAAATTCAAGTATATTAGCACAATCCATCTTATTCATATTTATTTATCAAAACACACATGTTGCATGCTTTCAGTGATATGCAGAATTTAAGTGGCACTGGTATTTCTCCTTTTTTAGCTTTATTTCTGAGTTTTGGCATTGTAAATGATGGTTGCCCACTGATAGAATATGAGAGTGTTAGTGGTTTACCCTTCTTTTATTTGTTTGATAGTTTATGTGCTGTGGCACGTACTACCAAGCATGCTGTATTTCATTTTTGGTGGATCTGAGGAAGCAAGATGCAACTTTTCTTACAGCTGCATGATAATGAATATGTCAAAAGCCTGAATGAGTTTTTAACGGGGATATTACCTATTTGAGTACCTAGATGAGAACTCACTCTTGATATCAACTTTATCAAAGCCTCACTGAAAGTACAAAAGGAACATTTGTGCTTTCCAATAAGCTACATTTAGGTTATCTCACTGTGATACTCAAAGGATTAACAGCTACACTGCCTGTCTCTGAGCTTCTCATATGACATATGTATGGCTGTGGTGTTTTTAATCCATGAGGGTGTGGCTTGCAGCTGCTTTCCTCATGAATTTTGTTGTTCTGATACATTTGAAATTGATTAATTTTGTATGTTATTTCACATCTGATTCATCTGATGAGAAATAACAACTGAGGCTTGCAGTCCTCAGTAATTCCTGAAGGCCACTTTACCCATGAAACCTTTTGTATACTTAGGACATGTAAGTACTTGGGAGACATAAAAAACAACCGAGTATCTTCATTTATTATTACTTTTCATCAGAATTATTTGTTTTATATATTTATAAGGAAAACATAAGTTTGTTCTTTGTTTATCTAAACTTTTAAATAGAGATAAGTGAAGCTAATGTTTTATTTCTTTTGAACTGAATAAAATAAGTAGAGAACTTCACATGATAAGTACTTCTAATTCTGTTCTTTAAAACAGACTCTATAAAACATCACCAAAATGTACAAACGGTCCTTCTAAATAGTATGACTTTTTAATATTAATTAATTAATTCTCTTTACATTCGAATATCTGAACCCTTTTCTCTCTTCACAGATTTCCCACATGTAGATCCTTCCCTCCATTTTTCCTGCCCCTTCTCCTTTGAGAAGAGAGAGTCCTCCTCTGATTTTCACCGCCGACCTCTGCACATTTAGTCCATAGCATACTTTTTTGATCCAATCAGTTCAAAGAATATAATTCTAGTGGAGAATAAAATTTAAGGATGAGAAAAAGGCATATTATTTTTTGCAGTATTGTAGGAAATTGATAAACATGTCTCAGTGTCAATAAAATATAAAAATGCAAGTGATACAAGTATTATAATATATTCTGTATAATTATAAATGCATGAAAAGGACCTGAATTGGATTTTTTCTTAGTTTTCATTGATTTTAGTTGTCAGAGTGAATTTGTTGGACTAACATTCAATATTTTGATATTTTAAATCATTACAGGCAATCAACCAAATTATTAGAATTGAAATCCTAAATCAATTAATGATAGGAAATTAAATGTGAGACAGGTTATTCTGAAGTTAACCTGGTAGTGCTGATAGTCATACTTTGCTTTTTTTTTAAAGGATAATTTAAATAGATCAAGCTGAGCAAAATAAAAATAAAAATCAATTTTGCTTGATACCCATTGCAATTCCTTACAATGTTTACCTTTAAAATACATAAGCCTCTGGCAAGAAGTGTATGCTCCAAATGTTATTCTCTGTCAGGGTTGCTCAGTTGTAAATAAGGTAACATTTCCCAGTGGCAGAAATGTATTCCCTTCTGTTTTATTCTTTAGTCCCACTGTTTCTCACGCTTCTAAGGATGATTTTGGAGACTATTGGAGTTATTTTGCACTTGTCTTCTTTGAGATCCCGCACATGCTTGCCTGAGGAGGTTTGCAAACTTTGGTTAATATTAATGAAACAATTTGAGGCTATGAACAGGCAGGAAAGTAAACAGTGACATCATGAGCAGTGTTACCTCCTTGTTAATGGTCTGTGGGAGGAGTTTATATTACTTTTGACCACAGGGCCCTAATCATATTTTTTCCACTGTTTATCTCAACTCTTTCAGGATTAAAGAGGAAAGATAAAAGTCCCCATTTTCTCAACAGAACTCTGTCCTTGCATCTAAAAATAAAATGCTATCAACCATCTGTAAATAAGTGATTTGCTCACCAGAACAATGTCATAATGCTCTTGTATGAGTACTGATAAATAATTTAAAACTCAAGATACTGAATAAAATCTGGATCCCTAGGGGCATTTGGAGAGTGTACCATCTCAGAGCAAAAACTACACTGTTGTGGTATGCCCTGGGTTTTATACACTTCCTTATTAACACTTTAGGGAACCAGATAATTTATACTACTAATAAGACAGAATCCAAGCTTGTGTTGAACAAGTGGGTCTCAGTGAATTTATCTTCTTGCTTACAGTCTACTGTGAACAGAAAGTCAGGGTAAGAGCTCAAACATGAACCCAGAGGTAAGAACAGATGCAGAGACCATAGAAATATGCTGCTCACTGGCTTGATCTCTAACCTTTCATTAACAGAATAGTTCACATCCAGAAAATGTGAATACCCTATAAATAAATACACAGAAACAAAAAAGGATAGAAAAAAGAAAGAAAAATAAAAATTAACAACAACAAAAAACTTACCTTCAGTTCTTCTCCTTCTGTATTTCAATTCAATTCAATCTGTGCCTTTTTAAAAACTTATCTTTTAAGTAGAGGGAAAGCCATCCAAATAGAAAGTTAATCAGCTGAAAATGATTTGACTAAGCGATCTGAGTATTTTCAATTGTAACACATTGCATTTATTTAAATTATAGCACCATAAATGATATGTACATGAACACAATATATATTATTTAATGTTCTTTGTACATGGGTGTACAACAAATTGTTTTAAAATATGGTACAACTGGTTATAATTTTATCATACAAAATGATTTTATTAGTTCTTGATGAGTTTGATACAATATGTTTGATTGCATTTACTCACCCAACACTGCCATTTCCCCATTGCCAACTTTGTGTACTTTTTAAAAAAAATTACACTAACATTGTTTTTGGAATTTTCAATACAATGTACTTTGATCATATTTTTTTCTGCCATAAGTCCCAAAGAGATTCTCTGCCTCCATACCCACCCTGGACTTTTGTTTTTAACACATTATGACCAATTTATGCTGCCCAGTTTGACTTCTCCATGCTTAATGAGTTGTGTAAATGTTGTCTTCACCTCTGATTGAGCAATACCAAACTTATAAAGCCTATGATTAACATTTTTTAAAAAATGTATATGTGCAAAAAGAAAAAGGGGGGATGGGATAGGGGTTTTCTAAGGGGGGGAATGGGGAAAGGGGATGGCATCTGAAGTGTAAATAAAATATCTAAAAAAAAATTTTTTTTTAAAATTTAAAAAAAAAGAAAAAAAAATGTTGTCTTCAGTAAGTTGCTTTACTATCACCCAGTGCAGAATAACCAGTGGTGTGGCAGCAGAGCCTAGTTTGTTTGAAAGTTTTCATTAGGGCTCCTTTGTCCAAAATCTCAATCATGTGTAACCTATTCCCAGTACTGTAAAGCTTCATTTGGTGATCAGAGATGTCCAGTAAAGGGTCTGTCTTCTCCATTGTCTGGTTACTTCATTTAGATTCTACACACACACACACACACACACACAAAGAAGGTTCTACCAAATTAGGTTCTCATATAATCGCTTAAATGGCCTTCATTTTTAGTTTTCCTTCCCCATATTCCAACCTCAGCTCATTTTTGATTTGACACTCCCATTCTAGCCCCTACTCAGCCCTGTCCATCCATTATTATCTTTTCTATGCCAACTTCTTCCTAGGGAGATCCAATCCTCTCCTAAGTTCCTTCACTTTAAACCTAACATTGTGGTTTTCTGGTTTGTTGGTGTCTACTTCTTGAGTTTTTTGTTTTTAACTATCAACTTTCTGTCAGATATTGGGTTGGTGAAGATATTTCCCATTCTGTATGCTGTATTCATTTTGTCCTTTTGGTGTTTTTCTTAGCCTTGTAGAAGCTTTTCAGTTTCTTGTGGTCCCATTAATGAGTTGTTAATCTTGGTACTTGAGCTGTTGGTGTTATTCAGGAAGTTGTCTCCTATGTGAATACATTCAAGGCTGTTTCTCACTTTCTCTTCTATCAGAGTTACTGTATCTGATTTTTTTTGTTAAGGACTTTAATATACTTGGACTTGAGTTTGTGGGGGGTGGCGAGATAGATGTGGATCTATTTGTATTCTTCTATATGCAGACATCAAATTAGGTCCACATCATTTGTTGAAGATACTATCTATTTCATTGTGTAGTTTTGGCTTCTTTGTCAAAAATCAAGTGTCCTTAGGTGTTTGGATTTATTTCTGGGTCTTCAATTCAATTCCATTGATCAACCTGTTTGTTTTTATGCTGAAAACATGCACTTTTAATTACTGTTGCTCTGTAGTACAGCATGAAATCAAGAATGATGATAACTCCCAAAATTCTTTTACTGTACAGCATTGATTTTTGTTTGTTCGTTTTGGTTTTGTTTATCTAGCATGTTTATTTTTTTATATGTGGCTGAATATTGTTCTTTCAATGTCTATAGAGAAGTGTGTTGTAATATTAATGGGAATTGCATTGAATCTATAGATTGCTTTGGTAAGATGGCTATTTTTACTATGTTAATTCTGCAGTTCCATGAGCACCCATGAATTGACTTCCAAGATCAGCTTCAGAGAGACAGCTCAACTTCATTTGGGGTGAATAAGGTCTATATAGATCTTGGGGAGTGAGTAGGGAATTCCAAGTTGGGTGAACATTACTAGCTAAGGCAGAGGCTTGGGAATGCTTCATTTTCATGAAGAGGAATTTCAGGTTCTTATTGGGAGAGAAAAAGTTGAACCTGTAGTCTGTCCATAGACTATGTGGCCTTTCTGAGAGATTATTTTGGGTTACAGATGGGAAGGGCTGATTGGCCATAACACAGTACCCAATTATCATATAAATATCATATGATTCAGCAGACTTATGTGCTAAACCAGGCAGCACTTGCAGGAAGCTTTGTGCAGCAGCATCATCTAAATAAGGTTAGGCACCTATGCTTAAAGACACTTTCTTCATAAAATTAGGCAGAGATCATGATGTCCAGCTGAGAAAAAGAGTCCTGCATTTGGCATGGAGCTTACGGAGCTTATCTGGACATGGTAGACTGCAACCTTAATAGAAGGGTCTCCCATCAGTGATCTGATAAGGTACAGGAGGGTTTTTTCAATTTGCTTTTATCTGTTTACACTTGATTTATGACCAAGTACATAGGCAATTTTGGAGAAGTTTCTTTGAGGTGCTGAGAAGATATATTCTTTTGTGTTTGGGTGAAATGTTCTCTTAGGTTCATTTGATTCATAACATAGAGCTACAATATAATTTTAAATCCAGGGTGGTGATATTTCCAGCATTCCTTTTTTTGTGGTTGTTTAGGATTGTTTGGCTATCCTGGGTCTATTTTTTATTTCTCTATAAAATGTAAGATTAGTTTTTCAATATCTGTGAAAATGGTGAAAAGGATTTCTGATGTTTTGAAAACCAACTATCCATGTAAGGTAATCTGGACTGTTGCCTGTTAACTCCACTCAGCTAGTTCTAAATAAAACATAGAGAACACCCTTATAATAAACTCCAAGCCATGAATTTGCTATAGTCCCTTAACTCACAGGCTCACCATCTCAAATTAATGTTCATTTTCATTAGAGACCTGTCTGCTCTGGACAGCTTCCTACATTGAATTCTAAGAAGAAATTGAGCATCCTTGGAGTTACTCCAGTTGTGGTGAGACAGCCACTAGGCAAGAATTGCCACTTTCCTTCTACAGACAAATTACTGTCCAGAAAAGGACACACTTGCAGAATAGTCGACTGATTATATCTGCCTAGACAGAGTAATCAGCCCTTAATAATTCTGCAGCACTAAGGTCTGTCAGATGATCCTGGGCCAGAAGGCAGAAGAACAGATGCTCCAACGTTTTGAAGTAGAGCGAGTGTCCAGGTGTTCAGAGGTCTCTATAAATTGGCTAAGTTTTAGAATCTATGCTTTGTGCTTCCCACAATTATAGTTAACTCAGTCATTCTGGATTTCTGACGGGGTTGAAAACTTATAGCTATTTACCTTGAGAGAAAAGATTTGAGTGGATGGTCGTCAGCTGATATTCATCCTAAAGCCAGGTTCAGAACTAAATGTTTTAGTTAGGATAGATGACAGAGGTGCTGGTTAGTCAACAAAAGGATGGACTGGGTACTAGGACTATCTTGTACCTCACGGGTACAAATTGGCATAATTATGCTCTAATTGTATTTTGAGAGAAAAGTTTCATTTTAACAGGAAGGGTGATGTGTAGGAGGAGCTAAGGTAGGAGGAGTACTGAAAGGAAGAAGAGGAGTAAGAAGAGGAGAAGAAGAAGGAGAGGAGAAGCCAGGTGATGAAAGAGAGAAAGAGGGGGGAGACAGGGAGGCAGATGTTCATGTATTTCCACCAGCCAAAAATAGTTGTTATATCTAGGTTGGGTAGTGGGTTACACCTCTGATTGAACAATACCAAACTTATAAAGCCTATGATTAACTTTTTCTTTAAAAAAATGTATAAATGCAAAAAGGAAAAGGGGGCATGGGATAGGGGTTTTTTAGGGGGGGGGATGGTGAAAGGGGATGGCATCTGAAGTGTAAATAAAATATCTAATAAAAAAAGAAAATGGTGAAAAGGGCATTGGTTCCCACTACAGTTGATTCTGCACCACCATGTGGTTTCTGGGAACTGAACGCTGGACATGTGAAAGTACAGTCAATGCTCTTAACCACTGAGTCATCTCTCCAGCCATTAAGTGGCATTGTTTAGCAATATTTTTCTCAGTTTTTTGATCATTTGCATATAGAATGTCTACTGCATAGTGTGTGTTAATTATATACCCGGCTACTTTGCTTAATATGTTTATTAGGTCTAGTTTTCTGTTTGAGTACTCAGGGATCTTTGTATGTAGAACCATATCATCCTAAAATAAAGCTACTTTAACTTCTCACTTTCATATTGGTATCATTTTTATATCTTTCACTTGGCTTACAGCTCTATGTAAGAATTGTAAAAATCTATTTTGAACAAAAGTTGAGACAGTGGACATTCTTGTATTGCTCAAGATTTTGATCGAAATTCCATTTTTTCTTTATTTATTTAGGTGATGTTGGCTGTGGGCTTCCTGAAAAGTCACTGCACAGTCCCTTTAATTTGTTAAGTATCCTATATCCCCATTCTCTTCAGAAATTTTATTAAGAGCAGATACTGGATTTTTTCAAAGGCACAAGTTTTGTCTAATGAGATGATTATGTATTTTTGTAATTTACTCTATGTTGTGGATTATATTTATTGATTTACACATACTGAATCACAACTAGATATTTGAGATGAAGTAGACTTGATTATGGTGGAAGATCTCTTTGGCAAGTTCTTTAACTCAGCTTGCAATATTTACTAAGATCTTTTGTGGGTTTTGGTGGCTTGAATAGGTATATTCTACATTAACTCATGTGTTTGAATGTTTGGCCTATAGTGAGTAGAACTATTAAGAGGTATGTCCTTGTTGAAGTTCATGTAGCTTTGTTGGAGAAAGTGTCACTGGAAAGGTTAGCTTTTTTAAAAAAATATTATTGCTTCTATCTTACTGGATGTTGAGGTGCTATTTGAATTATTTACTTAATCTTGAATTAACTATAGTTTGTCATACATATCTAGGGATTCTTCTGTGTTTTTTTTTTTCTTTTTTCAATTTTCCAGCTTGGTGGAATATAAACTTTTTTATTGGATATTATAATTACATTTCAGATTTTATCCCCTTGACACCTTCAACCCACCACCCAGGAACCTCCTATCCCATTGCCCCTTCTCATGCTTCTATAAGGATGTGACCCCACCTGCCCCCCAACTCCCACCTCCCAACCCTCAAATTCTCCTCCACTCAGTGTTCAGCCTTCATGGGACCAAGGATATCCTCTCCCACCTATGCCCTACAAGGCTATCCTCCCCTACATGTACAGATGGAGTCATGGGTCCCTCCCTATGTGCTCCCAGGATGGTGGTTTTGACCCTGGGGAGCTCTGGTTTGTTGGTATTGTTGCTTTCCTTATGGGGCCACAAACACTTTCAGCTCCTTCAGTTTTCTCTCTAATTTCTCCATTCGGAAACCTTTGGTCAGATCAGTGGTTAGCTGTGAGCATCTGTCTCTGAATGTGTCAGACTCTGGCAGACCTCTAAGAAGACAGCTATATCAGGCTCTTGTCAGCATGCACTTACTGACATCCACATCAGTGTCTACCTTTGGAGACTGCACACGGGATGGATACCCAGGTGGAATGGTCTCCAGATGGCCTCTCCTTCAGTTTCTGTCCCAGACTTTGTCTCCATATTTGCTCCCTTGAGTATTTTTGTTACTCTTTCTAAGTAGTACCGAGGCATCCACACTTGGTCTTACTTCTTCATGAGCTTCATGTGGTATGTGAGTTGAATCTTGGCTATTCCAAGCTTTGGGGCTAATATCCACATATCAGTGAGTAAATACCATGTGTGTTCTTTTGTGAAAGTGTTACCTCACTCAGGATATTTTCTAGTTCCGTCCATTTACCTCAGAATTTCTCGAATTCATTATTTTTAATAGCTGAGTAATACTCCATTGTGTAAATGTACCACAATTTTTGTATCCATTCCTCTGTTGAAGGACATCTGGGTTCTTTCCAGCTTCTGGCTATTATAAATAAGGCTGCTATGAGCATAGTGGCGTGTATGTCCTTGTTATATGTTGGAGCATCTTCTGGGTATATGCTCAGGAGTGGTATAGCTGGATCCTCAGTTAATGCTCTGTCCAATTTTTTAGGAAGCACCAGACTGATTTCCAGAGTGGGTGTACCAGCTTGCAATCCCAACAACAATGGAGGAGTGTCCCTCTTTCTCCACATCCTCACCAGCATCTACTATCACCTGAGTTTTGATCTTAGCCATTCTGATTGGTGTGAGGTGGTATCTCAGTGTTGTTTTGATTTGCATTTCTGTGATGACTAAGGATTTTGAGCATTTCTTAAGGTGCTTCTCAGCCATTTGAATATCCTCAGTTGAGAATTCTTTGTTTAGCTCTGTACCCTATTTTTAATAGGGTTATTTGGTTGTCTGGAGTATAATTTCTTGACTCCTTTGTATATATTGGATGTTAGCCCTCTATCAGATGTAGGATTCATAATGATCTTTTCCCAATCTGTTGGTTGCCATTTTGTCTTATTGACAATATCCTTTGCCTTACAGAAGCTTTGTAATTTTATGAGGTCCCATTTGTCAATTCTTGATCTTAGAGCATAAGCCATTGGTGTTCTGTTCAGGAACTTTTCCCCTGTGCCTAGGTATTCTTGGGACTTCCTCATCTTCTCTTCTATTAGTTTCAGTGTATCTGGTTTTATATGGAGGTCCTTTATCTACTTGGACTTGAGCTTTGTACAAGGAGATAAGAATGGATCAATTTGCATTCTTCTACATACTGATCTCCAGTTGAACCAGCACCATTTGTTGAAAATGCTGTCCTTTTTCCACTGGACAGTTTTAGCTCCTTTAACAAAGATCAAGTAAACATAGGTGTGTGTTTTCATTTCTGGATCTTCAATTCTATTCCATTGATCTTCCTGCCTGTCTTTGTACCAATACCATGTAGTTTTTGTTTTTTTTTTTTTTTTTTTTTTTTTTTTTTTTTTTTTTTTTTTTTTTTTTTTTTTATCACTACTGCTCTGTAGTATAGTTTGAGGTCAGGGATGGTGATTCCCCAGAAGTTCTTTTATTGTTGAGAATAGTTCCCACTATCCTGAGTTTTTTGTTATTCCAAATGAATTTGCAAATTGCTCTTTCTATCTCTATGAATAATTCATTTGGGATTTTGATGGGGATTGCCTTGAATCTGTAGACTGTTTTTGGCAAGATGGCCATTTTTACTAAATTAATCCTGCCAATCCAGAAGCATGGGAGATCTTTCCAGCTTCTGAGATCATCTTTGACTTCTTTCTTCAGAGACTTGAAGTTCTTGTCATACAGATGTTTCACTTGCTTGGTTAGATTCACTCCAAGATATTTTATATTATTTGTGACTATTGTGAAGGGTGTCATTTCCCTAATTTCTTTCTCAGCCTGTTTATCCTTTGAATAGGGGAAGGCTACTGATTTGTTTGAGTTGATTTTATATCCAGCCACGTTGCTGAAGTTGTTTATCAGGTTTAGAAGTTCTCTGGTGGAAGTTTTAGGGTCACTGAAGTACACTATCCTATCATCTACAAATAGTGAAATTTTGACTTCTTCCTTTCCTATTTGTATTCCTTTGACTTCCTTTTGTTTTCTGATTGCTCTGGCTAGGACTTCCAGTACTATATTGAATAGGTAGGGTGAGATTGGGCAGCCTTGTTTAGTCCCTGATCTTTCTTAGTGGTATTGCTTCAGTTTCTTTCTATTTACTTTGATGTTGGCTACTGGCATGGGATATATTGCTTTTACTATGTTTGGGTAAGGGCCTTCAATTCCTGATCTTTTCAAGACTTTTAATATGAAGTGATGTTGAATTTTGTCAAATGCTTTCTCAGCATCTAGTGAGATGATCGTGTGTTTTTTTTTTCTTTGAGTTTATTTATATAGTGGATTACACTGTTGGATTTTTGAATATTGAACCAACCCTGAATTCCAGGGATAAAGCCTACTTGATCTGATTGTGTTATTTGATTCGGTTTGTGAGAATTTTATTGAGTATTTTTGTATCAATATTCATTCAGTCTGTAGTTCTCTTTCTTTGTTGGGGCTTTGTGAAGTTTAGGTTTGAGCATAATTCTAGCTTCATAGAACAAATTCGGGTATTTTTCCTTCTGTTTCTATTCTGTGGAATAGTTTAAAGAGAATTGGTATTGGGTCTTTCTGGAAGGTCTGAAAGAATTTTGCACTAAAACCATCTGGTCCTGGACTTTTTTTGGTGGGGAGACTTTTACTGACTGCTTCTATTTCTTTAGGAGTTATGGGACTGTTTGGATGGTTTATCCGCTTTGATTTAATTTTGATACCTGGTATCGGTCTAGAAAACTGTCCATTTCATTCAGATTTCCCAGTTTTGTTGAGTATAGGCCTTTGAAGTAGGATCAGATGATTTTTTGAATTTCTTCAATTGCTGTTGTTATGTCTCCCTTTTCAGTTCTGATTTTATTAATTTGGCTACTGTCTCTGTGCCCTTTGTTTAATCTGGCTAAGGGTTTATCTATATTGTTGATTTTCTCAAAGAACCAGCTCCTGGTTTTATTGATTTTTTTTATAGTTCTTTGTGTTTAAACTTGGTTGATTTCAGCCCTGACTTTGATAATTTCCTGCCGTCTACTCCTCTTAGGTATATTAGCTTCTTTTCATTCTAGATCTTTCAGGTGTGCTGTCAAGTTGTTAGTGTGTGCTCTTTCCAGTTTCTTTTTGTGAGCACTTAGAGCTGAGTTTTCCTCTAAGTACTGGTTTCATGGAGTCCCACAAGTTTTGGTATGGTATGTCTTCATTTTCATTAAATTCTAAAAAGTCTTTAATTTCTTTCTTTATTTCTTCCTTGACCAAGTCATCATTGAGTAGAGCATTGTTCAGTTTCCACATGTATGTGGGCTTTCCATTGTTTTCGTCATTATTAAAATCCAGCCTTAGACCATGGTGGTCTGATAGGGCACAAGGGATTATTTCAATCTTTTTGGATCTCTTGAGGCCTGTTTTGTGACCAATTATACAGTCTATTTTGGAGAAGGTACCATGAGGTGCTGAGAAAAAGGTATATTCTTTTGCTTTAAGATGAAATGTTCTATAGATGTCAGTTAAGTCCACTTGGTTCATAACTTCTGTTAGTTTCATTGTGTCTTGGTTTAGTTTTTGTTTCCATGATCTGTCCATTGCTGAGAGTGGGGTGTTGAAATCTCCCACCATTATTGTGTGAGGTGCAATGCATGCCTTAAGCTTCAGTAAAGTTTCTTTTATATATGTGGGTGCCCTTGCATTTGGGGCATAGATGTTCAGAATTGTGAGTTCCTCTTGGTACATTTTTCCTTTGATGAATATGAAGTGTCCTTCTTTATCTTTTTTGATTACTTTTGGTTGAAAGTTGATTTTATTTGATATTAGAGTCGCTAGTCCAGCTTGTTTCTTGGAATCATTTGCTTGAAAATTTGTTTATCATCCTGTTACTCTGAGATACTGTCTGTCATTTTCACAGAGGTGCATTTCCTGTATGCAGCAAAATGCTGGGTCCTGTTTATGTATCCAGTCTGATAGTCTATGTCTTTTTATTGGAGAATTGAGTCTATTGATCTTAAGATATATTAAGGAAAAATGATTGTTGCTTCCTGTTACTTTTGTTAGTAGAGATGGAATTATGTTTGTGTAGCTATCTTCTTTTGCTGTTGTTATAAGATTACTTTCTTGCTTTTTCCAGGTTGTAGTTTCCCTCCCTGTGTTGGAGTTTTCCATCAATTATCCTTTGAAGTGCTGGATTTGTGGGAAGATATTGTATAAATTTTGTTTTGTCATGGAATATCTTGGTTTCTCCATCAATAGTGATTGAGAGTTTTGCTGGGTATAGTAGGCTGGGCTGGCATTTGTGTCCTCTTGGGGTCTGTATGATATCAGTCCAGGATCTTCTGGCTTTTATAATCTCTGGTGAGAAGACTGGTGTAATTCTTATGGGTCTGCCTTTATATGTTACTTTACCTTTTTTCCTTACTGCTTTCAGTATTTTTTCTTTGTTTTGTACATTTGATGTTTTGATTAGTATGTGACGGGAGGTATTTGTTTTCTGATCTAGACTATTTGGAGTTCTGTAGGGTATTTGTATATTTATGGACATCTCTTTCTGTAGGTTAGGAAAGTATTCATCTATATTTTTGTTGAAGATATTTACTTGCCCTTTCAGTTGGGAGTCTTCACCCTCATCTATACCTATTATTCTTAGGTTTGGCCTTCTCATTGTGTCCTGGATTTCCTGGATGTTTTGGGTTAGTAGCTTTTTGCATTTTGTATTTTCTTTGAGAGTTGTGTCAATGTTTTTTATGGTATCTTCTGCACATGCTCTTCTATCTCTTGTATTCTGTAGGTGATGCTTGCATCTATGAATCCTGATCTTTTTTCCTAGGTTTTCTATCTCCAGAGTAGTCTCCCCTTGTGATTTCATTATTGTTTCTACTTCCATTTTTAGATCCTAGATGGTTTTGTTTAATTCCTTCACCTGTTTGGTTGTGTTTTCCTGCATTTCTTTAAGGGATTTTTTTTGTGTTTCCTCTTTAAGGGCTTCTACCTGTTTACCTATGTTCTCCTCAGATTCTTTGAGAGTGTTATTTATGTCCTTCTTAAAGTCCTCTATCATCATCATGAGAAGTGATTTTAATTCTGAATCCTGCTTTTCTGGTGTGATAGGGTGTTCAGGGCTTGCTATGTTGGGAGAACTGGGTTCTGATGATGCCAAGTAACTTTTGTTTCTGTTGCTTATGCTCTTTTGCTTGCCTTTCGCCATCTGGTTAACTCTAGTGCTACTAGCACTCACTGTCTCTGACTGGAGCCTGCCTTTTCAGTTATCTTGCTTGTATCTGAACTCCTCTGGGTCCAGATGTCTCTGTGATCCTGTGATCCTGAGCTCCAGCTGCTCTGAGTACAGTGTTTCCTCTAAGATGTCTCAGGATATGGTGTCTCCATGGTAGCAGACCAGCTAGATGTCTGCTGCTCTGGGTGCATTGTCTCTTCTAGGATGTCTCAAGATAAGGTGTCTTCACAGAAGCAGATCAGCTAGGTTTCCGCTGCTCTGAGTGTAGTGTCTCATCTAGAATGTCTCAGGATATGGTGTCTACTGCACTGAGTTTAGTTACTCCTCTAAGATGTCTTGGGCTATGGTGTCTTCACGGGAGCAGACCAGCTGGGTATCTGCCCCAGCCACAAGGCCCAGGGGAGGGGCAGAAGGGTAGTGGTATTCCGCAGGGGAGGGGTTTGTGTACCTGGTGGGTCCTGAGTGCTCCCTGCTCCAAGCTGTAGCTCTGGGGTGTAGGGCAGTGGGCGACTGTTCTTACCTGCCACTCTGAGTTCAATGGCCCCTCTAGAATGTCTCGGGCTACAGTGTCCACACAGGAGCAGACCAGCTGGTTGTCTGCTCCAGCCACAAGGCCCAGGTGAGGGGTGGAAGGGGAGTGGTATTCTGCAGGGGTGGGGTTTGGGTGCCTGGTGGGTCCTGAGTACTCCCTGCTCCCAGTTGTAGCTCTGGGGCATAGGGCAGTGGCCAACTGTTCTTACCTGCTGCTCAGAGGTCAGTGGCCCTTCTAGGATGTCTCAGAATATGCTGTCCACAGGGAAGCAGATCAGCTGGGTCAAAATATAGATTTTTAAAGTACACTTTTATGATTCTCTAAAATTTTTGTGTCTCTTTACTATCTCTTTTTTATCTCTAATTAGTTTGTGTATTCTGTTTCTTATCTTGCTTTATTTATTCTGTGAATTGTTTCTTTATTTTATTTTATTTTATTTATTTTTGGTTTTTCGAGACAGGGTTTCTCTGTGTAGTCCTGGCTGTCCTGATACTCACTCTGTAGACCAGGCTGGCCTTGAACTCAGAAATCCGCCTGCCTCTGCCTCCCAAGTGCTGGGATTAAAGGTGTGCGCCACCATTGCCCAGCTTTGTTTCTTTATTTTTATTTCCATTAATATTAGCTCTGATATCATCTCTTCCTACTTACTTTCTGATGGTATTCATGTTTCTTGGTTTTCTTTGGTTTTTAGTTGTATCATTGTTATTAATTTGAAATCTCTCAAATTTTCTGATGTAGGCACATAATTATATCAAGTTTACTCATCACATTTTGTACTGTGTCCCATAGGTTTTGGTGTAGAATATTTTGATTTTCATTGAGTATTTTTTAAAATAAACATCATGTACTGGAAAAAATCTGGAAACATATATAGATGCACATAAATCTATATTTCATGACATAAAATCTATGATATATTTATTCTGATATGAAATTGACTTCAGCATGGCTCCAGAAATCACAAACAGAAGTGTGCAATTCCAATAAGAGTACCTATTAAATTCACTGTCTCAGAGACTCCTTTCTTTTCCATCTGTCTCTTACCTTTTCTTCTGAGTCTTTCAAGAAATGTTCTTCACAAAGTCATCAATCAACCCAAATACATTCACTGAGTGCTTCTTTGCAGCAGCTTCACTGATCATTCTGCTTTTAGTTTAAAAAAAAAAAAACATTTCATTTATCCTCAAATAAATATCTGTGACATCTCTATTGTGCTAGGGATCCTGAAGTACCTAGAGAACTTTAGTGCATTTAGCCCTTGTAATGATCCTGCTTAGATCATTACACTGCCAGGGTAAGTAAATGAAGTTTGGAGATCCTGGGTGAGTTTTTCAAACTAATAGGGTAACTCAAATCATTTGAATGTTATTTCCTAACTGCTTTGTTTCGAAACATCATTTTACTGACTTGTTTATCTCAATCATATTATGCCCCCTGTCTTCCATATTGGTTTCTTCTCTATTAGTATTACCATCTATTTCTTGGAAGCTTTTCTCTTTGTCAAGATTTTCTGTATAAATGGACTTAAATTATTATGTTTAATTCTCCCCACTTTCTTTCTTCAACATTTTCTTACTCTGTAGATATCAACACCCTCTTGTCTTCTGCACCCACATAGTCCCAATTCTTCCAGGTAATTAGAGGTAAATAAAAGCAAATAACCAAGCAGAAAAGCAAACAAAGGTATTCATCTCCCTATGCCAACTATGCTGTTATTTATACTTTACAAATATTTCTTCTAAACAGTGTTTCTAATTGGTTGGCATTGATATGAAATGTATCAAAAACTCATTGTGTTAGACCAGTATAAACCCATTTCAAGACCATTTTGGTATTGTGCCGAGTGTTAGGAAATTTTTTACTAATATGGATATGCCTTCAGGACTTTTTCATGCTTATGAATTTCTATGAGCTTGATGCTTAAGGATTAAGTCAGGCAATAAATTCCTTTCAATATGGCAGTAAGCCTTGTTGAAAACACTTATCCCAACTCTTATATTAGATAGTGTGAAATTACATAGTAGGGAACTAAAGAAACTAGAATCATGCATGCATTTAGTTTTGTTTGGGATTTCACGGTCCACAATAAAGCCTATTTCATGTTTGATTACAGAATATTTCATGTTAGATTGCATAATATTATAGATCTTATTTAATGGAGAAGTATATCATGTGCTCATATACATTTTGATGTTTTCCCAAAACAAGATGTTTAACTAATAATATTGACCATGCTATGTTTTAGAATGTATTGGAATATATATATATATATATATATATATATATATATATATATATTCAGTATAAAATAGTGCCTATGAACTCATGTTGATATGATTGAGCCATAGGGGATACAATGTGGAAACAGAAAAGAATTTTGAAAATTAAAATCAATTCATTTCATCTAATTAGCTTATTTATTTTGTTGGTTTAGCCTTGTGCTTAAGTAACTTTCATAATTTTTTATAGAAATGTATTTTCTCTGTACGAATTCATATTTTTTCAGTGTATGTAAGTTTTGGTATACACTATATATAATTAGACTAGAACAGACAGTGTGAAAATGAGAGGGAAAGAAAACGAAACTTCAAGCAAAGGTCTTCTATTTTAACATTTTTTTTTTATATTTTCTGCACATGTATTTTGAATTTAAGTTAACAAATCTGTAGCATTTCATATTTTCTTACATGTATAGCTATATATATATATATATATATAGTGACTAAAACAAAAATATGTATTATGTTGATTTGATATGAGAAAATAAATTCATTTTATCTTATTTTTATTAATAATTTTATTTGTTTACATTTCAAATGATATCCCCTTCCCAACCACTCCTCCACAAATCCTCCATCTCATCCCCCATATCCCCCTCTCCTTTGCCTCTATGAAGGTGTTCTTTCGTTCATTCACCCACTCCTTCCTAACCCATCTAGCATACACCTATGCTGGAGCATCAAGCCTGGGATGGGGGAGACTCCCAGGAATCAATGGGGTTGACTTTAGCTAAAACTCACAGTAGTTGGGATATGGAGCCTGAAGAGACTCCCTTCTGTACCTAGGCAGGAATATCATTGGCACGAGAACAACAGCTCCTCCACGAATCTTACAACCTAAAATGTATCCTGTTTACAAGAAAGGCAGGCACAGGGATGGACTAGAGACTGGGGGAATGACTAACCAATAACTGGCCCTAAAAGAGAACCATTTCATGGCAAGTACCAAACTCTGACACTATTAACGATACTCTGTTATTTTTGTAGACGGGGCCTAGCATAACTGTCCTCTGAGAGGCTCAACCTAACAACTGACTGAAACAGATACAGAGACCCACAGCCAAATTGGAAGGAGCTTGGGGATTCTTACAGAAGAGTTGAAGGAAAGACAGAGGACCCTGAAGGTGATAGGAACTCCACTGAAACACCAATAGTGTTACCTCACCTGGACCTTTGGTGTCTCTCAGAGACTGAACCACCAACCAAAGACCATACACAGGCTGGACATAGGCCTCTGGCACATTTGAAGCAGATGCACTTCTCAGTCCTTATGTGGGTTCTCTAACAACTACAGTGGGGGTGGCTATCCCTAAAATTGTTGCTGTCTGTGGAATATGCTCCCTTAACTGGGATGTTTTTGTCTGGCCTCAGTGGGAGATAATGTGCCTAGCCCTGCAGAGACTTGATCTGCTGGTAGAGGGATACTCAGAAGGTGCTTCTGACCTCTCAGAGAATAAGGGGATGGGGATGGGGTAGAGTGAGGAACTTTATGAGTGGGGACTGGGATGTGGGCAGCAACTGGGATGTTAAGTGGATGAAAAAACCAAATTCATTATATTCAATATTTAGAAAACTTTACCTTATAAAATACAACATTTTATGGAAGACAAAAATATTTCACCAATAGTTCATATAGTAACTTTAGCTCTCAGGTCTGCTTGCATGCATATGACCATACTGAACAATAATATGGAAAGATGTGAAAATTTCATGTCATTTTTTAACTCTGAGTAAGTACTTAGTAAGAATAACATTACTATAAAGGTATTATGAATTCTAAATCAGGCTTTCAATATAATTTGAGTAATATGAATATGACAATTCAGATAAAACAAAGTAATTTTACATATTTTATTTCCATTATTTAGTGATGGTTCAAATTTCAGCAATAATCTTTTGAAAAGTAATGTGATGTGTAGTGTTCCATGTAACCTATTTTATACCTGTTGAAAGACCACAAAAGATGATAAAAATTGAAAAAAACGTGTTAAATGTATTTATTTGTGTGTAGTGTGTGTGCTTGTGTGTGTGTATGTGTGTATGACATGTGTGAAGGTACAGAAGGATAGAAAAGCATCAAATATCATAAACCTGGAACTGCAAGAGCTGTAGGCTGCAATTCCAGGGTGTTAGGATCTCAACTGGGACCCTTTGAAAGAACAGCAAATGTTCTTAACCATTGAGGTATCTCTCCACAGGACTGTAATTATTTACCCAACAGATGGCAAGGGATGTGTTCTATTTGACTTAGAGCCAGTAGACTATAAAATCACCAGAGACATAGGTACATAGATACTGAAAAATCTTTATATTGTTTGGCTGGGCAGTACGTGCCTACAGTGCCAGCTACTTAAGAGGTAAAGGAAAGCAAGAATCTGAGACCACAAATCCAAGAGTATCCTTGGCAACATGTCAATAACTATCTTTAAAAACATTTAAAACTACATATCTGTTGGAAGAAATGTCTTTTGAAGATGGTCTTATTGGAAGGTACTGGTAAACAATTATCATCATTTCATTCAAATGTTTTGTGAACACCTCCATCTTAAAATCTGAATACACTGTGTAATTGATCCAGCTTTCTAATATTCTGATTTTTCTATGGTGAAATGTGGTACCTGTGACCTCTTCCTGGATTAATCTGTGGAGACACTAGTGAATCTGGCAAAAGTCAGGGTTCAGCTTCAGTGTATAGTAGCAGCATCTAGTCTTTTGCTGAACTTTGAGTTCTAAAAGTGGGCAGGAAATCATGATGTCATTCAGAATGTTAACACTGGTAGCTGTGACAGAAGTAGCTGTGATAGGGCAGAATTTATAATATTAGATTTTATTATATTTAGAATATTATGATTAGATAGACACAGTCACATCAAGGTCTTGATGAAGGAGAGCTCATAATTTCTGGGCAATCTGTATTGCTTCTAAAAGTTTTCTGTCATTTCTTTTCTTGTCCTGCATCAGTTTCTTTCTTGCAATCAAAAGCACTGATTAATAACCATGCAAATTCATCATAGTACATGTTTACACAGTACTTTCTACATACTTGACTTTGGACATATAATGTTCAAAAATATACTACAGTGTTTTATTTTCTGATATCAGTCTTACAAAATATCTTAAAAGTGTTATAATCGCCTAACAGATGCTATTGCAGTTTACGGAAGCACTTTGTAAACATTGTAACAGAACGAAGTTATTCCATGGTTCTTACCTGAATTTAGTTTATTGAATTTTAATGAAGGTTTCACTTTAGATAGTTTTCATCTCAGGTATGTGGATTCACAGAGATAAAACAGGATTTATTTTAAAATCTTTAGTTGAAAAAGTATCCTAAACTTTAATTTATTCTTTAGAGAAAAAAAAAAAAAAAAAACGGAAGGTATATACTTTATCAGCTTCTTCCACAAAAACAAATTTTATTTTTTAAGTTGACAAACAAGTAAAGAATGATTGTATAGCAAAACCTACATTGCTGCTTGTTCTCAACTCGTTGGTCATGACTTTCAAAACATCATCAGAAAGCACAGTTATCAAGATTATAATCCACTACAGTAACAAAATTAGTTATGCAACAAAAATGACTTTATGGTTGTGGGCCACCACAACATGAGGAGCTATATTAAATGGTCACAGTGTTAGATAGGTTCAGAACCACTGAACGATATTATTTAGGAATAATAAATTATACCCTGTTATTGTAAAAAATGGTTAAAAATTTGGTGCAATTAATTTTCTTTAGCATATCAAATAAAATGTTCTTTTTAAGGTTTTAAAGAATAATGCTATCTGTGGACACACACACACACACACATTGAAATACCCAACTGATATAATTAACTTTGATTTTTAAAGCGTCAGAAAAGTCTTCAGGTCCAGATTAGTTATGAGTCAATTGCACATTTTGCTATAGCTCTTAAATGTCTCATATCATATTATATCTAAAAAGAAAGGTAAACACCAAAGACATAATTTGTCTTCACTGCTGTGTCACCACAGTTCTGACCGCTAAAGCTTATTAGATTGAGTGTAGGTAAAAAGGTCAGAGCAATCAGTTTGACATTCTCCCAAGAACTGGACAAGTTATTCTGGGGACTAATGGGGGCATTTAAGATTAATATTTTCATGTGTATCTGAGTGAGACTGACTCTCACTAACTGAAGGTAAAGCTGCCTCTTTATATATAGCAGGTGAAGCCTACAGATCTTCAGACCACAGTATGGATGAATTAGATAATTTTATTCATTCATTGACAATGTATTTGTTCAGGTCAAATATGTGGTCATAGGCAATTCTAGTTGGCTTTTTGCTTCTGTGATAAAAATATTAATCAAAGTTATGTTAGAGTGAAAGGAATTTATTTTGCTGATACTTCCAGGTAATAGACAATTACTGAAGTACTTAGGGGAGGGACTCAAGATAGAAACCTAGACAAAACAAAACAAAACAAAACAGGAAAACAAAAAAATACAACCAAACAACAAAAATAAAGCTGGGCAGTGGTGGTGCACGCCTTTAATCCCAACACTTTGGAGGCAGAGGCAGGTGGATTTCTGAGTTCGAGGCCAGCCAGGTCTACAGAGTGAGTTCCAGGACAGCCAGGGCTACACAGAGAAACCCTGTCTCAAAACAAACAAACAAACAAACAAACCCAACAAACAAACAAACAACAACAACAATAAAGAAACCTAGAACAGAGAACATAGAAGACATAGAAGAGTGCTTACAGATTCAGGCTCTTATTTAGCTCCTTTGCTTATGTGTCTCTGGTTCTCCTGCCTAAACATTGCACTTCTCACGGTAGGCTGGACCCTCCTTTATGAATTAGCAATCTAGAAAACAACTTCCACAAACATGCCTGATGGATAATTCTTCAGTTAAATTTCCTTCTTTCTAGGTATACCAAGTTGATAACTAAGATTCCGTAGATTTTCATTCTGAATAAAATCCCCTCTCTTATCTATGCCTTATCTCATGAGCATTTTACAAAGGTTCTGTATTTTATTCCAATTATCCAATGGTGACTGCCACAATGCCTTTGAGCCCTGTCCATCTTCTAGTCCCTTATTCAATTTTAGGATTTATTTTTATTTATGTGTCTATGGGTATAGCAGTGTATCTTCCAGTTGTGAGAAATTTCCCTAAAAGACCAGAGTAAGTTTTTGGATGCTCTGAAGCTGTGGTTACAGGTAATTGAGAACATTTAGAACTCAAGTCTCTTAAGGTCATTTAACAGCTGAGCCAGTTCTCCAGCGTCAGTTATTCTTCTAGTCATATCAGTAGTAATGGCTAGTGATTGTGCTCTTATAACAGGGCTGATATTATTAGTATAATAATGATAATTCTTAGCTATGTCTTCTTGTTTTCTGAAGCATTTAGAGTTAATTCCACACAGCAATGTCGTGCAATAAATTTTGAGAAGATCTAATGTTACTTTAATAATAGGTCAAAACTATCTTTATGTTAATACCTTCTGTCCCATAAGTGACTAATTTTTCTGTTTGGAGAAATATGTATATTTTGAAAATTCTGTACTTTATCTCAAAATCCTTGGCACAAATATATAATCTTTGCTGACTTCTCTAAAATTTAGAAATAAATAAATTACCTGAAATGGGATCTGGTAGGGTTTTCATTTATACAGTTTTATAAAATTATAAGGTCTTCAGTTTGTATACCTTTTTAGTTTTATGGACTGTATCTTGGGTATTCTGTACTTTCTTTTCTTTCTTTCTTTCTTTCTTTCTTTCTTTCTTTCTTTCTTTCTTTCTTTCTTTCTTCTTTTGGCTAATAGTCACTTATTAGTGAGTACCCACCATGCATTTCCTTTTGGGTCTGAGTTACCTCACTCAGGATATTTTATAGATCCATCGATTTGTCTGCAAAACTCAGGATGTCCTCATTTTTAATAGCTGAGTAGTATTCCATAGTGTAAATGAACCACATTTTCTGTATCCATTCTTCTGTTGTGGGACATCTGGGCTGTTTACAGCTTCTGGCTATCACAAATAAAGCTGCAATGAATGTATTGAAACACGTGCCACTGTGACATGGTGGGGCGTTTGCATATTTCTAAGAGTGGTATTGCTGGAATATCAGGAATGTCTATTTCCAATTTTCTGAGGAATCTCCACATTGATTTCCAGAGTGGTTGTACCAGTTTGTAATCCCACCAGCAATGGAGGAGTGTTTCTCTTTCTCCACATCCTCTCTAACACGTGTTGTCACCGAGGTTTTGATCTTAGCAATGCTGATTGGTGTAAGGTGGAATCTCAGATTTGTTTTGATTTTCATTTTTCTGATCACCAAGAACTTTGAACATTTCTTTAGGTGCTTCTCAGCCTTTTGAGATTCCTTTGTTGTGAATTCTTGGTTTAGTTCTATGCCCCATTTTTTGATTGCATTGTTTGTTTGTTTGTTTTTGGTGATTAGCTTCTTGACTTCTTTATATAGTTTTAATATTACCCCTCTATTGGATGTGGGTTGTGAAGAATTTTTCTCAATCTGTAGGTTGTTGATTTGTCTTATTGACTATGTCCTTTGTCTTACAAAAGCTTTCCTCAGTCCCACTTGGGAGGAAGAAGAAAGCAATCACAAGTGGGGAGGGAGGGAGGGACCTGGGAAGGAAAGTGAATGGGCAGTGTGGGGCAGAGGGGAACCTGACCTGGTATTTGGTGAGGGAAAAGAACTGAAGCCCTGAGGGCCAGCAGAAACAATAGAAACAGGCAACCTTAGGAGGTAGAAGGTTGGGGTGGGGGGGTCCCTCCAGAATACAGCATAGACCTGGGAGGTGAGAGATCCTCAGGACTCAAAGGAAGGATCCTTAGATGAAATGCCTGACAGTAGGGAGATGGAACTTATAGAGCCCACCTCCCCAAGAAAGGGCAGAAAGGACATCAAGTGAAGGACGGGGTTGCCATCCACAGTCAAAACTCTAAGCCATAATTGTTCCTGTCTGAAAGAGCTGGAGGAATGGAAATGGAGAAAAACTTGAGGAAAAGAAGGTCCAGCAACAGGCTGAAAGTGGAAGCCAGCTTAAGGGGAGGTCCCAAGGCCTGACACTATGTCTGAGGCTATGGAGTGCTCACAAAAAGGGACCTATCATGACTGTTCTTCAGAAGACCCAAGAAGCAGCTGAAAGAGTCAGATGCAGATATTTTCATCTGAACAATGGACAGAAGCTGCTGACCCCCGTGGTTGAGTTAGGAAGAGGCTGGAAGAAGCTAAGGATAAGGGTGACCCTGTAGAAGGACCAGCAGTCTCAATTAACCTGGAACCCTGAGATCTCTCAAACACTGAATCACCAACCAGGCAGCATACACCAGCTGATATGAGGTCCCAAACACATATACAGCAGAGGACTGCTCTGTGTTCAGTAAGAAAAGATGCAACTAACCCTCAAGAGATTGGAGGCCCCAGTGAATTTAGAAGTCTGATTGGGTGGGGTGGGGGTGGGGGTGGGGGTGGGGGTGGGGACATCTTTGCTGAGACAGGGATTGGGGAGGAGGTATGGGATGTGGAACAGTTGGAGGGTGAATCAGGAGGGGGAGGGAACAAAATCTGGAAGGTAAATAATTAAATGACAAAAAAAATTATAAAGTCTTTGAAAATACATTCATTGACTTTGTTTTATTACCAGTAGTTTTTGAAGTTTTCTTATAAATCTTTTCAAGCATTTCAAAATGTGTATGTTAAGTTGTAACTCTCTATTTCTGTTATATAAACATTATCTTTTGAAGCTGCTTCAGAAGAGTGTCTGAACACAAATAAAAATTAAATAAATATTATAGGTAGCTCGCTTTGCAAACAATGACTAAAAAAAAATTTACTAACCTTGATAGACTAAAGCTCTAGTAAAGGAAGTGCATGGCTTTTGCTATGTGTTGTGCATTCTTTTTTAACTTACATAAACAATGAGAGGTTCTGAGAAGAACAACCGGGTACTTGTTTACAGAGTACTTCATATTTTGGGGTATGGCTTTTATTTAATTTGTTTAATTTGTTTATGCTCCCTTACAATCTCTCTATAAAATTACAGTGAGACTGGTATAGTCAGGTGCTAATTTTCCACATATATTAGAGCATTTTATTTAAGCTGTTGTTTTGTCTTATGCATAAATCTTATTACTTTACCTTTCTTAAACTTTGGATAGTTTTTCTTTCACCCCATTTATTAATATCAATCATGAATATTTGCTATTGTACTGCTTGCTTTTTTCATCCTGACACAGATGTGGGGAGAAGAAACTACAACTGAGAAAATGCCTCCATCTGAATGGCCTGTGGGCAAGTCTGTGGGGCATTTTTCTTATTAATTGACTCATCTGGGAAATACCAGCCTACTGGGATAATGCCACTCATGAATAGGTGGCCTATCATCATATAAGAAAATAGAAAACCAATCTGTGGGTAGAAGCCAGTAAAACAAGGGTTCATTATTCGCCAGGGGCTCTGCTTAAGTTCTTACCTCTAGTTTCCTGTCTTGCTTGAGTTCCTGCTTGACTTCCCTCAGTGATATACTGTGGCTGGAACATATAAGGTAAACAAAGTCTTTCTTCCTCAGGTTGGTTATGGTCACAGTGTTTCCCACAACAACAGAAAGCAAATGTTTTATGCAAAACAGCTTTCCATGCAACATAGCTGTATTAATTTCTTACCAGGACACATTAAGAGACATTTCTTCAGTATAATCCTTCATGATTTTCTAGTGTCTGGATTCCTTGAATAGTCTTTTGCATGCTTTACTTGATAGCATATTAATTTTCTAAAAATGTTTCTATATTTTTCTGTCACTAAAACTAATACTTAATTCCAAGGGCAGGAATTATATATGATTGAAGTTCAACAAAACAAATACATAAGCAAAGATATAATAAATAATAAAATAAAAAATATCTGTGACTTGTCTTGTTATCAAGTCTGATTGCAATTTGAATCATATTTTTATGGGGATCCTGGCAGTCTACATAGGCAGATCTCCACAGGATGTCATTATGTTCACAATACAATATGCGACTCTAGTGAATATCTGTCCATCTAATCTTGGAAAGGGGATTTTCTAGTGCATCTAAAAGTGTTTTTGCACAATAGTGGTTGTAAGTTATGTATGAAAGTCTGAATAATCATTTTTTATTATGGCACATGTCTCTTAATAAGTATTAGTTAGTTTGATGATCACCATTTTAGGCCACCACTGTAATTAAATAAATAAAATAAGGTTCCTTAATGTTCTTAAACCTTATCAAGGAAAACCATGAAAAATATTTATGTTTGTTTCATTTTGTTTACAGAAACAAAAGAATACCTATTTTCTTTGCTCTTACTCAACTTACATATAGTTCTCATTTTATTGCAAAATCAATTGATTAGTTTCTTAATATTAATCTTAAGAATTAATATTAAGAATTAATATTAAAATTATTAATATTAGAGTCTTAATATTAACTAGTGACTGAGATTGTGTTACTGGTACTATCATTCCTCCTATTGTTTTTACACAAAAACTAGGATTATTTTCATGCTGTAAAATTTAAAGCCGTATGTCTCTTTATGTAGAACGATTCCTGGGTCTGGTATTAATGTCTGAAAAATGTATGCATGAATTGTGACTCTGCATTTGTATGTCTAACATGCATATATGATAGATGCAAAGCCTTGTGGTTTCTTTTCAGTTTTATCCAGGAGTGTAATGCATCTATGTCTGATTCTGTAACAGGTATTGTTTTGTTCTATATTTCATATGATATTGAGTAAACGCTAAGGTGTGTTTCATATGTCAGAGCTATCTTTGCTATCATTATTTGCCAAACATAATCATAGAAGGCTTAAGAATTTAATGAAGAATATTGGTCATACTGTAGTATCTATGCCCATATAACAAATTTTCATACAACTAGTGGCCTATAAGGGCGATTTAACAGTGAAGTTTAGGTAGTATGGAATCTGAAGAAGCCTAAGTTTTCTCCTCCCAGGTTACTGAGGAAGCTTTAAAAAGTTCTTATTAAATGACATTAATGTCACTTGTAAGTTTAACTGGAGAAGCACCTATTTCTAAGCTCATTGAAGGGTTGTTGGCAATATTTAGAACCTTGCAAGCTGTTGGCTGAATTTCCTTGGCACATAGCTCTCTCTGTGACAGCTTCCGTCATCAATCAAATTTGTTAAGGCAAAAGAGTCAGATAGCAAAATGACAGTTACAATCATTTGTAGTCTAATCATAAAAGTCATATTGAATCAACTTTGCTAAATTATATCAGTCATATTGAAGTTACTAGAGCCAGCCCATGTTTCAGAAACTGAAAAGGGACACAGTCAGGAGCAAGAGATAGGAAGCTTTAGAAACCATCTTACAAGTCTGCCTACCACATTGTGAGTGGTCAGAAGAGTAAGAACATGAACCCCAGACATCTAACAATGAGGCTTATATCAACTGCCAAATAAACAGTGAAGAACAGCAGAGGCCAAACCATGCAGAATTGATGCTCTTAGATCATTTGACAATGGTTCTTAGATTTTAGTCATCTCTTTCTCACAGAGTCATCTTCCCACTAAGGAAAAAGAACTACAGGAAATGTAGACAGTTCTTCAGGTTATAATGAACAATTTCAATTGGGCATTGCTATCAGGTAAGTTTACCTACATCCATTTTAAGTTATAGTATTTTTTAAATATTTCATCTTTTAATTTATGACCCTATTGTAGGACCCTTTTCTAGTCTAACAAAATAAATTATACAGAATACAAATCTTCTTCACAGTGTGAATTATGTTTTTAAAATCTAACACATTTTACACAATTTTAGCATATATAAATTACAGATAACATTAGCTTTAATTATGTTTAAATATTTTTACTGCATTTACTTCCCTTATGCTATCTAACCCTGCCACTACCAGATTGTTTTTGTTTTATTTTTTGTAACACTTTTTTTTTGTGATGAACTAGTGATGAACTTATGATGTCCTTATATTTGTTTGAGTGAAGACTTATTTAAAAGAGAATTGAACCCTTACCAGTGTCTACAGCACTGAACATCTCTCTCCTTCAATAGTGACCACCATCATAGATCCTCACAGAGAAAGGAGACCTTGCAAGTTCCTATGTCTACACCCACCACCAGAGATCATTAACTGCCCATACATCCCCATGATTGTGCAGTATGTATGAGCCTCTCCTCCCACTGTAAAGAAATAGTGACAAGCCCAGTGTTGGTCATGTCTTGTGCAATTTATCATAGCTGCTGAGAGTTTAAAATCACAAATGCTATGTCTCTATGCCTTCTTCCTTCTCTTCTGTTCTTTCCTTCTTTCTGATCCATCTTCCTTAGCGTTCTCTGAGCCTTTGAAAGGACAGTCCAGATTAATCCCTTTAGAATGAGTGTTCTGTAGTTGTTTATTTTTAGGACTTCAGTCAGTTACAAGTTTAGGAAATAGCCAGTGATGATGCAAAAAATATGTTTTTCTGAACAGTTCTAACAATATCACCAATCTATAATGATAGATTATAAATACAAATCTTTAGAAGGAAATTTGACATGTATACTATATATTTTTAGCATGGAAACAAAGAAGGTTTTCCCACTAAAGCCTAGGACTTTCCAAGCATGGACTTTTGGGCACATGTATAGTACTAGGCATGGAGTAGACCCCCAAACTAATCAGGAAATGATTTGCTACACCACAGAGGCTGTACCTTTATTACGTCAGTGGGCATATATTTCATGGCAGGTCAGTAAGGTAGCATTCTGGGTCTATAGCTGAGTACAGTTATCTTCATTTCTCAAAAGTCTGAATTGAAACTTCCAGCACCAGAAACATTGGCCATATAGACAGGAAACCTATAGGCTAGTCCTGGCTTTATTTCTTTTTTACAACAAAAGCATGAGCATATTTTAAGATAGGGTCTTCCCACTTAGTCTGGCAGGAAGCCAAGAAGAATTGTAACAGCATGCATTGTTTTAGCATTACAATGGATAAGAATTCATTCTGAGGGGCCCTACACATGACATTTGATTAAGAACCATATGAATTTGGGAGGGATTTTTAACTATGACATATCTCCATTCATGTATTATTGTTTTGTTTGTTTGTTTTTAACATTTTAGGCAGTGTATATTTTATGTTAAGTTACACACTACACAAATACACAGACACATAGACACATATAGAGAGAGGGAAGATTGTTGTTGTACTAATGCTAGGAACCACAAACAAAAGAAAATAAGATATTTGTCTGAGTTTACTTCACTTCATATTATTATATCCATATGCATCAATTTTCCTAGAAATGTTATAACTTTACTACTCTTTATACTTGGAAATCCTTCTACTGTGTATGTATAGCATATTTTCCTTGCCCTTCATTTTGTTGTTGGACACCTCAGTTGCTTTCATAATTTAACTATTACTAGTACTAATCCTTAGTGATAAGGGTATGATTTTTGTATATGAGTATGCATCATGTATAATATAATCAAGCGTGAATGTCTTGTGTTGTCAGAAATTACCCAGTGGATAGGAAATATTTCTTTCATATAATATCATAGAATTTCAAATAACATCTATATGTTTTAATGACTTGTATCTTTACAAATTTCAAGTATTTTAGGTTTAGACTTTTTAGTTCTTTGAATTCAGATTTTCATACAAGTTCTCTTGATTTAAACATAAATAGTTGAAGAGACTAGTGGAGTGACTATAATAGCTTGCAGTACTTTATGTAATTATAAGGTATTTCTTCCCACTCTATTTGGCTATAAATGGAAATTCTTATCTACTACATACCTGTACATACTATGAACCTATTGCTAACAGCAAGGTGTAACATATAAATGATGTATTGTTGTGAGATATTAACAGATCAGTTGCAACTCTTATTTTATTTTAAAAAAAGTCATCTACTGCCCCAATTTCTGCATGATCTTTTTAAGTCTTGAGGCATTTTTACACCTGCCACTCACATTATTTGTTCATCCTTCCTTTTACTTCTGCTTTCTCTGCACAGACTGTCAACCATCAACTTCTGGATGACAGCCAATAATCTTAAAAAAAAGCAATACCATGATTTACACTCATAAAAATGTATACATTATAATTTCTTCTTTATTTTACATAGATATATAGGAAAGCAACTATGTCCTCAAGAGGTCTTATTCTCATGCTTCAATTATATTGTTTTTCTGTTAGCACAGAAAATTTTTAATAAATTTCCCTGACCAAATGAAGAAAAAAATATAGGCATTTTACTACTGATGATAACTGTCAAACATAGTATGGGCATAACCACTGCTTTCTTCTTTGTCTAATCAGAGAATATTATTAAATATGATCTTAGAAGTAGTCAAGGAAGATAATGGTTAGCAAACTATTTAAAACAAAATATTACCAATTAATTGATCATTTATTTTTTTCTAAAAAACCCTTCATTTTATAATTGTGAGTGAAAGAACATTTGAAGTACTCTTGCCCGGAAGCTCAGCACCCTGTAAAATATTTTTGATTTAGTGTAACTACATATGCTTCAGAAACTATCTAAAGGAAAATGTTCCTCCAGTCATCCTAACAGAAGATTCAATTGAACTGTGGGAACATTAAGGTCTTTTTACAATGACCATTTAGGATATTTATCCCAACTGCTACATTCACAGCCTGCCATAGGGTAATAAAAAGCTATTCAGTGAACACATAATAAAACACTTTTGATCTGTATTGTAACACCAATTTCATCCCGTAACCAAATTGTACATTGTTTGAAGACTTCAAACACTGTTCTCTCTGACAGTTTCTATTTCATTATCTTTTCTTGGGGTTTTGAGCTAGTGTTTCTAGTAGTGTCTACAAAAGGAGACTTTTTCAAAATTAAATTTAATGTCAGACATGTTACCGGAAAGCCTATAGAACGTGCTATGGGGAGAGCAAATCTATAAAAAATAATCTTCCAGCAAAATAGCAATCAAATTTACAGAAAAAAAAATCAATATGATCATTTATCTAAATGAACAAATGTATAGTTCTTATTCCCGTGTAATCATTAACTTTGTATTTTGAGACCTAAAGAATTGAGTTCTAGGTTAGAATATTTATATTGAGTCAATCTTGAATAGATTTTATCATCTGCGTTTGTGACACATGTTCATGATTTTGGTAGGATGCTATCCCTAAAAAGTATTTGTCTCCATGTTAGTTGGTGTAAATTGTAACTTTTCTTGATTTTTTCCCAGGTGTTTTGAATATGTTTATAAATATTATTTGCAATAATTTCTTTGCATATAATAAATTAGAAGGTGAAATAACTATTTCCTTTGAGAGTTTTATCTGTTTAAATGTGGTGGATTATATTTGATTGACTTGGACAATGTAGTACACAAATATGTACAAAGAGTTGACCAAGTCTCCTAATGAAAAAGCGACATGTCTCTTATTCCAAAAGAAATACCTGCTATGCTGAAGCATGATGAAGAATATTAATAAAATATAACATAGCAAAGGAGGGACATGAAATTTGTGGGTGGGTCCAGTATTGTTACAACAGTATTTAAAAGGGGAGAATGGAGGAAAAAAAGAGGGCCTTGGTATTCAAGCAGAATGAATTTGTGAATCCCTGTTTGCTGATTTTGAAGAAATATGAATGTGGTCACAAGCCAAAGATTGTGGGCAACTTCTAAAAACTCAGAAAAATTAAAGGAACTTATTCTTGCTTAGAGTCTCTAAAAGGTTTTATAACCTGATAGACCTTCATTGTAGCCAACTGGGATGTATAAAATTTTGTCAACCTGGAGAACAGTAAATTATTTGTATTGTGTTATCATGACATCTGTGTTTATTCTTAAGTCTGTATTGGAGAAATAAAAAACCAAAAGGATGTCTGAATGCTACAGAGTAAAGTCAATGAAATGAAGCTTTTACTCTGGAGTGCCTTTTTGAAGCAGAGAGGTTAAAGTGAGTATGTGTGTCATTCAGATATTAAAAGCATTTTCTATATCCAACACTTTTCATGAGTGTATAGTCACATAGGCTTGATGTTCTTTTTCTTATTTTTTTTTTTTTGCTTTTACCTTCTCATTCCATCTCCTCCCCTACATTCTCTTCCACTCCCTTTTCCTCTCTTTCCTTTCCAAATATGTCTCCTCACCCTCACCTCCTCCTTTCTATATTTTCCTGTCTCTATTCTTTATTGTTCCGCTCCATTCCTTAAATTCCTAACTTCTATCATCCCTTTCTTCTTTCTTTATCCTTTAATCTCTGCTAATCAGTGGTACTTGGACAAATTTGATGTTTCATACAACTAATTACAAAGAATATTCTAGGTATAGAATTATATAATAATTGTCAGAAAGAAATCTCTCTATTGCAAGATTTTCACATTATTATGAGTTTTGGTTCAGTTAGAAAAAAAATCATTTACCTTCACCCCTGTCCCTTCTCATTTCTTTCTGAAATTGGTGTCACTATATAGCCTCAACTGGCTGGAGATGGTGGACATCCAGCTTCTGCCTCACAATCTTGTAAACTAAGTGTTTATAAAGATTGAAATAATATGATTAGCCAAAAACAAATGACCAAGCCTGAAAGCATAACCATGAGTAACATTATATAGACTGAGAAGGTTATATTTAGGAACATAATATGTATAGGTCACATCAATTAATGAAAAAAACCCAAATTTTAATGTGAGCAAAAAGGGGCATATAAAAGGACTTGGCAGGAGGAATGAGAAGGAGAAAATAATGTAATTATATTATAATCTCAAAAAAGCCAGAAAAAGTAACACAAAGATATAACTAAAAATAGCCTATTGTATTTACAGGTAGAATTTTTATCTTCAAAGAAAGTAACAATTAGGTATTTTCATGCATGAAATTGAAATTATCAATCCATTTTCTAGGTATTTTGAGACTGTACTCCTGAATAGGTTATAAGCAATCAATTTACAAATGTTGTAAATTGAAGTTTTCATTAAAAATAAAATCTTAACTTCCACAATGTTGTATGAGCCTTAGGTATCAGAGTGTTTTGTCTTTTAAAGTGGAAAGTACCTAAGCAAGAGATGCACACCTTGCTAGAGTGTCAAAAAGAGACTCGGTCCTGTTACCCAAATGAGACATCTATATGAACCCCACTATGATGAGAGCTCAACAAACATCATACAAATATTGTTAAAAGAATATAAAAGTCATAGGATGAGGAGAAGTGTTGTGAAATTCTCTTTTTGGGAGATAATATGACTAATGCTATTACAAAGTAAACATCTTTGGTTACTGTAGGTTCATAATTTTCAAAACCTTCTTTAATTGGTGTATTAACATGTACTAGCCTCCATTCTAGCCACCACCCACAAGAGGTAGTTGAAAGGAAAGGTTAATAGGGGAAAAGAGGATTTGGACCTGTTTAGAAATAATTGGGGCAAAACCAATCTGTGTTGCCATGGTATCAGCAATTCAGTTCACACGAATCCACCAATGTAGCTCTGTCCACTTGTAAGCACCATTCATGAATCATCAATGGCAATATGATCCAGAAGAAACCTCAAGGCTTTGCTAATTCACTTGAGTCTGTGGAAGCAGCAAGAAAATGCCAGAATACCAACAGAATATTTTTGGTGCATTTCTCTCTAAGAAGTCACTACAATTTTGATCAGCAAAGAGTGGCAAGGCAAACCAATAATAAAGCATTTTTCCACTGTCTGCTGGGCTATATTTTTACTCTTTCCAAAAATCACATGTTCTCCTGAAATAACGTTTTAGTGAAACATCACATGCCCTTTTTACAGGCAGCTTCAAGAAAAATAACCTGCCACATGTCTGTTCTCAGCAAAACATTCTCCCTACCATCTTGGGACCAGTCTCATATCTGAAATGAAAAAAAAAAATAGCACCTGAGAACTTGACCTGCAAATGAACCCAAGCTGCACCAAAATACCAAGAAGGACCCCATGGCCTGTCCTTGGCCCATACCACAGAGTTACTACCTAGCTACTTCCTAACAACAGTCAGTCAACGATTAGTCTGATTGTTTTGGATGTACTTTCAGACCATTTGTGATTGTTGCTTAGGAACATCCACCTGTTACCCGACAATCATCATTCTATTAGATGTTTGCCAGGATGGACACTCCCTCCCTTGCCCCCATTTTTTTTTTTTTTATAAAAACCCTGTCCCAAGGAGAGTTCAGGGCTGCTTCACCAAACTGTCCTATGGGTCTGTGATCAGTCAGCCCAGCCTTGAGTTTGTAATAAAGATACCGTAATGTGATTGCATTGGAGTTGGCTCCTTGGTGTTCGTTTTGGGTTCATAAACATTACTGTTCACAACATGACATATCTACTTCAGCAAAAACATCCCCTCATTAGACAGTTTCCAGAAAGACATCATTTAACACATCTAAGTCTCCAAAGAAGCCAGAAATTTCTACTTCAGGCTCACTAGATAAGACCAGTATAAAGTTTGCCAAATTCTTTCGTAAATTGAGTAAATAATTTCCAGGTCCCCTTACTTACTATGAGTTACTGACAATGCATGAATGCTGATTGAAAATGAACCTTTTTTATTTTATCTATCTATCTATCTATCTATCTATCTATCTATCTATCTATTATTGAAAATTTGACAAATAGTAGGCATCCTATGCCCAATACCTGACCTCTACACATCAACACATGCACATATGAACAGCACTAACTGGACATAGTGAGTTATCAAAGGACAAAAAAAGACATGAAGCTCTGTGTGGGCATGTGAGACAGGATACAGAGAGGATTTGGAGGGGGAATTGGGCCTAAATATGATCATATTTTATTGTACATATATATGAAATTCTCAAAAATAACATAACACTTTAAAATAAGTTTTGAGCACCTGCTAGAAATAATTTTGATACTTTGTATGGATATCTATGTATCTATCATATCTATATATCTATCATATCTATATAGATATATAGATATAATCTATTTATATATCTATATCTATCTATCTATCTATCTACATCTTCATCTACATCTAGATCTATTTTGTGATTATCTGTTTGATTTAACTCATTTGGCTCCAAGAATCACAATTAGCCAAGTAATATTATGTCATAATGTAAAAAAGAAGTTGACTGCATTGAAAACTTTACTTTTTTATTTATACTATTGAATTATAATTTCAAAATATTCAAGAATGACTAAGTTAAAGGAGAAAGACCAGCAGGACACATGAGTGTCAGGGCAACAATAACTAATAACAAATATTGTCTTACTGAAAAATCCCTTCTTTGATCAGGTTTATTAGGTGCCTACATCTTAGAGTGTGCTCAGCAATGATAGTACAAAGAGGTATACACAAATCCTTAACTATGTAATGACTGCTGTGGCCACTGATAACAAATGTGAAACATATGTATGTGTTTTAAGATACTGACCCTTTACATATTTACTCAAAAGCAGAATTACTTGTTAATGTCATGTTCAATGTTTTTATGTAATATACATTCCTACATAAAGTATAGAATCATTCCCTTTACTTCACATAAAACAAAAATCACTGCAATTTGTCAACATAGACAACAACTAAAAGACATTAATTGAGATTAAATGCCTGACAGAAACATAAAGAGTTCATGATTTTACTTGTAGACTTATTACCACTAATGGGCATGAGATTATTGGGATATGTTGACTAAAGACAGTAACATTTAATAGTAAAATGAATAATAACTGGTGTGTCATTTTACATGTTAATGAAAACAATATCTTGTAAGTTAATAACATTGAATATTTATAATTGCTAAGATACTACATCTGAAGTGCTCTTGTACCCATACATGCTAATATTCACTTCTTCATGCACACATTCAATCAACCAACCAAAGATAAGTAGTTGAGATAATGGATATGTTAACTAACTTACCTTTGGTGATAATTCAAGCTAAGTGAAATGAGGCTTTTGAGGATTTTTTGGTATAGCTTAAATATATACATGTTAAGCCTATAAATGCACATACCTCTATGTAATTTTATTGTTGATTATACAAAACCATGCTGTAAGAATTAGAAAAAGAGCCATAAGCCATTCTTGTGCCTATTCCTGGCCATCCCTAGTATATTCTGTATGTCTTCTCATGTCGCCATTATTTCTCCAAGGAATGATGAAGGTTTTGTTATCTTTATCAGTATTTTTTTAAAAGAAATTCCTTGAACCAATCTATTTGCCTTTCTCTTTACCAGTGATAGGCATTTTAGCTCCTTTGGTGATACAGATATAGGCTAGACTAGACCATATGGAAAGTAGATAAAGTCAGGTTTATTAGGAAGGAGGTAGATCTATGGTGGGTTCACCTATCTCACAGGTCAGTGAAGTCATACAACCAGGATAAAGTTTTATAGACTTTAGGCAAGGAATGATAACAAGACAGCTAGAAGCTGGGAATGTGTCCATACATGGTCAAAAACTGAGCCCATAGGCAGGCAGGCCCTCTTGGATGAGTTGTCTGAAACCCAGAGTCCAGAAGTGATAACATGTTAATCCAGAGTTCTTTCCAAGTAGATGGAGGAATTTTCTCTGTGTGAGCAGGGTTGAGAAAAGAGGGAAGATTGGGCTCCCCAGGTTGTGCAGGGGATAAGCAGGGGTTCCAGCCTAACAACCAGTAATTTTTTCCCCTAAGTTCTCACCCTCTTTACCTTTTATTCATCTAAAGAGACTGTATATAGTCTCCTTCTCTAGAGCTTCTATCATGCTGTCTCCTCAGATGGCTACTTCATGTCCCTGCTCCTGCTACAATGAAATGCAACATTTGCATCACGGTGACCAATTATCTGACAAAAACAACACATGGAGTAGAGAGCTATATTGATCCATTATTTCACAAGATTTGCTCCACAGTCACTTAATATTGTTTGAGTCTGAAGAGAAGCAGAATGTAAGTAGCCCATGTGGTGGAAATTTTAATAAAAACTTGGAAACTAAAAAAGCACCAGTAAAGTGAAGGAAGTAGGCTGTTCAAGGACATCTTTCATCGACCAACTTCCTAGATTCAGGCAGAAAGTTTTTGATAGATGTGGGATAAAAACAACCATCAGATCACTAATCAGGTCATGTACATTCTGTCTCTGGAACTACTCACTAAGTTGATGTCTTACTATATTTGTGGCAAATATCCTTCCTTCTTAGCTATTCTAATTAATTATTTATATTTCCCTTATTTAATCTACCTTGATTAAATGTCAGTTAATTTACAGGCATTTAGTTGGAAATTTAATGTTTTACTCAATTCTGTTCATGAACAGAAATATTGTCCTCTTATTTCGAAAGTTTATGTTAAGATGATTTATTTTTAGTTGAATAAGCACAAGAGATAAAATTGGCTATGTATTTCCTTGGCTAAAATAAACATTTATTTTTATTTGTTTGCTATTTTGTGGGTATGCCTAGAGGCACTGAGAAATTTCCATAAATTAAAAGTGACTCTGTGGGATGTAGAGAAGAGAGTACACTGCAGACATCTACATATGATACCAGGAGTTGCAGAGATTGTGAACATCGTCTATTGGAGGTTTATCGGATTCTAAAATGGTAACAAGTTCATATTACTAGCTGAGAATTGGTGAGTTTGAATATTTGTGACTGCCGTGTTAAAACTTGTGTAATAAATGAATTTGTATTTTGCAAATACCATGCATATTAATGAAAGGGACTGGAGCTCAATAAGCAAGGTGCACAGATATGATTTGCTATTTTCGAACGACTGAAATATTTTTTTCTTTCTCATGATTTTTTTCAATGTTGAAATATTTCAGAGAAAAATAAATTGTGAGGTATTTTTAGACAATTGCTATACATTTCTTGTCAAATATCTAGAACTTCCTATTATATCTATATTCAATACTTTTAAGTCCCCATCTTAATTTACTTATTTATTATTAAACTTAAAGCTTACTTAGCTTGAAATATTCAACATAAATTATGAGCAGAATAATGCTTACTTTAAATATGTTATTTAATATAATTTAAAATGCTTATTTTAAATATCAAAATGTGGTATTTAGACTTGCTTGGTTACTCATGCTTTTGATCTCTAAACTCTGGAGACCAAACTGGGGAGCTTAAAAGAATTCTGGTTTACCAAAGGGATCATATGCCTACTAGAGCTACAGAGTAAGACTTTGTCTTAAATATGCAAATAAATATGCTAATTATCTGAAACAAATGCCAATATCAAAGCTTATATATATGTACATATGTATATACACATATACATATATACATGTATACATATATACATATATATATACACACACATATATATACATATATACATATATATCACAAATAAGGAAGCAAGATATTCTAGCATATATAGCCTTATGTCTTAATAAATTTAAGAATACTTTAGTTTTGTCAGAAGCTAGTAGCAATTCATTTTCATTTTGACCTAGTAACAATTCATTTTCTGGTTGTCTACTGCTAGTTCATGTAATGCATCAAATAAGGATCAAAGACAAAGCTTATGCATGCATTGTACAATAAAACAAGGTCTAAATTATGAAGATTATTCTAGAAAGTGATAATCTTTTACCACTACAAATACTGTGAAGCTACCATATCCTAATTAAATAAATATATAGTTTAGGTGACTTTATTTGCTGAAAATATTTTTAGTTTGTTATCTAGGATGTTATTAAAACCTTTAATAATTTCTGATTTTAACAGCATTTAATGAGTTAAACAAGATATGTTCTAGCTCATTTTTTAGCTTCAAATGACCACTTAAGAACATATGGAAACCTAATAAAATTTAGAGAAAGAAATTTATTATGCATGAATTTTATTTTAACTCAAACCAGTGTTTATCAATAATTAAATTAGTTGTAAATGAGTACTTTGCAGTCATTAGCTTCAAGGACTTGCTTTAACTGCTGTAAAACAATGAACTCTAAAATATTCTGAATTTAATTCTAGATTAAGGTTCAAAATTTATATTAATCTCAATCTGTAAACATACATTGATATGTGTTCACATTTCAGCATACAATAGAATTATTTGTACTAATAAGTTTATGTTTGTGTGGACTTAATTACATTCAGAATGTGAACAGGTGACAGCAAGAAAACAGTTGATTAAATAACAATTGAGCGATATGCATGCAAATAATGACTGACACTTGTTGTATCTAAGTAGATAATATAGAAAAATTCAGTGAAGTAAATCAAAATAAAGAACTCCTTCCTGAAAAAAAAATAATAATAAAGGTTAGTCTGTTTTCCACTTAAGAGATAAAAATGGTCAAAATAATCAGCTTATGAAGAATAAGTTTGACTTCGGTTCCTAGTTTCACTGTTTTAACTCATGGTCTCCAAACCCTGATGCTATAGGTCTCTGATTTATAGCACAGTGTGGTGGGAAATGTGTACTGGGGAAAAGCTGCTCATTTACTGGTAACCTCAAAAATTCTATCAGATAACTCCCATATCTGATGTACACCTTCAGCAAATTGCTGGATATAAAATTAAACCCCCCAAATTAGTACCCCTCCTTCATACAAATGATAAATGGGCTATGAATGATATTAGGTAAATAGCCACAAATAATATAAAATATCATGGTGTAAGACTAACCAAGAAACTGAAAAACCTATATGACAAAAACTTCCTTGTATGGTTTACATATATTAATCCAATGATTAGTAAAATTCCTATTGCTGCACCTTCATTTGCCAGTCCTTCGTTTTGCTGTGACCCCAACCACAAAATTATTTGCAATTTTGTTACTGTTATGAATCATAATGTAAATCTGTATGTTTTCTAATGGTGTTAGGCAACCCCTATGAAAGGTTTGCTAAAAAGGTCACCACCCACAGGTTGAGAACCACTATATAAACTCTTTATCAAACATTATTTGCAAATGTTCTTTTTCTATTTTACAGGCCATCTATACTTTTATTTTGTTGTTGTTGTTCAGTAAAAGTGTTTTTATTTTGTTGTTTATTTTTTCTTCTATTTGGGTTTCATTTGAATTTTTTTCATAACCTATAAGAAATAAGCTTTGCCATAACTTATGTTAAGGACCTTATCAAATTCTATTTTCTTCTGAATATTTCATGGTTTCCAAGTTCATACTTAAGTTTTTTTATTTATTTGCAATCATGTGTGGGTGTACTCTAATGTAAACAATTAAGTTTCATTCATTTGCAGATAGATTTGCTGGCATCCTGGTCAAATTAATAACACACTATTATTTCCTCACATTTAAAGTTCAGTTTCAATATTATCATATTGTATCTTTTGGTGATATTCTTTTCCCTTTCCTTACTTTTCTTAAATTACTCTCACCTCCATCAGCCCATTTCATAGATTTTCTACCTCTTAAATGAAAAGCAAAACCAAAAGCAAGTTAAAAAAAAGCACACACACACACACACACACACACACACACACACACACAAGACAGAGAGAGAGAGAGAGAGAGAGAGAGAGAGAGAGAGAGAGAGAGAGAGAACTGAAAGATACAAAATGAATTATGAACTCCATTATATGTGTTGGCCAATTATTTCTGGGCAGGTAACCTGCTCCATGGTGAGGTTGACATACCCAATGTAACTCCACTGAAGAAAACTGATTTTATTTTCCTGTCTCAGGAGTATAATTGCATATAGCTTTCTGGTTAGAGATAGCAATTTCCCCACTTCTACTTCTTCATACTAAGATTTATTTTTCCTCATTTGAACTTGTGCAGTTCTTGTGTGTGATATCACACTCTGTGATTTCATATGTGCACCAGTTGTATCCAGAAAGTGCTGTTTCTTTGGTGCCATCTTCTGCCTCTTACATGCTTTTTAGTGTCTCCACTCATAGATCTCAGAGCCTTGAGGCAAGACTGTGATAAAGGCACCCCATTTAGGTGAGTGTTTCAAATGTCTCACTCTGAACGTTGTCCAGTATGTGCCAGTATGTTAATTACCATCTTCTGCAAGAATCACCTCTGATGATGGTTCAGTGATACCCTGACTTATAAAGATAGAAATATGTTATTAGGAGCTCTTATAATTCTATCTATATTTAGCAGTAAAATTTCCTGTAACCTAACTAATCTCCAGTTCTTGGTCTGATTAACAGTGTCAAAAATGTGTTCCATATCAAGGAATAGGGCTTAAATCCAACTGAAAGGTGGCATTTGTGCTACTCTGCAGCCAGTTGGTATATCTTTCAGGAAGCTACCTACTGTACATCACATGTTTCTTAGCTAGATGAGGTAAATGATTACTTTTCTCTTCCAGTAGAGTTCATAGTACCAGCTGGCAGCATGAATGTGAGTCAGTAGGGGGTAAAGCTTCTAGTTGAGCATCAGCCCAATTTCTCTATGTGTGATCACATAAAAATGTGATCTCGTCAGCAATAGGGTCTTACTACTATTGAATCATGGTGAGTCTGTCTGCATTTCCTAATTGTAGAAATTGGAATTCTAATCTCTACATTCATATTCATCCCATTACACATATTACATTTATATCAGATTACATTTATGATGGTGCCAGTTATTTCTTGAGACCTGGTGTTTGATATACTTGTTATACATAAAATGAAAGCTAAATTTTTTAACAAAGCATCATTTAAAAAGAAGTATCTGATTTCCAAATGGCACATGGATTTTATCTCCAAACTGTACATGTTCACTTAATAGTTCTGAGGAATGAGACATAATTAAGAACCGTATTTCTTAAAGGTTTATGAATGGTAACAGTAGAGCCTGTGTACATTGATATTAGAGTAAGTTTGCAAGGAATCAAGTTGAAATAAGAAACTCTCAGCCCTTCCTGAAATACAAAACAGTGTCTGCATTTGGTGTCTGCACATGGACTGGATTCCCATGTGGGGCAGTCTCCCGACAACCCCTCCTTCAGTCTCTTTTTCACAGTTTGTCTTCATATATCCATATATATTTTGTTACTCCTTCTAAGAAGGACCAAAGCACCCACACTTTGGTCATATTTCTTCTTGAGCTTCATGTGGTCTGAGTTGTATCTTGGGTATTTAGAGCTTTTGGTCTAATATCCACTTATTGGTGAATGCATACCATGTGTGTTCTTTTGTGATTGGGTTACCCAACCCAGGATGATATTTTCTACTACAATCCATATGCCTAAGTATTTCATGAAGTCATTATTTTTAATAGCTGAGTAGTACTCCATTATGTAAATGTACCACATTTTCTGTATCCATTCCTCTTTTGAAGAACATCTGGGTTCTTCCCAGCTTCTGGTTACTATAAATAAAGCTGCTATGAACAGAGTGGAACATATTTTCTTGTTATATGTTGGAGCATCTTCTGGGTATATGCCCAGGAGTGGTATAGCTGGTTCCTCAGGTAATACTATGTCCAAATTTCTGAGAAACTGCCAGACTGATTTCCAGAATGGTTGTACCAGCTTGCAATCCACAAACAATGGACGAGTGTTCCTCTTTCTCCACATCCTTGCCAGCATCTGCTATCACCTGAGTTTCTGATCTTAGCCATTCTGACTGGTATGAGGTAGAATCTCAGGGCTGTTTTGATTTTCATTTCTCTGAACTAAGGATATTGAACATTTCTTTAGATGCTTTTGATCATTTGAGTTTTCTTCGTTGAGAATTCTTTTTGAGCTTTGTACCCCATTTTTTAATTGGATTACTTGATTGTCTGGAGTCTAATTACTTGAGTTCTTTGTATATATATTGGATATTAGCCCTCTATCAGATGTAGGATTGGTATAGATCTTTTCCCAATCTGTTGGTTGTCCTTTTGTCCTATTGACAGTGTTCTTTGCCTTACAGAAGCTTTGCAATTTTATGAGGTCCCATTTCTCAATTCTTGATCTTAGAGCATAAGCCATTGGAGTTCTTTTCAGGAACTTTTCCCCTGTGCCCATGTTGTCAAGGCTCTTCCCCACTTTATCTTCTATTAGTTTCAGTGTATCTGGTTTTATGTGGAGGTCCTTTATCCACTTGGACTTGAACTTTGTACAAGGAGATAAAAATGGATCAATTTGTATTCTTCTACATGCTGACCTTCAGTTGAACCAGCACCATTTGTGAAAAATGTTGTCTTTTTTTTCCAAAAAGCTCCTTTGTCAAATACCAAGTGACCATAGGTATGTGGATTCACTGATGGATCTTCAGTTCTATTCCATTGATTTTCCTGCCTGTGTCTGTACCAATACCACGCAGTTTTTATCACTATGTCTCTATTGCTTGATCATGCTAGCCTTTTTTTGTCCTGAGAATACTTTTATTCCTGCTAATCATGTCAAAATTTGTGTTTAACAACATCAACATTTTGGCAGCCAAAATACATGGCTTGAAACTCAAAATGGACCCACAGACCGAGTTATTAATTTAACAGGCTGGCCAGGCAAGAATAGGTAAGATTTTTTGCACAGAGCCTTAGCAACCTGAAACAGAAATTCATTGGTTTTGTTAATGTATATTCCATGACAGGTAAGGTAAACATTCTTGTCAGAACAAGACAGGCTTAGCTTTGTTTATAAAGTAAAAAAGGGGGGAGATATAGAGAGCTTTTGGGGCTGCTTGGCAGGAACTTGACATAAGCCAAGGGAAAGGAAATGGGCTAATTTCAATCAGGAATCTAAATCTTAGGCCAAAGTCTTAGGCTAGATTAAAGAATTAGGCTTCAAGCATGGAAATGTGCCAAGACAGGGAAGTAGTCTCAGATATTTTGGTCATCCTGATAAACAGTGTTCACAGGAGTGATCACATGATTTTGTTTATTGTCTTGCTTATTCCTTTACTATTTGTGTTTATTGTCTTGCTTATTCCTTGACTATTTGCAGATATTTTTCTTCAATCTAGAACTGACCTTAATACTTGCATGTAATTAAAATGGTATTAAAGCAGATTGGGGAGAAAGAAAGAAAGAAAGAAAGAAAGAAAGAAAGAAAGAAAGAAAGCCTTCAGTCCTCTTACTAATGAATTGAACATATATATATATATATATATATATATATATATATATATATATCCATTCTATGTGATTTAACTATTGTACATGGTTGTCATGCATGGCTCCTTCTCTTCCCTTTAACTTCTGAGATACTGCTCTTGTTTTGTTTTGTATTATACTGAGAAATTACTTTGAAAAAAAGCCACTTTAGTGGGGACAATGTTGATTAGCTTATAATTCCAAGCTAAAGTCCAGTATTGTGGGCAAGTCAAATAAAGAATTGGAGTACCTATTCCAGCAAATAGTACAGAAAGAAAATGAATTCATGCACAGATTTTCTCAGCACACTTTCTCCTTTTTCACATTCCCATACTCAGATAATTGTTTTAATCGTTTTCCAGCTGTGTCTCCCTACATCAGTTAATCTAATCAAGACAATTTCCTACCCACCCACATGTTCACAGGCTAGTCTAATATACACAAAGTCTCACTGAGACTTTTTCCAGGTGACTTGAGATCGTTAGCAAGTTCACAAAACTAACCAGCAAATATGCCTTTCCTTTTGACTTTCACTCTTTTTCAGATGTTGTAAATTCCTTTATTGTGACCTAATTATCAAGTAGAACAAAAGAACCAACCAGTAAGTGACATAAATGAAAACATTTAAAGCTAAATGTTCTTATGAGTATAAACACATATGTGAAAATATGCATGGAAAAACTAGTTAAACTCTTCAATTACTTTGAATTTATATTTGCATAAGACATTTAAGCTCTCTTTAGTAGAGTTAACTATGAAAGTTACTTGGTTTATATTGGACTGCTGATATGTAAAGATAAACTGGGGACCAGCCAGATGGTTTAGTAAGTAAAGACACCTTCTTCTAAGCCTGACAACCTGTGTTTGATATCTGGACCCTCCACAATGAAAGAGAGAACCAAGTCCAACAAGTTGTCCTCTGTACTCCACACAAACACACACTTTAAAAAAATATCTCATTGGTCCATTTGTGGGTTTTACATAGTATTATCAAATTTATTTTAATTCCTATTTTTAGATGACAGAAAATATTATACTAAATAGCTCATTATCTGCTTCCATTTTGGACTGTGAATATTTAATACTCTAGAGGAGTGTTCTAGTTTCAGATTTAACATCTGACTTTTTTTCCAGTGACTTCATATCAATAGCATTACTGATTTCATTTCTATTATAGATTCAGTGCACAACATGGATATCTTCTGATGTTAGTAGATACTGCAGATGTAAAATTCACTTTGTTGCTTTGGGTGCCAGATATCCTTGAACACACTGCCAGGAGCATTGCAGCAGAAACTGATAAAATGTGCTTCCAAATTTGAAAATTACCAATAGAACATTTTGAGTTTGCTGGCTTTTGTCCCCTTCTGTTTTGCTTTCCATAATAATACCACACATATCCTGTTGGTATGTAACCTTCAAAGCCTAATAAATCATGCATACTCAATGGAATAAATCCATAAAGCACTCGCCTCTTTAATAGGGGGTATTTCTCAGATAATGAAGCCACTGTTCATTTGATTCTTTAGTATGCCATGACTCTGTGCCCTTAAATTGACTAGATACTTAGGCTGCTAGCCAAGGAATCCACAGGCGAACCATGGTTTTCAGCTATCTCCCTGAACATATGTCTCTCAGAGGGAATATTTTTCCAAGTTCTAAAATGCTCTGTTAAGTCTCAATAGCTGAGTTAAAACTTCCACTATAGTCTGTTCTTTTGATCATGTGCAACATATCCTGGAGGTCAATCCCCCTGAAGGGTGACTTTTTGTAAGACCACCAAAGAATCAAATGCAGTTACACGCAGTTTGAAACATCTCCATTTCGATTGTTTTGAACAATTCTTAATCTTCTGTCCTCAAAGGAATTGAATTCCTGAGTAATGTTAAATCGTCATTTAAAATTACATCTAGTAACCTATGTGGAAAAAAATCTGTAGAATTTCCCTTAAGTTAATATCAACTATATGTTCCATTTTACTCTTTAATACTATTGTTTTTTACACTGCATTTAAATCATTTTTGTTAGCATATTTCTAAATAGAGCATAATAATATTACCCATCTGAGAAATTTTATGAATAAGTATGATTGTAAGTTTCCTGTATCCCAATATGGCATAATATATTGAGGGCACATCATTTTTTCTCGTGGAGAAAACATGTTGATACTATAGCTGCATTCATATTTTCCAGAATAATAGGTGAAGATAGAATAAATGAGAGTAATGTGATTCAATAAGAACAAATTTTATAATAGACTTTCTGGAATGTTACCAGTTGCTTCATTAAAGGAATTAAATTTAGCAAAACCATAAGAAATCTTTGAGTAGTAGAAAGTACTATGTACTTAAATTTCCTTAAGGAAAGGATAGTTTGGACACTAGGCTGACCAGTTTGCAGCTCCACAACTGAAGTACTTATTCTGTTTTCTTGACAGAAGATGCTCATCTTGTTTATGTACATTTTCTTCCTAGGGGCTTCTGTATCTTGCAACTGGATAGTGTGTGTTTGATGATGTTTTGTTTCTTGTCAGAAGTTAATTTCTTTCTCCAAGTCTGTATTCCAGGATTCTGAGTAACAATTGTATACTATGAACTGAGTATGGAAAGTGTATGACTTATGGCAGATGGTCATTAAATATTAGATTAATGACTTATATTTAATGTAATTAGTACATGGAATGGTCTTCAGCCTTAAATTAGTTTTAATTTAACTTCTCTAAAATTTCCTCAGCAATTTCAGACAGATACTATAATCAAATCAGACAAAATTAATTTAACCAATATATTTCTGCTTTCTTTTGGTTCGAAGGCTTAGCCATGACAAGATTCATCCTATGGTTATAATGAAGGGTGAGACTTAAAAGTGAACAATTCAACAAATATGAAAATATAGTCTGCCCTCACCATAATTATGAATACAACCAAGTCGTATGTAATTAAAAAGAAAATCTGAACAGAAATAATTTCACACTTGATGTCAGGTTATCAAACTCCTCTTTTTTTGTCTGTGTTTGAAATGATGGTCAACCTCAAATAATCACATTAAGTTTAGGAAACTAGAGCATGTACATTTTTATGGCAATTGAGGCCAGACATTTATTTTGTGACATTCCTAATTTTCATAAAGCTTCTAGTTCTATGCTGCAATTTCCCCGAGAGTAAACGATGAACCTCCAGGTGTAACACCTGCTGCTGTGAATATAATAACAGTCTCATCGAGCAAGAACAGATGTAGCAACTGTGAGGTCTTCTCTCTGGAGGAAACTACCTAGGGGGAAAAAATCACCCTATACACTTAACGTGGGCCCACATGAGCACAAATGTTAACCTGTTCTGTGATTTTTATGCATATGTTTCAAAAGCTTGCCTTAAAGGAATATTTATGCTCCACTAGACATTAAAGTAATCCACAAGTAATTTTATAACTATATGCACACATGTATTATCACCCTTAACATTATTGTTACCCTCAAATTGCTCAGTATCACCCTAAACATTGTTATGTATTATATCTTTCTTATATGTGTAGTGTCATATCTAGTATTACAAAGTTATATTTATAATAATATAAAACACAAAACACTTAGCAATTCAAAGTGTGCATTTTAGGTAACATGAAATAATTCCTGTTCTGCTCCTGAATTATGGGTGCTGCCCAAGCTTTAAAATGTTGGAGTAAAATAGCAACTTTTAATAACCTTGTGTACTCACCAATAATAAGAAGGTTAATGAGGTTACCTTTCTAGAATTTTATGTAATGGGTATGAACTTGTGCCTCTTCATGATGAATCCTGAGTAAAGGCAACACATATCACTCATTAAAAAAAATAGAAAGATACATCACAAGTACTGTAGTTCCTAGTGTATCTCCTAACAGTAGCACAAACTGCACAGAGTAGCAATTGAGTGTTAGATCTCAAAGCAACCCAGAAGTCTGAGAATCAACTAAAGGAGGTTTTCAGCTCCATGAAAGCCTAAACAATGGGATGCGGAAGGGGGGCCATTCTATATGATCACTTGTTTACTACAGACTCTCATAACTAGAATTTTAGTGTAGCATAATTATATCAACCAAATGCTTGCTGAAGTTTGGTAAGAATGTATTTTAAATGTAATGTCTTATTAAGTATTCATAATCTAGTAGTCCACACAAAGATAAAATTTCTAAAGGCAAATCTACAGTTATTATTGTTATTCCTAACACAAGAAGTTAGACGCCTATCGCACATTACCTTCATTAAGAAGTACAGTTCCTTTCATTCATTGAAAATAAGATTTATACATAAAATATTTAGCCAGGGCATCACTACAGGATTTTTTCTTTGAAAATTAAAAAAAATCAAATCAATTTTTCATGATTATTTATAAATTATTCTGGATTGTACGATAATATTTTCTAAGATTTTCTCATTTATTCTGTCAGTAAGTAAGATTCCTTAATCACTTTACAAGATTTATGATTGTGTAATCTTCCAGTACATTAGAGAAAGAAGCAGATTCATCCAAGGCAAGTAGATTTCAGGACATTTGTCCCTGTATTTCCTATATTCTGTGCTTTGTCTTATTCAAGGATGTTTGAAACTCTGAAATTACTTCTCACTTTCCTTGCTCTCAGATTTTTTATTTTTTTTATAATTTTCAACTTTTTAAATTATGGTCTTCATTCTCATTTTGTGTATTGAAAATCCAGTTGCACTTTTGCTTACATAAAGAAATAAACAAATGCAGAACTGAGTTGAATTGAAGTTACAAAATGTCTGTTTCTGAAAGCAATGTGTTGCGACTTCCCCCCCAACACAAACACATGAATGAAGTTAATGAGATAGGAATGAGTGCTGTATATTAAAAAATGCTAGCATCGTCAGTGTAAAGATGATTATGCATTTGGAAAACTGCAAACTAGAACTCAAGGTCTGAAGAATGTTTTCAAGATTGAAAAATCATAATACATATATTAAAATGGATATGACTGACAGATACTTAATATGAAGTTTAAAGTTTTTTTTCTTTACAAAAAAAATAAACATATCACCTCAAAAATCTGATACTTTTTCTAAGTATTACCTGCATAATTTAGGCTCATTTGATATAGCTGGAAAATGACTAATTGTAAACAACTCATTGTTCACAATCTAATAATTAGTTTGCTATTTCAATAATATGAAATATATTTCTATTATCTACTCTCCTGCCCCAAAAGTTCTTTACCTCTTCTATAATTACTTTTACACATGCACATGTGCATAGACATACACACAATTTAGCCCATTTACTGTTGCTGTTATGTACATGTGTTTAATTCTGATCATGGTCCCATTTCTGGAAAAAAACTTACTCTTCTTCTTCTCAGTTGCTCCTGATTGCCAGAAGCTCTTCAGCAAAGGGTAAGCCTTCTGAAGTTTCCCATATTTGTATTGGCATGCTGACTACTGTTATCACTTTGGGGTCATTACATGAAATCAAGTTGTTGGGATTTCATGGGTACAGTATCCCTCTTAAGTCTAGAAAAGAGCATCTCTCAGTAGGCATACTGTTACTTTGGGTCTTATATTCTTTCTACTTGTTTGTTGTGACTTTTCCTGAGACTTATATGTGGGTGTTATGCTATAGGTGTATCATTTGTGATTGGGCACCTCACATTTGTATTCCCAAAACTGAAATACTTAAACAGAAAGACCACATGTTGGAGGTGATCTTGAACTACTTAGTAAATCTTACTTGAAACAAATAAGGAAGAAAGAAAGAAAGAAAGAAAGAAAGAAAGAAAGAAAGAACAAAAAGAAGGAAGAAAGAAAGGAAGGAAGTAGGAAAGAAAGAAAAGCAGAAATAAAAGAGAAAAGAATAATAAAGAAAAAACTTGTATAGAAGCACTGTTGAGAATTGTCATTTTCTGCTACCATGCTCAGCTGCAAAAATCCCTCCTGCTCATTAGTGGGACAAGCCCTAATGTTAAGCCACTAGTATGTGGTAAGAGTAGATTTGGTCAAATGACCATAAATAACTCCCTCCCTGTGCAGTCTAGTTTTGACATTACAAGAAGACAAAACTATGAGGAATTTGTGTCTATATCTGTACCTTTTCTATATCTAAGTATATTTGGCTGTCAGGCTTGAATCACTGTTAGTGTTGAATACCTTCAAGTGACTGTATGAGGCCCATGAGCATCACCCCATGCTTATGCTGTTATCCACATCACCAGATTGCTGTTAGAGTAATATTTTAACTAGTGTTAGGTATAATAATTGGGTACTACAACCTTTCTGAGTCAACAAATAAAACTAACAATCTCATTTCTCTTATACACAAAGTGTAAATCTGGGTAATTCAATACTGAGAGTTAGACATGCAATGTAAGGCAGTCATTGCTTTCCACCTAAGAATACTTCTAAGAAGGAAAGCAATAATGCAGAAGCTGTACCTGGACTGGACCTTCTGTAGGAGTGAAAAAGCCCTAACACAAAGTGCAAAAAAGTGTTATGATTTTTTTTCCAAGTAGAGTATTCTATTCAGTCAATGCACAAATGTGACAGATTTTAGATTTCTCGAAATAACCAAACAGAAAGCAGACTGCTATTCCTTATAGACAGGAAAGTTGGGTGCTGTGGAAAGAGTTGGGCAGCAGTGAGAACTTTTCCTTTTCCCTTCACAAGCTTTTGAGGAAATTTTACTTTTCAAATGGACAATCCATGTTTTACAGGTACTTTGTCATTGCCTCTGAGTGACAGTCATGGTTTGTGCCAGTAGCTTCCTAACACACTGCCAAGCATCTGAAATGGCTGGGAATGGTGTTTTGACAGAGGCTTGTGCATAAATCCTTCCATTCAACCATCTCAGAAGGAACAACCCTTGAGCATATCCTGACCAGTCTCCTAGTTGTCTCCAGTGTAATTAGAACACCAGCATCCATTGTAGTCACCTGTGGTTACAGTCACTATTGCTCTTTCTTCTTGTTTCTGTCACTTCTCTGCTTTTGCACTAGTACTCTCTGGGATCACCTGTCAAATATGTTTCAAGATTTGGAATCCTTAGCCTAGACTCTTTTAGTTAAGTGGGAGAAAGTACCTAAATGGGGGTGTTAGCAATTTACAATGAAATACAATAATATAAGATTCTCAGACCATTTTTAAAAATATGGCTCAGTAGGTAAAGGTACTTGTCACTGGGTTCCACCCCATAGTTCACGTAATGGATGGAGAGAATTTATTGTTGCAGTTTGACCCCTGACTTACACACATACACTGTAGCAGGAACACTTACACCATATCAAATAAATTAATAAATGTGACAAATAAAACATTACACAAAAATCATTTCAGTATAATTCAGCACATGATACTTTTGTTTAACGTCAAGTTACATTTTACAGCCACTTATATATGTCTAGTGTATCTAGAGTTTGACAAATGCTCATATTGAAGTAATTGATTATATTCATCCATAAGTCTTTACTATATTGATAATATTCAGTAGAAAAAATATCTTTATAAGTTTCCATACTAAAATATTAAATCTCTAAAAAGAACTTTAATTTCATTATTTAGACAATAAATTTTGTTTACAGATCATTAAATGAAATTACTAGTACATTTTAATTATAAATTTAATGCATATTATTGTGACATTTTCATACATGTACATAATATAATTAAGTGCTTTTAATGCTTATTTTTATTATTTCCTAATTTGTGTATCTGCATATGGGTATGTGCACATGAATTGAGATACCTGCAGAGGCCAGAGCTATGTGAATGCTTTGAGCTGTAGTTAAAAATGATTGTGAACAGGCCATAGATGCTGGCACCCAAACTTAGGTCTTCTGGAAGAGCAGTGAGTGCTCTATAATACTAAGGCATCTGCTTTGCTCTGAAAATTATAAACTTAAGTTTTAAAAAATATTTATTAAAATACAGATATTTATAATTGTTGTATTCTACTAATGTCCAAAAATCATACACTGATAGGTTGATAGGTTTATTACTACTTCATTAACATATAGTAAAAGTATTCTAGGTAAGATGCAACACTCAGAAACTTGACATTTATAGTAATAACATGTTTAATATATAGAGGAACAAATTTACATTGTCAAAAGTTTGTCGATTATTCCAAAAATAAATTTGAAGTAAGAAAAAGTATTGTGTCAAAGATAATTTTTTTTAAGTAAAGCTCTCCTACCTGTAAGAAGAAATACAAACTTCCAAAGGCATACAATACACTACTAATTAGGGAAGAGATATTCTTCCAGAACATTAAAAGGATGTGAGGAGCCGCATTTGCCATTAAAAGATGGCGCAGGCTTCTGCTTCCTGGTTCTTCAGGGAAGCTTTACTTGAGAATGCGCCTGCTCATGGCGTGAAAACCAAGTATGACAATTGGATGAAAGATTTGAGCCAATGAGGGATCTGCACGTCTCACAAAGCTCTATTTAAGCAGCGGGCTTTCTGAGCTCGGCGTCCTTCCCTCCACCTTACCATCTTGAGAGCTGTTCAATAAATGCTGTCAGAAGAATCCTGAGTGTGGCGTTCTCCTTATTGGTGAGGCTGTGCGCTACATTTGGTGCCGAAACCCGGGCGGAGCCGAACCTCTCGGGGTTTTGACCAGTCATGAAGGACCCTGTTGGCTCGCAGAGGATTCAGAACTGACGGCGTGGAGAGTCTAGACGCTTTTCTGCAAGGTATGGTGGATCTTGTTTGGCTTAACAACAAGATAGCCTATCAGAAGCAGAAAAGGGAGAGAGTGCTAATAAAATAGAAAAGAAAACTAGGAATGTTTGAACTCCAGTAAGCGGGATACAGTGGAAGACACCCTGCGCTGGAGAACCAGTCGACTGACGGAGCTGGTTGAATTCGGAAGTGAAACAAAGGTGGTTGCATAGTAACAAAAACGGGGCAAAAAAAAAAAATAAGCAGAAACAGATGAAAAAAGTTTTAAAGATGCAAGGAGTAAATTGCAGGCTGCTCTGAGTCAAGAGAGCCAAACAAATAAATAAAGGTTATAGTAATGAAAATGGGGCAAGAAATAAGTGAGTAAAAACAGATGAAAAAGGCTTTAAAGACGCAAGGAATAAATAGAAGGCTGCTCTAGACAGAGAACTAAGCAGAATGATAATGTTAATTGATTTAACTTTCAAAATGGGTGTGATTCTGAGTTGTATAATATTTTTCTGGATAAAAACTCAATGTAAAGGTTTTTCTGGTTACTGGCTTAAGGAAAGGTTAATTTGGAAAAAAAGGTTTTTCTATGTGTTTTCTGATGAGGTCATTAAGGTAGTAGTTATGTCTTCCAGAATTATATGGATCAGACACGACAGAGGTAGGCCTCCAGAACACTAAATTTCAGAGAATCAAAATAATTATCTTGATACTAAAACTTGTTTTGAGATTTGTATATTGCAGAATACACAGCTTTGGAGAATGAATCTTATCACCTGCATGTTCACTGATGCACTGGACTTCCAGCTGGATGAAGTTAAGACAGACTTCAGATGCTTTCAATTTACCCTTCCCCTCATTCCTCTTCTAAAAGTCAACGCCCATGTTCAGCTTGAAGAAGTTAATGAGGAGTCAGCGCCCCAATTCCCTGGACTTGGGGACTGAGGTGGGGATAGGGTTATTTGGCTGCATGATCTTTGGGGGAGTGCTGCTTACCCTCTGGTTGCTCTGCAAATTCAAACAACAACATCAAAAGGATAAGGTGGTGATCACGCAAGCATTGCTTGCCGTGGAGCAGGGAACATCCCCTCAAGCCTGGTTGAATCTGCTTAAACAATGAGACACCATCACTTAACAGGATATCCTGAGGGCTCGTGTTACCATTGCACCAGGTATCCTAGTGGTGGTCCTCCACACTTCCCGGGGCTCAGGTTCCCATTGCACGGGATAAAAGGTGTGGAGGGTCTCGTACTGTTTAACTGCCTTGAACGCCTATCGGTAGAATGGTGGGCTAGATCGGCAACCTAACAGTCCTCGATTGTTGTTGCAGTTTAATAAGGAAGGGGGAGATGTGAGGAGCCACATTTGCCATTAAAAGATGGCGCAGGCTTCTGCTTCCTGGTTCTTCAGGGAAGCTTTACTTGAGAATGCGCCTGCGCATGGCGTGAAAACCGAGTATGACAATTGGATGAAAGATTTGAGCCAATGAGGGATCTGCACGTCTCACAAAGCTCTATTTAAGCAGCGGGCTTTCTGAGCTCGGCGTCCTTCCCTCCACCTTACCATCTTGAGAGCTGTTCAATAAATGCTGTCAGAAGAATCCTGAGTGTGGCGTTCTCCTTATTGGCGAGGCTGTATGCTACAAAAGGACACAACTTCCTCACCACAACATACACTACAACTATAGCCACATCCATATATAAGTTCTTCCTAGAATGATTAAGGAATGTATGATGATGTTATCATACAGTAAATAGTTGTGTTGATAGTTTATATAGGAAAAATTTACTTAAGTGTAGAGGAATCTTAATCCAGCAAAATGGATGCTCTGGCAAGGGATGATATACAAAGACCTTCTAGGTCTACGTGATTCAGCTAAAATGTAGACACATCTGGATTACAGTATGATTTGACTGGAAACCTGAAATTAAGTATTGATTCAAATTTCTATTCTATACAGTTTGATGGGCTCTTTATAAGTAACATACTTCTTTGTTATAAAATGCATTAACAGATTATAAAAAGTATTAACAAGAAATTATTTGTAGGACAGAAACATTTATAACAAATGACCCAGGTTAGCTCTTAGCCAAATGTGTCTACATAACTCTTAGGTGAGAAGATTATCCTTCAAAAACTGTGGCATGATGTGGTATGTTTGAAACAGATATCCTTAACAAAGAGTTCTGTGCTAATTAAAAATTTGTTATAATTTCAACCATGACAAAGTATCTTATAATAAAATCATGTTGCACACTATCAAGAAATTTAAAGACTTTGGATCTGCAAATAATATCTATTGGACTTTTTTTCTACAACATTCCTACATCCTCTGTAATATATTCCCTATTTGTCTCTGTAGCATGTTCACTTTATATCTTCCTCCCTGGTCCTCTTTTTTACTCCCATTAAGTCATGCTGAAAATCAAAGTCCCATATCATTTAGAGCCCTAATATTAATTTTTTCCTGACTAATGAATATGAGCATGACATAAGTTCTGTTAGTCTGGTGTAGAGTTGCAGTGTTCTAACCGTGTCTTCTCCTGGCATCAATGAACTGAGCTCCTCACTTATAATGCATTGCTATGTGCAATTCAGATTGTCAGAAAATGATTTTATTTCTCTTCTAAATTCTTTAGGCTAAAGTCTACAAATACTCTTCTTAGGTTTATCATCTCAGTGGTGTCTCTTAGCTCCTTGATATTCCTTTTGTCAAGAATCCTTTTTCTAAAGCCAAAACTGCACACAAGAACATTTATTCAGAATTTCTGTAATGAGGCAATAGCTTTCTATTCTAGTTTATGGATTCAACTTCCACTAGAATTTATGAGCATGAATATAATATTCTTATCTTCTAAAATAATGTCTATCAAAAACTTTGTTTTCATCTTTATATAGAAAACTTCTATATAAACTTTTTTATATCAGAAGTATAATACTGGCTATTTGTACTTTTTTTGCTTTAAATGTGTGGTCATTTAATTATCAGTAAAATTATAGAAAATTTATATAAAGCACATATTTTCATTATTTCTAATGTGTTATATTTACTAGCAATATAGAAATAGCAAGGTGTAATTTTGCAATCTCATTGTAGATTTTAATTCATAGGAAATAGTTTAGTGATGAATATTTAGAAATGTTAGATTATTAATATAAAATTTAATAAAATATTTTGCACTGGACTACTTGTAATTATTATAAATAAAGAAAACTGAGCAGCCAGAAGAGGCAATTAGTAATTGCTAAGTCATATCTATTTGTACAAAAGTTAATGATTGCCAGGAAAATTTTAAGAGCACACTGGAATGCTAACACTGTCATTCAAAGTCATTATGAGGCAAATAACAAGAGAAGATGGACAAAGTATTGAAGTTAATGAAACAATTCAAACACTAGGCAGCAGCTTTCCTTTGGAAGGTTAAGAAACTGATGTAGAGGAAGAAGTAATTCCAAGGTATGATGGGAAATAACAGAGCAAATTCACTGTGTCAAACTGCATAGCATATTTCAGCTAACAACATTGTACTCCTAAAATCTATTCATAGCAGAGAGAAGACAAGAGAAAATTGGCTCTCAAAAGTGACAGGGGAGAAATGTATCTTGTGGATAAGGGAAGGATTTGCTAAGCAGTTTATTTTTGCTCCCATCAGTACAGGGAGAAGCCTATTTCTGTGGGCATGTTTCTTTTTTATGTCGTTTCCCAGAATCATTAGGACAACAGCCAATCAGAGCTGGCATCATGGCTGAGTCCGACCCTTAATTGCCTCCTCAGAAAATGCAGACAATTTCGTTGGTGCTCATTTACACCTGGGAGGTAGCTCCATTGCTTTCTTGATGAAACATAGAAGAAGAAAGTATGTTTTTTATTCTAGTTAGTAAGCCTGCCAAGAAGTTTAAATGTGTGACAACATCAGACCCTGGGACCATCTCAGATATCGAATACTCTGCAACTGTGTCTTTCTTTACCCTTTCCGAATGTCGCAGATTGTATTGATGCTGTCTTTGCATCACACATGCGACAGTTGGAGAATTTTTCAAATAGGTATCCTATTCAGTAAGTAACAAGTGATCATTTTCCCACAATCTTCTTTTTTTCCCCTCCTTCTGTTGAATAACACTGGACCCACACATTTCAGTTTGTTGCTGTTTTATTAGTTATTTTATTTATTTACTTTTCAAATGTTGTTCCCCATCCATAAATCCCCTATATTATTCCCCCTCTCCTTTGCCTTTATGAGGGTACTCCTTCAGCCATCCACCTATTTCTGCCTTACCACTCTAGCATCTCCCTACATGGGGGAACCAAGCCTTCATAACACTAAGGGCCTTCCCTCCCTTTGATGCCAGATAAGGCCATCCTTTGCTACATATGTAGCTGGAGCCATGGACCCCTCTATGTTCATACTCTTTGGTTGGTGGTTTAGTTCCTGGGAGCTCTGGAGGGGGCAGTTAGTTGATATTCTTCTTCCTATGAGTTTGCAATCCCCTTCAATATCTTCAGTTCTTCCCTTCCTCCTCCATTGAGGTTTCCACCCTCACTCTGATGGTTAGCTGTGAGTATCTGCATCTGTCTTAGTCAGATGCTGGTAGAGCCTCTCAGAGGATAGCCACACCAGTCTCCTGTCAGTAAGCACTTCTTGGCATCAGCAATAGTGTTGGGGGGTGGTGCCTGCAGATGGGATGAATCCCAAGGTGGAGCAGTCTCTAGATGGCCTTTCCTTTGGTCTCTGCTCCATTTTTTTGTCCCTGCATTTCCTTTAGACAGGAACAATTATGGGTTTAAAAGCTTGAGATGGGAGTGTAGCCCCATCTCTCAACTCTGGCCCAACTTGGATCTACTGGATCTACTGGAGATGGTCTCTACATGTCCTATCTCCCATTATCTCAGGCTCAACTTCTCTATGAACTCTAGGTAGGATCAGCCAATCACAGGTACTTACAGTGTATATCTACTTCTTTCCTTTAGCCTTTGGGATCATAAGAAGCTTTTGCTGTTGCTAACCTCTAAATTGATTCACTATCAACCATTCAGCTTTCCAACTATTTTATTTATTTATTTATTTATTTATTTATTTATTTATTTATTTTGGTTTTCGAGACAGGGTTTCTCTGTGTAGTCCTGGCTGTCCTGGAACTCACTCTGAAGACCAGGCTGGCCTCGAACTCAGAAATCCACCTGCCTCTGCCTCCCAAGTTCTGGGATTAAAGGCATGTGCCACCACTTCCTGGCCCAACTATTTTATAAATGTAACCACTTCTCTGTGTTAAAATCTCTCCATGAAACATCTAAAATTGCTTCACTTTCCTGGATGGATCTTGGCTGAAGAAATCATATTTTTCTATCCAATGAAACTACCATATTCATAGATGCTAAATCAGAACACTGGCAAAGAAAAATCACAGGGATTGCAACAAAAACTTCATAGGAGCTTGTATAATATTTCAAACAATTAGTTACATACCCTTTTCCATGATAAACACACTAAAAGATTTTAATATATTTGGGGGAATTAAGTTTGCATCATGATGAATAATAACAGGAATTCTTATAAACTCAAAAACAGTTTAATTCATTGAAGAATAAAGAGGACGAGCATTCAGATTTTTTGATCTGATTATTTGGAGTTGGAAATGTGAGAAAATGTGCAGATTTAATATTATTTATGTGACTTAAGGAACAGTGACACTGAGATTTATTTATCTAGTTGTTCTTAGGCAGTAACCTCTCCAGTTAAGGCAAAGAGCTTGAAAGTTTGAAAATTTCTATATTCTTTTATAGTACTACTTTCCTATATGCTGCCAGTTTGGGCCCAGAATATACACAGGATTAAAAAAAACAAATTAATTATTAATATTTGATAGTATAGATAACTATGTTATTTTTGGTGGTACCCAAACTAGCATAATTCATTCATATTTAATGTACCTAGACTTAATAGAGCTGGTTTGCATATCATTAATTTAAATCTTTGTTCAGTGGCCACACATGTTTATAGCAGCCTTATTTATAATAGCAAGAAGGTGGAAACAACCCAGATGTTGCTCAACAAAGAATGGATGCAGAAAATGTGGTACATTTACACAACAGTGTACTACTTAGCCATTAATGACAATGACTTCATGATATTTGCACACAAATGGATGGAACTAAAGTATCATTCTGAGTGAGGTAACCAAGACACAAAAGAACACACATGGTATATACTCATTGATAAGAGCATACCCATGATCAATCCACAAACCATATGGACCTTAAGAAGTGAGTCTAAAGTGTGGATGCTTCAATCCTACATAGAAGTGGAAGCAAAGTAATTACAGGAGGTAGAGGGAGGGAGGGATCTAGGAGGGAGAAAGGAGGTGGAGGGAAAAGCGAGGCAGGATCAGATATGTGAAAGGACAGAAGTACAGAGGATCAGGAAATTGAATAGAAGTATGTAGCATTGGGGGATGGGGAACTGGAGGTAGCCACTAGAAAGTCCCCAAGGCCAGGAAAGCGAGAGGCTCCCAGTACCTATTGGAGATGACTTTAGCAAAAATGCCCAAAGAAAGCAGAGATAGAACCTGTAGAGACCACTTCCATTACATAGACATGGCCCTCAGATGAGGGATGGGGCCACCCACCCATATCAAATTTTCAACACAGAGTTGTTCTTGTCCAAAGGAAAGACAGGGACAAAAAGCTAGAGCAGAGACTGAAGGAAAGGCAATCCAGAGATTGTCCCACCTAAAGATCCATCCAATTTGCAGACACCAAACCCCTACATTATTGCTAATGACAAGAAGCACTTGCTGACAGGAGACTGGTATGGCTGCTCCCTGAGAGATTCTGCCAGCATCTGACTAACACAGATGCAAATGCTCACAGCCAATCATTGGACTGAGTCTGGGGATTCCAATGGAAGAGCTAGGGAAAGGACTGAAGGAGCTGAAGGGGCTCACAACCCCATAGGAAGACCAGTATCAACTAACCTAAGTGAAAAACCCAGAACTCCCAGGACTAAAGCACCAACCAGAGAGTGAACATGGAGGAATCCATGGCTCCAGCCACATATGTTGCAGAGGATGGCCCTATTTGGCATCAATGGGAAGGAAGGCCCTCTCTCCTATGGAGGCTCAGTGTCCCAGCATAGAGAGATGTTAGAATGGTGAGGTAGAAATATGTGGGTGGGTTGAGGAGCACCCTCATAGGGGCAAACGGGAGAGGAGAGAGAGGGATGGAATGGGAGTTTGTGGAGGGGAAACCGGGAAGGAGGATATAATTGGAAATGTACATAAATAAAATGGTTAATAATAATAAAAATGAAAGTTATGATTGTTTCTATGGCAAAGTTCATGCTTGTTAGTGATATTGGAAATAAAGAAAATATATGTGATTTATCTGGGCTTACAAGACTTCAAAATATTCTAATTACATGCTAAGTACATCAAATTTACACCTTAAAAGAAAATTCAAATAGAAATCGAGAAACAAATAAGCGTAATCTACTTTAATATTTTAGTTTTGAATTCCTACCTTAGACTGAAAATAGCTTGTTATAGTTCATTAAGTGTAAGATTTGATAACTGAAAAAAAAGTTATTTTATTTCCCAATGTTTGCTATACATATTCAATCTAGAACAAATTAAACCCTATGTACAAAGAACTAACATCATTATATTAGATCACAAGCTGACACCAGAGAGATTCATTGATTACCTAACCACATATCTCCTAAGTAGAAATACCAGGGTTTGAACCTACTGAATAAAAGTTCATACTTTTAGCCAATACTAGTTGGTGGCTCTTGGTTAAAAATAATGGTTAAAAATTCCATAATGCTCATTGTAAATTTTATAAAGAGAAAATCAACTTTACATTATTAAATTATTGGATTCTAAGTGCAATAGGAACAAAGTTTTAAATTTTGAGGAGACATTAATAGGAAAATGAAAGGTGTTTAGAATCTATTTAGTTTCTCATCTGTTTGATCCAAACAGTAGAAGTTGTTTCTTCTGGTGATCAAGAACTTTAGTTCCTATTTCTCTACCCACCACTGTTGTGAGCAAGGACCAAATTGTCATTAAAAATGAAATTCAAGTTGAGCTATAGAAATCTGTTTCCACTCCTTTCTGGTAGTAAATGTTTGATGTAGAAAGCAAAAGATACGCCAGTAGCTCTGTGCTTGCTGTGAAGGAAAGGCTGGCATGCAGAGAAAGTAACCAGCAAACTAGGAAATAATACTTTTATGTGATACACTCTCCATTGTCTTTTTATTATTATTATTATTATTATTATTATTATTATTATTATTATTATTATACCTCCCTTCAAGAAGTTTATTTTGCCTATTTGGATCCAGTACTCTCTACAGATAACTGCCAAAGCATACCAATTGCACACATTTTCTATTAATATTGATTATGAATTAATTTTATTAAAGACAAAATCTGTTTTATTGAGTTGGTGATTTAATGAATAATTGTTGAAATCACTTAAAGGCAGGATGTATGGGTAAAATCTTGAACATGTTATAAATGTTATAAATGTGTAATAGGAGAGTAAGAGGGGAGGAAGGAGAGAGAAAGAAAGAGGGCCAGAACACAGTATTCTCTTATCATATCGAGTTGATTTTGAATGGATATAGCAGAAACAAAAATTCCTAGTGAAGCAACAGCCTTTAGAAACAATTAATGTCCAGTTGTAAATGTCCCTGGTCATTAAGGTCTCTTTAAAATTCCTTTTCAAAGAGTAACATAGCATATAAAGAGAATTACTCTATAAGGAGGGCTCATATTTCTAAATCAACAACTGTTTCTGCATAAAGACAAGTCAGTAAGTAACAAAAGACAGGAGGCAGCCCAGTGAATATAGAAGATCACAATTCCCCCGACTTGAACAAAGCAAAATAGAGGAAGGTACAGATAGGATTTGTCACTTTCCACAAACACATTGTCTGGGTTTAAATCATGCTTAGTTTTGTGTAGTATTTCAGAATAGGAGTTTCAATTATTTTGTGTGGACAAAATGATGAAATTTGACGCAAAGATAGCAACTCTGTTATCACTCATATGCTGGAAGTTGATTAGCATCTAGCCTAACAGCAGAGAGTATGTATGTGGGGCAAATCACAATTCAAATAATTAAAATGGCTTATACACTAAAATTAATAAGGTTACCTACATTGCAATTATTCTCGCCTATTTAGAATTAAACATTTTTGGTTTCAAACTTATCAAAAGAAAAGACAAGAGTTTAGTCCTGAAAATTATTTGAAAAACTTTTGACAAAAATTAGCATCTCCAAAATTTATTACACTGTAGAAATGACACAGAAATATACTACAGTATACATAAAATGTGTAAAAATATAGGCAGGCCTTATATTTTAAGAACCAATAATCACATTATAATGTGTCAAATACAAATGATTCAAAATATTACATTTTATGTTTGTAAAGTTAATGGGGAGAATGATTGTTTCATAAAATGCTATCAGAAACAGAAGAATATTTACTAATCTAAACCAAATTATTACAATGTTAAATAAATCCTTTGAACATTGTGCATTGATTAAATCAACAATGTGACAAAAACTACACTATAGAAAATGTAAGATGACATAATAAAGACCTATGGTACATATTTGATAATATTTAAAGGTATAGCAAATGTGATATAAAACTGTAACATGGAATTTTAAAAATTAAAATTCTATTTATGTTTTACTTATAGATGTAACTGACTTATTCATATTTTTATCCTTTTAAAGTGAGGCATTTGTGATAGTTTAAAACTCTTTGCCTTGTTCAACACCAGACTTAAATTAATATTTAAATAATCAAAATCTATAGTGAATATATTAATTTAAAATATGTATATGCAATAAGTTTGTATGATATAGGCCATTTTTCAAGAGTAGGCAAAACGGTTTTAAAATTAGAAGAAGTTTTAGTTACTTATTCCCTTAATATCAAATAAGAGCTGACAGTATTAGAATTAAGAGAAATGATTCCCTAAGAGACATCATAAGTGGGAGTTAGAAGTAATTAGCTATTTTATAATACCAATAGAATTATTAATCTTAATTTTATTTTAATATCTAAAATAGACATATCCAAATGATTCAAGAAAAAAATTGGCAAGAATCACTAGTGATTAATAATAATTCCACATGTTCCATTGAGATATGTAGATTCAGCTACAAGATTCTCAGTTAATGGCTTTAACAGAAATGTAAATTATTTCAGCCCAAGCTGTGTTAGTTGTTAAAGATATCTTCCTGGTGTGGCTAAGTGTTTATGATGACTATCTTCTGAGGGATCATCCAGGTATGATGAGCAGTGTGTTCTCACGCAGTTTCTTCATGTGCCATTGGTTTGTCAAAGGATGGCATGACTTCTTATCATCTGCTTATTTACTAAGGCTAACACTCTGGCCAGAAGTGATTGGCTAAATGAGACTCAGAGAGTCATTACTGAATTTAAAGGAACGGTGCTGTATTAGTTACCTTTCCTAAGCTGTGACTGTACCTGACAACAGCAAAGGAAGAAAAAGTTAATGTTAACTAACAGTTCTATGCTAGAGTCTCTTATGGTGGGGCTGTCATAGTGGAAAGAGTTGAGGTAGGCTATTCTACTTATCCAGAGTCAGAAAACAGAGACAAAATGCTTCTACTTACGTGCTTTCCAGATTCTATCAGTCCAGGACTCTAACCCATGAATCATACCACCCACTCATAGGGTGGTTCTAATTTTAAACCCCACTAACTCAATCTAGAAACTGTGTCAAAAACATTCTTAGAAGTGTGTCTTCACAATATTTCTATATCCTGTAAAGTTGACAAAAAAGGACTTCGGATGGTCTTTACCCTCTAGCTGCAAGCCAAAAATAAAAACTCTCTCACTAGTTAGTGCTTGAAGCAACAATAAAAGTAACTAATTCAAATACTGCATCAAAAATAATAAGCTGGTGTATGTTTCATTGCTGGAGAAACATCTTTGGTAAAAAAGCTTCCACAATTCGGTGTTTCTGGTAATTGTACTTCTCTTTGGCATGCTGCATTGATCTAATAAAGCTCAAGTGTCTTATAATGGAACAGTTGGAGAAAGGACTGAAGGATCTGAAGGGTTTGCAACCCCATTGGAAGAACAAAATCAACCAACCAGACCCTCCAGAGATCCCAGGAACTAAACCACCAACCAGAGAGTAGACATGGAGGGTCCCGTGGCTCCAGCTGCATATGTAGCAGAGGAGGCCTTGTTGGGCATCAATGAGAGAAGAGACCTTTCTACCCTTCTTCCTGTGAAGTCTTGATGACCTAGTGTAGGGGAATTTGAGGGCAGGGGGGTGGGAGTGGGTGGGTGGGTGGGGGAACACCATCATAGAAGCAGAGAGAGGGGAAGCTAGGAAAGGTGATAACATTTGAAATGTAAATAAAGAAAATATCCAATAAAAGAAAAAAAAAGAATGAGTAATCTTATGAAACACATCTGGATTTACTCAAGGTCTCTGCAGTGATGACCCTCAGTCAGTTACTCATATCAATAAAATAAATATAGGCTGGAATTCAAGATATTATGATCCAGCAATGTGTCACAACTTGTCTTTGAACTCAGGAAGAAAACTCATTTTGAAACCTGAGGGTTTTTTTTTTTCCCACAGAAAATATAGCATTTACTGCCTTTGCCTCCCCTCTGTCATATCCCCCTTCCTCCCTTCTCACAGACGCCTCACAAGCAGACATTTTGAAGTTGCTTCTTTTAAACTTCACGAAGCTTTCTGTCACACCCAGCTCTCTTTTTCTGTATTACGCTTTTGATATTTGTCTGATAACTTATACTTGTTATGTATCACTTCCTTCTCCATCGAAAATCTCTTTCACAATTGAAAGGATTAAGCTCTCTGGATGACAAAACAACACCTGGCGAAGCCCTTTTCCTATCTCAGGGGTTGTATGAGCAATAAATAATTGCTGTTATGGAGAAGGTTCTCTTCCCCAATGGTGTAACTGTTTGCAGGTTACACAGGGAGCTTCTCTTAGTTGTCACATTGAGGTGCATTTTGCAGTATTACCTCTGTCAATTATGTTCATAAATATAACCTCCTACTTCCTACATACCTGTAGGAAATCACAATGCACTTTCTGATCCAAGTTGGTCTTAGATGGGATTATTTCTTTATCTGTCATTACCTTTCTTATCTGATGAAGAGAAGTACAATCACCAGGAACTTAAACCAATAGCAGGTGAAAGTATAGGAACATATTTTAACATATTCTTTCAAATAGTGTTCTTTCAAATTCATTAGCATCATTTATGTGTTCCTCCAATGTGTCCATCAATATGGCAATTACTGAATTGACAGTAAGCCCTTGTTATAGACTTATTCACATAGCCTATGTGCTTTCATTAGGTGACCATTTTATACCCTTTTATGGCTAAACAGTCACTTGCATATCTTGGCTAAATATGTAATAAGCTTCTGTCTGATTATCTAGTGTCTCAGCATTGACTGTTGAGTTGACATATCGTAAAATTACTGGTAAAAGTCTCAATTAAATAATTGTCCTTTTCAGATTTGCTGTGGGCATGGTTATGGGTTATATCTTTGGTTGCAAATTGATGTAGGAGAGCCCGGCCTACCATGGGCAGGACTGTTCGCTGGGCAAGTAGTTTGGGGGTGTAGGAGAAAGAGCATGAACCCGAGTGAACTGGTACAAAGTGTGAGCTAGCACAATCCATGGTTTCTATGTCCAGTTTCTGCCTAAAATTTCTTGCTCTGACTTTCTTCAATGGTGGACCATGAAAAGGTAAGCCAATTAAATCGTTTCTTCCCCTCAGTTTATTTTTGTCAGGGTGTTTTGCAGAACAGCAAAAAAGGAAACCAGAACACTTACTATTGTAATCATGTTGCCAAAAACTAACTCAAGGCTTGGACAGATAAACAAATAAATTAAGTGGGTATAAAAAAAGAGAGGTTTCCCATCTTGCAGTGACCAAGCAAAATGTCAATGTAGTTCCTAATCATAGAAAGGGACAATGACAAAACAAAGAAACAAAGAACCACAAACACATACACAGAAAGAGAGAGAGAAATAAAAACAAAACTAACCCAATCCCAAACAAAACAATTCTTTGTAACTTGTAGCCTTGAAATAATTTTTGAACGTAAAAATGGATTCCTAAAGCACTGCTGTAGCAAAGACCTCATAAAAATGCAAAACAAAGAAGCAAAACCAAGCCAACAAGCAAACAAACAAAACCAGTCAAGTGGTAGTGGCATATATCTTTAACCTCAGCATTAGGTAGACAGAGGTAGGAATAGTTCTGAGGGGCAGGACAGTCTAGAATACAATGTGTGAGTTCCAGAACAGCTAGAGCTAACACAGAAAAACCTTGTCACAAAAAATTAAAGCAACAACAACAAAACAAAGAAACAAAGAACCACACACACACACACACAGAGAGAGAGAGAGAAATATAAACAAAACTAACCCAATCCCAAACAAAACAATTCTTTTTAACTTGTAGCCTTGAATAATTTTTTAAACATAAAAATATAATTTTCATTGCAATTATCACCTACCTATTTTGCAATGTATGATTGTTTCAATGCTTACTAAATAGCTAAGGTTAATTGTTGAAATGTGTACTATATTTAATTTTAAATGGGCAAACTCTGCTTACATCTTTTTGATGCTTTTTTTTCCTTCTTTCTTTTCTTTCTTTCTTTCTTTCTTTCTTTCTTTCTTTCTTTCTTTCTTTTTCTTTTCTTTTCTTTTTTTTGAAACAGAGTTTCTCTGTGTAACAGTCTTGTTCATCCTGACATCCCGAAACTCACTGTGTAGACTAATTTGGCCTCAAACTCACAGACATGCACCTGCCTCTGCCTTTCTTTACTATGATTAATGGCTTGCACCACCACTGCCCAGCTTAAAACATTTTTATTTATTTTTTAAAACATTTTTATTTTAATTCTACCTCCCAACAAGTTCCTTCTTGTTGCTGAATTATTGTAAGGTAAAACAGTCCTCATCTGTTTCTTCTATGTTTATATTATAGAAACACCAACATCTCAGAAAGCTAAAGTATGCTTTGGCTATAACTATAACTTATGGTATATTATGTTATTTAGTACTCATAACAGAATTAATTTTCTATCACAATTTTATTAATATAAGGACTTTCATTGCACTCTCCCGTTTTTTCTTTTTTTCTTTTAAATTATTTTTTTTATTTTTTCCCAATCTGCATTTATACTATTTTAATTACATACAAGTATTAAGGTGAGTTATAGGTTGAGGAACTAGCAATACAATAGATGCAAATAGTCAAAGAAAAAAGCAAGGCAATAAACAAAGTCCTGTGATCACTCCCATGATCATTGTTTCTAAGGGCTTATCAGGATGACCAAAATATATCTGCACCTACTTCCCTGTCCTAGCCCAAAGTCATTTTCATGTCTGAAGCCTACTTCTTTGTTCTGGCCTAAGATTCAGATTCCTGCCTGAAATTATTTATTTGTTCTAGCCTAATGTCAGATTCCTGCCTGAAGCCCATTCCTTGTTCCACATTCTTCTCTCAGTTCTAAACAAGATTTCTATTGACAAATAAAGTGTTAAGCTTATCTGGGTCTGTTTGTGTTTCTTACCATAATTATACTTTAAGACAATCTCAATGGTATTTTTGTAGACACTTTGTCTTACACTGCTTTGTTTGGGCATCTTTTTGTCTTATTTTGTTGTTGTTGTTTGTATTGCTATTATTCTGATATTGTGTTTTTGTGCATTTATGTGTGTGTCTTAGTGTTTTTTGTTTGTGTTTTACATTTGTTTGTGGGGGCAGCTGGGTGGGCCAGAATATGAAAAGGATCTGGGAGCAGTGTAGAAAGATTAGAAGTGTGATTATAATATCTTGAATGCACTCCGGCCAAGGAAGCAGGTAGGCTAACTGGAGATCTTTACCTTTCTTCTCCCATTCTTCAAATTTCAGTCACCTTGTAGTGTTCCCAGCTCTGTAGCAGACCACATGCTGCCCCCTTCTGCCTCTCCTCTTCCTCCCTTTCCACCCTCATCTTTTGTGTATCACATAGATCTACTCCTCCAACCTTTTTTTCCCTGCAAACGTTTTATCTTACCCTGAAGTTCAGCATGGAATCCAAAGGAACTAGCAAGCCAATAAATCCAGCAAAGCCAGTAAACTAACTTCAGATCTTCACCTGTCCCTACAAATCTAATCCTTTTTTAGATTTGTTCTCCAAATCTAATCCCTCAGTCTATCCCAGCTCTTTGGCAGGACAACTATACCCCACCTCCCATCTCTCCTACCCTTGCAACTATTTCTGGTAGCTCACATAGCTGAAACATAAAACAAAGACCATAATATATGATAGATGCTCTTAAAGAAGAAATGAATGAATCCCTTACAGAAATCTATAAAAACACAAGCAAACAGTACAAGATAATAAACAAACCAATACCTAAAAGGGAAAATAGAATCAATAAAAAAAAATCCAAACTGGGGTAAAAATATAAATGAGAAATATAGCAACTCAAGCAGAAATGTCAGAAGCAAGCCTCGCCAACAGATGAGGATATTATCATGCAGGAGATGAGAGAGAGAATCTCAGGCATTTGTTTTAAACATCTCATTGTATTATTTATGATATGTCATTTATTTGATACTAGAAATGGTCTTTGCACCTACCTTTGCACACAGGCTATCTTAACTGGCAAATTAATTTGTTCTCACCATATTTTCACAATTTGAGAAACATCCCACCTAAGTATACAAATTTAGCTCTTCTTCCCAAAATTTTTGCTAGTTGTTGTTTGATTTGAATCTCTCGGGGTTTTTTTAAAGTATTATTCATTTATTTTTACTTATACGAGTACACTGTAGCTGTCTTCAGACATACCGAAAGAGTGCATCAGATCTCATTACAGATGGTTGTGAGCCACCATGTGGTTACTGGAAATTTAACTTAGGACTTCTGGAAGAGCAATCAGTGCTCTTTACTGCTAAGCCATCTCTCCAGCCCCTATCAGGAGTTTAAAAAAGGAGTGTATTGTATACAAACTGTCTGGTTTTTTTTTTTTATTTTTTTAAATAAAAAAGAGCAAAAACAATAAAAAAAAACCTATTCTTTCCTGTTGGATTAGCAAACTCATCTCTTGGTTTCTCAGGATTATGTGAGACATAATCTGTTTTCAGTCAGTTCGTCTTTGCACAGATATGTAACTAGCTCCTTCTGTGTGAAGCCTCCAAGAGCTCTGTGCATAAGTTTTGAAACTTAGAAAAAAATGATAGATACCATTGCACTGTCCACAGAAGGGTTTCTCCTCCCAATTCTCTTTAAAATTATAAACCTGATAGAAAGTTATGACTTCTGAGAAAGAAACCAATTTCATTAATCTCCACATTTTATTAAATAAAAACATTGAATATAGAATTGGATTTCAAAAATAAATGCTGAGAATACATTTTCTGTAGAAAACAAACAAACAAACAAACAACAATAACTAGACACCTATTTGATAAGCCTGTCATGTCAAGTGCTATAAGAAGTGTATATGATAATTTATACCATTGAATGTAAAGTGCTTACTCTGTGCTTTTCAAGTTAGCCTTTCAAACATTTTCATACAAGCTAAAGGATTATATTTTCGTTATAAGTATCTTTAAACTGTGTTTCTCTACAGCGTCCCCAGGGAAATGTCTCTTCTGTGTAACCATTCATATGGCTCTTCCCTCCCAGCTCTTAAAAGTTTTTTGCTTTTATTTCAATCTTTTAGAGGTACTTTGGCAGTTAATCTAAATTATTAGAGCCGTTTCCCTGCAATACAAACACTTAAAAGGTAGCTTTTCATTTTCCTGGGCATGCCCACACAATCTTTCTTTATACATTATCATTCAGAGATAATGTTTCTTCCCCCACCTCAAGTCTGAGACACAAAAGATACCAATTTAGGTATGTATTGTTGTTTGCTTTAGCTCACAGTATATCAAGAAATTTTAACAACAGGGAAGAAAGACTGGATGCGATATGCCAGGATTCCAACATATAAAAGCAGAAACACTTCTAGCAGATATTTTTCTCTCAATTTTTTATGTATTCGTTGATAATTTCATTCATGTGTTCAGTCTATTATGATCATATCTGTCTCCCTATTTCTGACCTTTAACTTTGACAGTATCACTTCCTAACATTTCCTAACACTTCTAATTACTGCTACTCCTAAAATGCTGTTCCCTGTGGGCATCAAAACGTGCTGTAGCTGTGGTTCTCATGAACTGGCTCTACCATAGGCAGGTCCTGAGCTCTTGCTCCTCCCACTTCAGCACTTAGAATGCCTGGGAATCTTTAATGGCTTTAAAATGTTAACATGTATAGGAGGAATTGAAACCAGAGAGGCTTCACCAGTAGCATGGAGAAGATCCACATTTGCAAAATTTGTATATTTTATTAGTTGTAAAATCACATTTCAGAATCTCATTGCCCACCAACAGAAGGTAGGGGTTCTTGAAAAATACTAGTGGTTAGAGGACCTAAGTATACAGTAGGTAACAGGCACTTGATAACTGTTTCTCAACTTTCCCTTTTGCCACTTCTCTATGTGAAATAAAACTGGCAATACCTCTTGGAAGGAAACCCTTACATATATTAGGATGAATTCTGGACCATGGAAAGCATTTTATGAAGCACGTTTTGGCTCTAGAATCTCCCTTCTTAGGAAATAGAGCTTTGAGCCTTTTTCTTTTTTAAAATTCAAGCCTCTCACATGCTCTGCCTGCCTTCTCCCTTCCTAAGGAAATGTTCTGCTAGATCCGTTTACTCATAGTTGAAAATGACTCATGAGACTGAATGCTCTCTGGAAAATTTGCATTTTAACAGAGCTCAAAATTGTACAGTGCATGCAGGTTCCTTAGCAGCAGAATGTGGGAAGCCATAACACTCAGGAGATGGGAACTGCTTTCTCTTTAAATCTGGACTCTCCACAGGCATCACTAATTTAAAAACCTCATACATCTCTTGTCTTTCATATTTTCCTCCTATGAATGAGACAGTGCACACTTCACTGTGAAGAGAAAGATGGTTACATGCATTCCTGTGTGAGTTATGCAATAAGACTTTCAACTAATTTGGGAATTAAGCATCACAAAGGCACAGTTGTCATGGGAAAGCACTTTCAGTCACTGCCCTGAATCATTCATGCATCTTCAGGGAAGCTAAAAGGTTTAAAATTCTCTGTGACTTCAACCTCAGATTCATTTCACTTCAGCATATTCCATCCTATATTCTAATTTATCCTAAGAACTCTTCATACATCTCCTCCCCCTTCCCCAATCTTTAACATTTAAGTCTGCCATCTGCTTAATTTGTTTTACTGTGCAGGATTTAGCTGGAAGCGTACTGAAATGAAAGCACTTATGTTTTGTAGCTTTGATTTCACAAGTCACAAGAAAACAAGGTCTGTAAAACCAGCACAGAGCTGAACATCCTTTGAAGCAAATAGCAGAAGAGGTGGGTCAGGAGCAACATTGCCTTTAATGTGCTAAAGACAGAAATTTTATGCTTGTATGGAATGTGAGGTGGAAGTTAGCAAAAGCAGGGAGACGATGAAATGCTGATAAGTATATTCTTCTTAAAATGGACATAGTATAATAAGATTGTGTAAAAATGACCAATGCTTACCCATGTATCTGTGGACTGGGCCCTTCTGTGTACAAATAATATGTCCTTCTATGAAATGGGAATTACAGAACGTCATGGATTCCTCCAGACACCATTCTTTCCATGTGCAGGCACACTCTGCCTTTATTGTGGTCATGGATGGTTATTGAGTGAATTTGTTCATCCATTTACAGTGGCTTGGTGAGTTCTTCTATGAACAAGTAAAACTACACACAGCATATGTACCTGGGCTCTTTATGCTGTCTACTGTCTATTAGATCTCATCGTTTAATTGCTGTGTAATAGAGAACAAATAACCACTTGGTATTTCATCATTTTCATGTTTAAAATAATGATTACCACAGTTCCTAATAAGTACATATAAAACCCACAAAACAGTTCCTGGAAGAAATTAAGCATTTAAGAGCTTTAAACTTTCTCTTTTGTATAAGAAACAACTGAGGTAAATATCCCCCATGTCTTTTATTATTATTTCATTATCTGAAAAAAAGTTCATGATTTTAAACTAACAATTATTCATTCTAGTTACTGAAAATAAATGGGTGTGATGATCAGTGAGGAGTGGCTAGGAAAACGAACCTTTTTGATGACTAGTCCTGAATTCTAGGTTTTGTGATGTGGAGTGCAGTGGATTGGAAGCAGGAAGAGCTTGGGAGTAGAAGATTAACTTTACAAAAATACTTAGACTGCTATTATTCCATGAGATTCCGCAAGCTCCATTCACTTTTTGGCTGTGGGTGTCAGTCTCTGTCTGAGTCAGCTGCTGGGTGGACCCTTTCAGAGGACAACATGCTCCTGAGTACAAGCATAACAGCGTGTCATGAATAGTATCAGGGATTGGTGCTTGCCTATGGAATGGGACTCAAATTTGGCTGGTAATTGCTTGGCTAGTCTCTCGGTCTCTGCTCCATCACCAATCTGTGCATTTCTTATAGGCAGGATAAGGATTGAAGCCCTAAAGGGGATAGGACCTCTAAAGGAAGACCAACAGAATCAACTAGCCTAGACACTTGGGGCCCTCAGTGATTAACTACCAACCAAACATCATACACAGACTGGACCTAGGTCTCTGCATACATAGGTAACAGATGTGCAGACTGACTTTCATATTGGTCCTGAACAACTGGGGCAGGGGCTATTCCAAAAGCTGTTTCTTGTATGTGGAATATGTCTTCTATCTGGGCTGCCTTGTTTGGCCTCAGTGGGAGAGGAAGAGTCTAGCCTCTTAGAGACTTGAAGTGCCAGGATAGGGAGATACCCATGGGGTGCCCATCTGCTCAGAGAAGAGGGGAGGTAGAAAGGGAAAGGATTGTGGGAGGGGGGTGACTGGGAACATCAACCTGTTCCTTCTAGTATCCAATTTGCTCCAGAGCCGTTTCTGAGATTATCAGCAGGATTTACATTCTGGAGAAGCATCGTTTGCTAAACAACTTCCTGTTTGTGTGCAGATTGTTTTAGGGATAGAAAAGCAGTCAGAATTGACATTGACATTTCGATGGCAAAATAATGCCTGGGACACTTCAGCTGACTTTTGTTCTCTGTTTCCTCCCTGGTCTAGTTACTCCCACACAAGCTTGATGAGTCTTATCCTAAATGTGAATTTCATTTAGTAGTTTCTGTCTCCTAGCAATGTAATTTAGTGTATCTGCCCAGGGCAGTGAGGCCACTAATCACTCTCTTAAATCCAGGCTGAATTAGGTTACAGTATTCTTAATAAGAGTTACCTTTTCTTTCTTTTCTTTTTTTTGTGACAAAACGTTTATAAGGAATGTTTGGGTTTCACTAGGCTTTACTTAGTATTTTGACATATTCTTGAACTTGAAATTTGTTGTGTTAATTAAATTTTGAAATACTGTATTAAGATATATTTGAATTGTAATATTGTTTGACATAGCTCCTTAAATTTAGAGCCTGTGTTAGTACCTCAATTGTCTTTTGTTGATCTTGTCCCATTTCTGTGGCTTTGGTGATCAAAAATGGTATTTATTTATGTGTCTACCTCCCTTGTTTGTTTTGCTTTAGAATTATGCATTTGACATTTTATTGTGTAAAATGTGGTTGCATAAATTTCAGCTCATTTGACATATTTTATGTCACCTTAACATGAAGTAAATTAAGGTTGCCACTTTGCTTTGAAATCAGTTGTTATGAACCAAAAATGAATGCCCCCTCTCTCTTTCTGTCTCTCTTTCTTTCCTCTCCCTCATTTTTGTTTTCTCTGCTTCTTCACAACATCTCTCATTTCTTTCCTGTCTTCCTTTCTTTTCCCTTTCAATCTCCTCTCTCTCTCTCTCTCTCTCTCTCTCTCTCCCTTTCTTTTTTTTGCTCTCTCTGACTTCAAGAACTAGTCAGAAAATTTCACATTCTATTACGCATTCTGTCTGTTTGTCTGTTTTCAGTCTATACATATATTTCAATATTTTCTTAATACCATCTGGAAAATTAGAACTATCTATACAACACAGGCAAAAACCATACTCTTTACTTCTACAATTGGAGGTTTAGAACTTCCCAAGATAAATTACTTTGGTTGTGTTGCTCTCCTTACTCTAGATGAATCCAAATTTATATCCCTCTGTTGAACAGTAACATACATTCATGTAACAATTTTAGTATTGGAACTACTGTAGTTAAATGTGTCAAAGAATAAATACAAACTAATTTAAGCATTAAAATGGATTCACTGATATACATATTGAGAGACTGTTTTAAACAGAGAAAGACTTTTTTTTAAGCCAGGCCATAAAACTCTTTCTCACATGTCTCAATTCGTTTCCTTCTGCTTGACCACATTTTCGGGGAATTAATGGCCTGAGGATATATATCCTGATCATATTAAACATAAAACTGGTGTTCCAATCATGAAAAATTGTGGCGAAGGTCTCATTGGCATTGCTTATATGTATTACCCTAATCATTGCTTTGGTCAAGACTCTAGTGTACTCTCCTTGGTCAGGTTTTATCACTACTTTCCTATGACTAGTGGGATTAGCGAGATTAGTCTTTACTACTGCAAATGTAAAGATTATTGTGTGGGATGAAGTAGTTCTTTAAAAGATGGATAATGGAAAAGACAAATGGTGATCACTATTAACATGAAAGGCATGTGCCCTGATAGGCAGAGGCAGTGGCATTACATCTTCAACTCTGGGTGAAGAGAATGAATGGGATCCAATGAAGGAATAGATTTAAACAGTCAAAAAAACACAATACTCTGTTATTAACCTGGGGCCAGGAACAACTTTCTCTTAGTATGAGCTTATTTCTACTTTGGTTGTATCATCTCAGTGACAGACCTGACTTTCCTTTTTCAGGATGGCTGCTTCCTCTATACCGTCAAGCAATTTTAGTAAAGAATGTGAAGTTTGCAGTGTTTTTATTGAGGAAAGTAGGGAGGAATGTTCCCTTAAAGACAACCATCATTTCTTCTGCACAGTAACTAAAGTAAACAAGAAACACAGAGAAATGCTTTTCATAAGTATAATTTTATAAGCTTAATTCCACTCTGTATTAAATACAGTGACTTCTGTCATGTCCCTAGTATTGTCTTACAATCCTAATCACATTCCTACTCAAAATACTCTACCTATATCTATAATTTTGAATCATAAAATAGAGAAAATTGTAGGCAAGTACCAAATAAAATTGTTCTAAATAAATATTCTCCAAGAGATTTCAGCTGAGTACTTTAAATTTTGTCAGTATGTATGAGTACATTTAGTTTAGAAATGAAGCAAATGTTTAAGAAATGATTATATAAATTGGTCCCTTCTCCTGAATGTGTGTATGTCGGGGTGGGGGCAAGATGTCTTAAGGAAACATAAGATTTCTTACTCCTCCATACATCTCTAGCTAGGGTTCTTTCTTCCCTGGTCTTCAGGAACATATTTCTGGCATGACTTACCTTGAACTGAGAATGGAAAAAATAAAGACATTACTAAAGTCAACTTTCTTAGGAACTTTAAAATACTTGTGTTTATGGGTCTTTTTTTATGGTCAATTTCTTATTGATGTCAACCCCTTCCTTTTCCCTTTGGGTAGTTGTATATCCCAAACTTGTTGAGAATTAGAAAAGGTTGTGATATTCCTTAACCTCTCTTGAAATGGGTCAATATTATAAAATTATAATTATATATACACATGTCTCTTAAAGAGGTTTTGTGCAATGTTACAGAATATTCTGGATCAAATCCAAGGAAGGACAGGAACCACTCATTTAAAAGAAATGTGTTCTTAAAACATGTTTATATAATAAGTCAGTGTAGATTTTTGAGTCCCTTCTTGATGCATCAAGTGCCTATGGGAGTTGCACACCTGGGTGTCTTCACACAGTAACACTCTTGCTCTTCTGCCTGTGTTTATGCCAGAGTTTTCTGCTTAACAGAAGGATACATTCTATGGAAGAACTCCACTATTATAGGAAAGGAGTGTAAATTTTTTCCAAAGAAATATATACTAATGACAATTCCCCAAATCGTATCACACTGTGGCAGGATGTGGCTATGGTAAGGATTCCGCTTCTCATCTGTCATAGATCTCCAGTGGCATTTCTTTCAGTTGAAAGTGTAGGAACCGAGGTGAGTCACTGCCACATTTTCCCCTTGTTCCCCAGTGAAGCTGGCAGCTCAGATTAGCTTCTCCTCAGAGTTGCCCAGAGCTGACTACATTGGGATTTTATAGTGTTATGCAATTTTTTTTTCACTAGGAGACTAGCATATGGTATATGCTACTAGGTGTGAAATGATTGAAATGTTAATGAACACTTTATACTTGAGTTTGAAAGACCCCAAGCATTTAGAGATGGCTGCTCTGTGAAATAACCATGAATGAAAATGACCCCAGGTATCTGCACATAAAGCACTCTACAAATGTGTGTATTATATAGTCACATAATGAAGTGAAAGCCAAATAATGCTGATCATATGTGACATGTTTTTGCTCATAATTTTCCTTAAAGAAGAAAGTGCCATACAGAATTTATCTACAGCTTCATTATAGATGTGATTAGATAAGGTATTTGAAAAGAAAATAATAAGATATTATTGAATGTGAAAGTGGCCCTCATAAAAATTCTCTGAATGTCACTGCTTCAAGTCTTTTGAATAAAATACAAGTTTGGCTATGTGCACAATAGAATCTGATTCATTTCATAGGTAAGGAATTTGTAATCAAGGCACCTTAATACACAGGATAATCTTAGAATGTTCACACCTTCAGAAATGTAATTAAGTGTAAGCTGTGCATTCCAGTTCATCTTTTATATAAACAACTTCTAAATGCGTGATGTTTAATTCACATGGCAGCAAGGAATATTTTCAATAATCCATATAAAAATGAATAAAAGAGGTAATAAAATATAAACAGGAATTTGGCACTCAATAATTCTTTTGTCATTTATAAATTTTCTTCTCATTAACAGAGCCTTTTTTTTACATACTTAAATGTAGACATGTATATATTTTTTAATGAATGATGGTCATCACTACTTGATTTTATATTACTTAATTATTTGCCTAATTAATTTCTTAACATTTCAGTGTCCCAATCTATACTATGAAGATAACAAATGAATGCACTGGTTAATATGCTAAACCTCTTGCTTAACTCAGGCAGGTGTTCTTCAGAGTCATTCCCAGAAAAAGCACATGCCAGCATCTTATGATTCTACTTTCATCTCAGTATGTCTATGTGCAGAATTTTCCTTAGAGCAGTCACTCTGAGCAGTCACCCACATCTCAGTCAATGCCTTATAGCAACTTATGTTTGCCTTTATGCTGCTCTTAAGAAACTAACCGAAAAACAGAGAAAAAGAACATGATTCAGCATCTGGTTGTAGCATCAGCTTCCAAAATTAGATAACTTGTTTTCACTTAACTATAATCAGGAACGTCTGTCTCCAATGAAATAAGCATAGTGAAAGAATCTTCAGTGTATCTAGAAGTTATATAAAAAAGTCATCTTGGTTATTGGATATTTTGATGCTCAGTAAATGCTATTGATATACTTCCTTCTATCTCTCTGTGCAAATATATGTGTATTAATTATCTATCTATCTATCTATCTATCATCTATCTATCTATGCATATTATCCTGTGTGATTTATTTTTATCAAATATGGAGAAAGAACTTATAAATGTGATATTATATTTAGTACTTAGTGCCCTGTGTCATCTGGGAACTCATTACTGATCTCACTCATCGCTGAAATCCTTTCTTCTTTCATTAAAATTCACTCTCTCACATATAATAGACTGAGTAGGGACAGTGGCTCAGAAAGACAGCTGTGTTGCAGGCATGGTGTAAATAAAAGACTGCCAATGTTCTTTTCCTTCTTCAGCCTCAAAATTAGCTGAGTTTCTCTGAGGTTTGGTGGCAGGAATGTCATAGCAGTATACACATTTAATCACTTAAGTAACGTATATTAATGAAAAGGGATTTTCCATATGTACTTTTAAAAAAATAAAGTTAAATAAAACAAAATTTCCTAAACATGGTCCTCTTCTATGTCAGACGCTTATTTCTTCCTTCTCCTGTCTCATAGGCATAAGCGTGAGATCAGTTATATTTTACTCTCCCTTATATTAGCTATTTAAAGATTTTAGTATTTCCTAACTTCATCTTTCTCTGACTCAAGCATATTTGTTGGGAAATTCCTTCTATTCAGGTCCCAACAGAAGCTGCACAGTTAACATTAGCTTTTGTAGTAGTGGCTGAGGTCAGTGAAGTGATTGACCCATTTTTAAATCTGCCTTTTCTGCCAGTTTTGCAATCCCAGCCAAGGTTTCTCTGTCTCATGCAACTCCCAACGCTAAAGACTAGTGAACATGGCCTTGGTTTAATTTAGAAGGAACATCAATGGCAGGTGGATGGTATCCATTCTTATGCATGAGTATTAAAACAGGTAGCTCAAGTTTTTGTTATTTCTCTTCTTTTCAGTTTTAGATGCTGAAAAACAGAGAGAGACATGACTTTATTGTGTTTAACTCGCATATTTTTCAAGTTTCTGATATTGATTAATTATGATGAATATATTTAAATGATTAAAGGGATTATTTGAATTTAATATAATAGTCTGGGCATACTGAGATATTTTTGTCTTAAGTTAGCCATGGTCATATACATAGTACAGGCTTAGGTACAATACAGTTAGTTAATTAAAAGTATGTAGATAGAATAATTTATAATTATATTTTTTACCAGGTTCTATAAAATGTCTTATATGCCTAGTAAATGCATAGATTAGCAATTCGGCTTGTACTTTACTTGTATTCCCAAATGTATATGTATTTATACCTATAAATCTATATCTGTATATGCATGTAACTGTTTAAAAGATATTTTCAATTTTTCTCTTGTTTGGAAAAGTAATATTCTCTAAATTATACATGATAAGTTCCGTGCAGGGAAAATAAGTTTTCTTATATTGTTAAATACCATTTTGGTGTTTCTTTCTCCATAGGGATCTTTTCAGTTCACAAAATAAATTATTTTATGCATTATATATAGTAATACTCCACATACATTTCTAGCACAAATGTGATGATAGAATGTTTCTGTCTTCTTCCATACACTCCATAAAATTGTTACTAATTGCTATGTCTTCAGAATTCTGTATGTTGTGAGGCCATAACTATCTAGTTGTAAATACTTGTTCACCAAATGGATAAACAAGAAACAGACTTTGAGCACTGACTTTCAGCTTATAGTGTTTGAAATATTGGGTCTCTCCACAGATATATTCTGGACTTTCAAATGGAATATTAGTGCTGATTTTTAATAACTGTAACAGGAACTCATTAATGAACTGGAAATTGACAAGTCAAACTATATATAGTTTTAGATATTAAAAAAGGGACATAGACATATAAAAAATGTATAGTGTTCCTATTCCCATAAGAAGAAAGAACTAATAAGGCTTTAAGTATTTTACAAAGTTAAGCATTATACACAGTTTGTGAGGACTGGTAACATGGCTCATCTGGTACAGCGCATTTGACACAACAATCCGACGACATGAGTTTCACTCCTGAAACCAATGTTAAGCTAGAAGATGAGAAACAATATGAGTGAGACACGTGCATGCCCTCAAGCACTAATGATGATGATGATGATGATGATGATGATGATGGAAATAAATATAAAATATTTTTTCAGGCTGCAAAACCATTACATTGACTTTACCCAAACTTATTGCTAATGTATAGGATCAACCAACTAGAACGAATGCAGCTTTGGAGCATCCTTTAAGTCTTACGTGCCACATGGACCTGCTTAAGTTCTGTCACACAATTTAATTCAAGAAGATTAAGATTGAGGCAAAGTAGGCTGCAAATTACAGAAGTGTAATGGGAAATTAAAGCAAACAATACAGTAAGTAATATACAATTAATAAATGATAGAGAGATGAAGGACTGTGTTTTAGGCGGTTTTTCATCGGGCGAAAAGCATTTGCTCATGGTTCACATTTTTAAGTCTCTAAAACATGGCATGGATTAGGTAATGTATTACTCCTCTTAGTCAATATTCTATTGCTACGAATAAACACTATGACCAAGGCAACTTCTTTGATATTTAATTGGGACCCTTTTACATTTCAGAGGGTTTTTAATTCCATTATCATCATGGTGGGTTCATAGTAGCTCACATGGTGCTGGTGCAGTAAATCAGAGGTACATCCTAATCTGCAGGTTGAGATGAAGAAAAAGAACTGGACATGAAATGGACTTTAAAAACCTTGATATGCATCCTTAGTGATATGCTTTCTCCAAGAAGCCCATACCTACTCCAACAAGGTTACACTTCCTAATCTTTCTTAAGTAACCCCACTCCCTGAAGACTAAGTATACAAACATATGAGCAAATGGAGATATTTTTATTCAAATCTCCACATTCTTCTCCCTTCACCCCAAAAGCTTGTAGCTACATCATAATGCAAAAGTGTATTCTGTTCAACTTTAGAAGTCACCATATTATACCATGGGCTCAACGCTGTTTAAAAGTCTGAAATTCAAAATCTCTGAGACATATGGAAAGCTCTGAACTGTAATCCTCTGAAAAATCAAACGCGAAAAGCAGATAACATATTTTCAACTCACAATGGCAAAGAACATATATTATCATTCCAAAGGGTTGTGCGTTATTTAAAGATTTGTTTTTTTTTAAGATCTATGTATTTATTTTATGTATATGGGCACAATGTCTTTGACACATTAGAAGAGGGCATCAGATCCAATTACAGATGGTTGTGAGCCACCATATGGTTGCCAGGAATTGAACTCATGATCTTTAGAAGAGCAACCAGTGCTCTTGAGCCATCTCTCCAGCTCATGAGGGACATTCTTATTCAAGCCAAATCAATACTGTGAGGTGGCTTAGTGGTTAAGAGCAGATGCTACTTTTGGAGAGTGTCAGAGTCCAATGCAGATGTAACATGCTACCATAGAGAAACGCCACACTTAGTCATTGTATTCTGTCTCCAAGAGGCTACCTTGAAGCTTTGCCTATGTTATAGCTTTGCTATAATATGTGTCATAATCTTAATGGAGCCCTGATCACCATTTACCATGGAGTTTTTGAACCATCCACTGTACATCTAGGCACTTATGTAGAGTGCCTAGAGGCCTTGCATAATCACATACATATATTTTCTACCACTTAGGGATTTTTAAGTGTGTCCTCATTTAATGTAAAGAGTTAAATAGCTACAGCTCAGCGTTCATCATTATGTTGTACAATCTCATCTATACTGTGTGGATATCTGGCTGGACATAATCCTTCACATCATGTGGAAAAATTGGTGAGTTAACATCCACTGCTTAGGCTCCAAAGAGAACGCCCACAGTTCTTCAAAGTGCCATATCAGATCTCCAGGGATCTCTCCACACAGCAAATTAGGTCTCCTTCTTTCATACTGAATCACATTGTCTAAATCTAAGCTTATTGTCTTTTCTTTTAAACTTGATGGTTTTTAGTTGATTGATTTTCCCCCAGTACTCCACTTAAAGAAAGTGATATGTTTAATATAGAGAAACTTCTAACAATTACATCTGAAGGTCGATTATAGTTTTATATTAAAAAAATTTTATATGTATATATATATATATCCTGGAAAGTTTCAGGGGCAGTGCTGCCAAGTGACAGCTCAAAACCATCATTAGTCATTGAGGTATGAGAAAAAAAGCACAGACCCAGAATGCTTTTGAGAGGCAATGGCAGGGAGCATTCAATTAAACAGCCTGTGAATCTCAAGGTCACACAAGCAAGGCAGAACACATTAGCTCATATACAGACGTTTGTGTACCCCAAATCATCTTCACTCCTTATTCCTGTATAAGTAAAGTTTATTTTAGTTTTAATGCAGTTGCTGCTTGTTGATAATGCATCTTCATCCAGATTTTTGTTACTCTTCACACCTTGAACTTTCCCTGCCAAAATCTTTATTCAATAGCACTGAACAAAATGTTTGCTTTCCAAAAAGTTCATCTTTCTTCTGTCTCAAGTTTTATAGAACATACAGGGTAACAAGCATGTTAGTCAGGCAATTGGTATTGCGACTAACTGAATTTGCATCTTGCCTTCATCATAAACTGAATCTTTACAAAGCTGAATCATGTGGATTAGTCCTGAATATTTCCTCAATTTGCTTTTTAAAAAAATAATTAGGGCCTTTTTGTTTTGAATCTTAAGTTCTTGGACAATGGATAATCTACTTGGATAAAAAAAATGAACATTAATGCTTTTCATTTAAAGAAATTATTACATTTTCCAAATTTGCTCTATGTGTTGGTATATATACATGTGGGGTGTATGTACATCTTCACTTGTGACCGTACAGATATGTCCACATGTCTATACATGTGGAAACCAGAGTTCAGAAGCCTATATGTCTTCTTCTGTCAGTTCACACTGAGTTTTTTGACACTGAATCTGAGCATCACATGGTTTACTAGCTGAAACTATCCAGAAAGCCCTGGGGCTCCGCCCAGCCCTCAGTCTCCCAGCAATGGGATTATAGGAGCATGCCATCATGCACATCATTTTACTTGGGGTATGAGGACTTGAACTTAGATCTTTATGCTTACACACAGCAAGATGTTTGCCCAGTTAGCCACCAACTTAGTCTTTTATTTTATTTGCTATGGATGCTATGGTTGAACTTGAGAACATGTACCCAATGTGCTAGGCAAAAACTTTAGTATTATGCTATACCTCAAGCCCTCTGTATCATGTGTCACATGTATCAGAGTCACTGAAAATATTCTTTGTTCTCTGCCCCCCCACTACTTCACATTCAATCTCTTTTGGGCACTTCACTCAAGGTTGCCACAGTTGTCGATGAAAACTGCTTTTGTTTTTCTAATTTGTCTCTTACAAATTTAATATAGTATATGAAATTTTCCTGAGACATTGAATAAGAACGTTAGGTTTAAATTAGTCACCACTGACAGATGAACAAATTGGTTTTACCCGAGTCTAGCTTGGTGAACCAGTGAGCTTAATTAGGACTGCTAACAACAATGTGTATAACTTACTGGAGACTACACTCCCAATGAAATGAATGTCTCCAAGAAACTGTTAACCTCTTATATATTCAGGGACAGGAGTTATGAGCTGCTCCCACTAACCACAGTTAATGTCTGCATATATCATCAAGGGCTCATGATCCTCTCCTCCTTACTTCCAGAAACAAGGTTAATGGTGCCAATCATGTACTGGTCTCTGGTGAATAAACTCAGCTATGAAGAGTTCAAGAAGGCAAGGACAGTGTCCTGTCTGTGGAAGAGCTTTCTACACTATACAGATAATGTCATCTTTTTTCTCCTGCTCTGTCAACCTGTTCTTCATATTTGTCCCGTTGCTTGTGATCTTCAGTTATCCCTTTCCTATAGAGGTGTCTCTTTCAAATAATAATTGCACACTGATACCTCACAACTTCCAGTTCCATGTTTATAATACAAATTTCTCTCTATTTTCTATCATTTCAAACTTCACATAAGTTAATGGGATTTTTAAATATCTGTCCTTGAAAAGAGAATTAATTCCTCTGATAGTATATGTTAGCATATAACAGCCTTATTTTTATTCCAGAAGAAAATTGCATACTTACATATCATTATTTACTTGTCTTTTTACATGTAACCCACATTCATTCTTCTGGAAGAGTTTAAAATGGATGCAAACAATTTTCTGATAGCATCCAATGGCACAAGCCTGTGTGAACTACAGATGTGTCACAAGGAGGACTTCAAGACTCAACTGACTCACTACCTTCTCTACAGAGCACTGCCTCTACACTTTACAGGGTGTCTCTGAAGTAGTGATTATAATATGTCAATCTTCTGCTTAAGCCCATCTAATAATTTCCTACTGTGATTCAAATATAGTCCAAATCTTTGGTCCTTGCCTGGGAAGACTTGTTTATCTATGTTCTATCTTTATCTCCAGTGTCACCTTGAGGCATTTTATATTTTTAACAAAGTGTTTTTAACTGAAATAAAATTACAACATTTTTTTCTGTCTCCCTTTTTCCTACTCAGCACCTCCCATGTATGCTCCTTCCAAGACTTCCCATGCTCTGCCATGGTCAAGTTGATAATCTCATAGTATCTTTTTCTTTTATTATTAGTTTTGCACATGTATTTATTGTATACATATACAACTACTTCATACTGTGTGTGTGTATGTGAATTATTTCATAGACTACACTACATTGAACAAACAATAAGGGCTCCTATTCCCAGCAGTCATTTGTTGTTTTTAGTTAATTGTCTGGAGGTGGGACAAGTAGACCCCTTCTATATTAACATGGCCACTGTTACTGCTCTTGCTCAGGTGTGGAATGAAGCCATTTCTAGGATCTTTCTCACAGACCCCTTCTTTCAGTTTCTGGAGCTGCACTGTCTAGTGTGATACCTAGTAGTAGTGATACCTGAAAGATTAGTGACTATGCCTTTCTTGATAGATGATTGCTAAACTTAAACATTTTAATCCAGATTCATTTTTTAATCCTATTCTACACCTTATTACAAACTATCTTATTTTTGATTGATTATATAAAGATGAAATTTTTAGTTAAAGTAAATTAAATAAAACATAGTAAAACTTATATAATGGTTAGTTAGTTTTACTTTTTATATGTGGCTCCTACAGCTGGGAACCTGGTGCAAGCCTATAGGTTTAGCTTCTTAGGAGAGTCATGGGAGGGGCCTGATTACCAGAACACAAGTCAAGGCCAGTCTGAGCAGTTCAGAGCTTGTCTGAAACATGAGCTCAACACATAATGAATGTAACACTTGTGAAGTGAAAACTGTACATATACCTTATATTATATTTCTAGTGGACAAAATATTTATAACTCACAGTAAGATCACTCCCATTTCTGTAATTTTTATTTTTCTTTCTAGTTCTGTCTCTTTGGAATTTTTTCCACCATACATTCACCATCATGTTCTATTGCCTCTAAAAGCTCAATCTAAATCATTCTTTAACCTTTCCTAGCTTGAAGAGATTAGATAAAATCTTCCAACAATATAACTTACTCTTTATATTTTTTGCTTAACTTAAGCCACATTATTCTTAATAGTATTTCATTTTAAATTTGATTTCTAGCCCTGATGACTTTTAATATTATTATTTATGTCACATGAAAGCTAATCAGAGAAGGGCATTGCCTATCTTGGAAGTTTTTGTGGCATGGTAACCCAGGATTATAACAGTGATGATTACTTGCAGAAATTCAGTTTTTATTCCCTTGACTGAGATACTGAAATGTCTTATTGGTTCTCTATCTGAAAATCTATTATAATGCCCATTAAATATAATCCAAGACTAGCAGGAACCCAGGATAGAGAGAGGTTAGTCACGTTAGTTGGTGGGGGTTGTAGGGTATATGTAAAGAGATGAGTGGAAAAGTGCATTATGATTTCACTTTTGTCTCTTACAAGGGAAGTGGTATCAGTAAATGTCCTGATCTTGGATCAATGAGTATTTTAAAATGAGAAAGCTGAAGGAGAATGGCCTCTTCCAATGTTTTCCTACCTGTTCTCCTCTAGAACATCATTTGGAAGGTGCTCTGATCCACAACAAGGAAATAATGTCACAACACAGGATTGAAGAGACAGCTCAGTATATTATAGTTCTTACTGCTCTTGCAGAGGACATGAGTTCAATTCTTAGCACTGGTGTCAGCCATTCCACATGCACTTGAAACTCAAGTGCTAGGGACCATGATGCTCTCTTCTGGTTTCTCTGAGTACCCTCATTCATTAGAACACACCCACACAGAGACACACACGTACACAAATAATTTGAAAAATAATCTTAGAAAAGAACAAACAAGTCTTTCTAAGTTGCCCACACTCTGTTTTCACTAGATTATAGCCCTTTTGCTATTCATACTTTATTTCCCTAATCAAACACAAAACAAACAGTTTACCAACATGCCTTTCTGTCCTCATTTCAGAATGCAGAATCATCATATCAAGTACAATTGGGAGCCTCTTCTTCCCTGTATCACAGTGGTGATCAATGGTTCACCTTCTTTTCTTACTAAGTCCACAAAAAGAACAAAAGTTACATACTTAGAAGTTTCTCAAAGAACATTTAGATAATCTTGGGCTCTTGTAAAATCATTTAATAAACTCCTGCTGAGTTTTATGCACAATTGGAGATTGTGCAGTAAATCTTTAATTGAAACAGGTGCAGTTAGATCACATACAGATTCAGTTGCTACCCAAAGGTTCTGATGGAAAGCTCCAAAAGAAAACAAATTGAAAAGAAAAGGAAGGAAAGAAGAAATATATTAATTCATTTTATCATCTCCACATGAATTTTTTTTCACAGATCATGCTTCTGTGTCTATTTTCTTGGGTATATATTTCTATCTCTTTTAGTTTGATCAAAGTTATTTCTTACTAGATAATCTTGAATGTATCTGCTGATATTGTTCCTAACAAGCAATGTAGTGGCATGCCAAACTGTAATATAGACAAATTAAGATATAAAATTCTCTGCTAAAAACCTTCATTTTTTTTTTTTAGTCTTTTCTTTTTAAATGACTTATTAGGGCTTTGAGAGTTTCATAGAGTGGATTTTGATGATAATCATCTCAGTTCCACATCCTTTCACAAATCCACCCCAATTTCATAAATACTCAACTTTGTTAACTAATTCATCTTTTAAATAAACACATCAAGGGCAGTAGTGTTGCCTATATACTCTTACTTGTGTGAACAGCCATTTGAGTATGTTAGATTTCCCAGGTGCCTCACCCATAAAGATAACCACTTTCTTCTCTGCATGGTTATCAATTACCAATAGCTCCCCAACTATGGGTGGGAATTTATGCCTATTTGCAGCTCAGTGCTGAATTTTGTCTTTGCTTGAGTTGCTTAGGTCTTGTGCATGCTATTACAATCAACATAAGTTTATGCACCCACTACCGTACTGAGTCTAGAAAACAGTTTCTTCACAGTCCTCCAGTTCTATGGCTTTTATGGTCTTTCTGCTGCTTCTTTCAATAAGATCCCTTAGTTTTGGAGGAGGATGTGATATAGTAGTCTCATTTATAGCCTGAGCACCCTAGAGTCACTTATTCTGCTTACCTTGACCAGCTTTAAATCTCTGGTTCTAATTTCCACGTACAAATAGAATATTCTCTGATGATGTTTGAGGAATCCACTAATAAGAGGTATATTGACAGTTTTTAAGTAGTCTTAGTAGAATATCACACCACCATAATAAGAGTAGGTACTCCCCTAAGGCCCATAATGCCTCTTGCCACAGGTTCTTGGCCCTGATAATGGTTATAGATAGATAGATAGATAGATAGATAGATAGATAGATAGATAGATAGATAGATAGAACTAGAATCATGGGTTCCTCCCTGTGTGCTCCCAGGCACACAGCTCCGGTTGGTTGGTATTGTTGTTCTCTCCATGAAGCCACAAACTCCTTAAGCTTCATAATCTCTGTAACTCCTCCATTGGGAACCCCTTGACCAGTTCAATGGTTGGCTATGAGCATCTGCTCCTGTATGTGTCCAGACTCTGGCAGAGCATCTCATGAGACATCTAGATCATGCTTCTGTCAGCATGCACTTCCTGGCATTCCACACTGCTTCTGGCTTTGGTGACTGCACATGGGATGCATACTCAGGTGGAATGGTCTCCAGACAGCCCCTCCTTCAGTCTCTGCTCCATACATTGTTTCCATATTTGCTCCCATGAGTATTTTGTTGCACCTTCTAAGAAAGACCAAAGCACCCACATTTTAGTCTTCCTTCTTCAAGAGCTTCGTGTGGTCTGTGAGTTTGGGCTACTAATTCACTTATCAGTGAATGCATACCATGTGTGTTCTTTTGTGATGGTTACCTCATTCAGGATGATATTTTCTAGTTCCATCCATTTGTCTAAGAATTTCATGAAGTCATTGTTTTTAATATCTGAGTAATACTTCATGAATAAATGTACGACATTTTCTGTATCCATTCTTCTGTTGAAGGACATCTCGGTTCTTTCCAGCTTCTGGCTTTTATAAATAAGGCTGCTATGAACATAGTGGAGCATATGTCCTTGTTATATGTTGGAGCATCTTTTGCATATATGCCCAGGAGTAGTATAGCTGGGTCTTCAGGTAGTGCTATGTTCAATTTTCTGAGGAACCACCAGGCTGATTTCCAGAGTAGTTGTATCAGCTTGCAATCCCACCAATAATGGAGGACTGTTTTTTCTCCAAAATTCTAGCCAGCATCTACTATCACCTGAGTTTTTTTTGTTTTTGTTTTTTTTTTTTTTATCTCAGCCATGCTAACTGGTAGGAGGGAGAATCTCAGGGTTGTTTTGATTTACATTTCCTGATGGACTAAGGATGCTAAAAACTTCTTAGGTGCTTCTCAGCCATTCGAGATTCCTCAGTTGAGAATTCTTTGCTTAGCTCTGTACCCCATTTTTAATAGGGTTATTTGATTGTCTAGAGTTTAATTTCTTCAGTTCTTGTATACATTGGATATTAGCCCTCTATCAGATGTAGGATAGGTAAGATCTTTTCCCCAATCTGTTGGTTGCTGGTTTGTCCTACTGACAGTGTCCTTTGCTTTACAGAAGCTTTGCAGTTTTATGTGGTCAATTTGTCAATTCTTGATCTTAGAGCATAAGCCATTGGTGTTCTGTTCAGGAACTTTTCCCTGTGCCCATGTGTTCGAGGCTTTCCTTCATTTTCTCTTCTATTAGTTTCAGTGTAGCTGCTTTTATGTGGAGGTCCTTTATCCCACTTTGACTTGAGCTTTGTACAAGGAAAATAAGTATGGATCAATTTTGCATTCTTCTACATGCTGACCTCCAGTTGAACCAGAACCATTTGTTAAAAATGCTGTCTTTTTTCCACTGGAATGGTTTTAGCTCCTTTGTCAAAGATCAAGTGACCATAGGTAGGGGGTTCATTTCTGACCTTCTATTCTATTCCATTGATCCTCCTGCCTGTCTCTGTTCAATACCATGAGGTTTTTATCACTTTTGCTTTGTAGTGTAACTTGAGGTCAGTGATGGTGATTCCCTCAGAATTTCTTTATTGTTGATAATAGTTTCAATATCCTGGGTTTTTTGTTATTCCAAATGGATTTAATTTTAAAACTTATTATCTCTATGCAGTATATTTTGATCATATTATTTCCCTTCAACTCCACTCAGAACCTCCTACCTCCCCACATTCACTACCTACCTATTTGTATTCTTCTTTCTTGAAAAAAACAAAACCATGAATAACCTCCCATTACAACAAGCAAACAAAAGTCAAACAACTGATAAAAGAAATTCAATAGATGAAAAAATATCAAAACTCACAGACATACAAAGACATAAATACACACATACACACAGACATACACACACACACACACACACACACACAGAGAGAGAAATGCCTCCATCACACACTGAAAAAGAAGTGGGAAGTATATTTTGTCTTGGCCAGTTATTTCTGAGCATGGGGCCTTGCCTGTAGTGTGATATATCAATATTCCTGATACCATATTGGAGGCAACTGATTTTTTTTCTTTGTCAGCCGTTATTAACTACAAATAGAATCTTGATTATGGTTGCAACTTCGTCTTCATTTCTCCAGTTGTGGGATTTTGTTTGATTGGAACCTGTACAGGTCCTTCGCATGCTGTCACATCTCCTGTGAGTTTATTCGTAGATCAGCATTTTTTTTTTTTTTTTTTTTTTTTGCCTCTGGAAAACACTGTTTTCTTGGTGCAACCCATCATTTGGGCCCTTATAATTTTTTCATCTTCCCTTTTATATAGATCCCCGAGTCTTGAATGAAGGGATTTGACAAATAAGATCTCATTCACATTTAGAGCTGTGTATTTCCAAATCCTCTCACTTTGTGAACATTGTCCAGCTGTGGAAGTTTTTGTTAATAACCATCTATTGCAAGAGGAAGCTTTTCTGATAAGGATTGAACAAAATTCTGCTTTATGATTAGAAAGATATGTCAACAGAATCATTTTATTGTGTGTTCCTTGGTAACCTTAGCAGTAGGAAAGTTTTCTCTTAGGGCCATGAGCTGTCTAGTCACAGGTTCCTGGGTACTTTGCAGTTTATTCTCTCGATTCCATCTCAAAAAGTAGGGCTAATTTCAACCAAAAGAGTAATTACATACTCCCACAACCCCTTTGACATTATTAAACCTGTGTACCCTGGCAATAGGCTTTAGGTCACAGGGCTTGGAGCTGCATGAAATTGATGGTTACTTTTTTCTGCAAAAGTTATTCTGCAAAGTACCTTCTAGCACCGTGAACATTAGTCAATAAAGGTGAAACTTTCAGCTGTGCAACAGCTCAGTTTCCTTATGTTAAGTGAAATAAGTATGTTTGTAATCTTCAATAGTTGGTTGTGGACAGTAGCCAGTAGTATTGAAATACTGTGTGATATATAGGGGTTCATGAGACCAAGAACTCAACTTAACCCATTTTCAGCGCTGGAATGTTGTAGTTGGTAGCATAAGATGTCTAGTTGGGGCATTCTCTCATGTGTTATAAGGTAACACTATTAAATTATATATATATGTGATATATAATAAATGTAATATATATTATATATTTTATATATGTATAATTTATATATATATAAATTATATATATATATAAAATGAATCATCTAAACTAATAAGTTTACATATGGATTTTCAAAAGATCTTTATTATAAATTTATCTCTCTGCATATTCTCTCCTCATCCTGGCCTCCTGGACTGCTCCCAATTTAATTCTTCTATTCTAGTTCCCCTTGGTCTCTTTATAACACTATACTCTAATTTTTCCTTAGAAAAGCTTGTCCTCTTCCATGACCCCTTATTAACTCCTTAACTTCTGAGATTACTTAGATTGAAACAAACATATTGAAAACTTCAAAGATAACATGCACGTGAAATCAAGCAATGTTTGTCTTTCTGTGTCTGGAGTACCTCACAGAAGGAGTCATTCCAGCTTCATTAATTTGCCTTGGAAGTTCATAATTTTAGTTTTCTAAGAGCTGGATAATATTTAAATATAGCATATTTAAATGTACATTATTTAAATGCACCACATTTTTATTTTCCTCTCAACTGGTCATCTAGGCTGTTTACAATTTCTGTCTATAATGAATAGGAAAGCAATGAATATAGATGAACAACTATCATTGTTGCTGCAGAAATCATCAGGTATATGCCCCAAAGTAGTACTGCTGCCTCTTCTGGTATATTGGTATTCAGCTTTTTGAGGAATTGCCACAATCGCAACTCAAGTTCTCATAGGGGCTATATCAGTTTGCACTAACTTAAAAAGGCAGACATCTCTTTGAAATGAACATATATGTTCATAGATGTGTATAGAAAAAGAATTCTAAGTTTCAGATTATTATAATATAGCAAAAATAGTTAAATCTATGAATATCTGTGTGTGTCTATATGTCTGTCTTACTATATTAATTTAAATGATACTAATGAGTTGTTTGTCATTAAGCTTCAGAATGATTATTTTGTAACACTGCGGCTACAATAAAATAAGAATTATTTCATTTTTTGTGTTATTTTTAATGTTTATGTGTTATAAAGTTCATTAAATACACCATTATTCATAATCATGTTTCCAACTATTGCTGGAAAAGAATCATGGTTTTCTGAGTCAGAAGAACCAGCAATCCAGGTAACGATTATCTCAGAAGTGATTAAAGATTTGGAAATTTATCTTGGAAGTGATTAAAGATTTAGAAACAACCAGTGTTTCCCATGTAATGGAAATGCTATTATCACTGAGATGAACTATTCTGTAATTGTACCTGCATTTTGCCTCTGTGGTTCAAAAGTTCACTAATATGAACGTCTCCACTGATAAAATATTGTCCTTTACACATTTTCTTTCTTGTATTCCTTCAGATATTTTTATTCTAATTACAGAAAATAACATTGCAGAAAATTCCAGAATGCCAATTAATACATTTTAGAAATGTCTTGTTTATTCAACTATAAACTTCAAGTGCAATGGAGTTTTGTAGAAGTAGCTATAAGCCAAGTTTCCTAGATAAGAAAGCTGAACAGAAAATAAAATGGTTTAGATATTTTACGATTTTCCTAAGAGTTACACTAGGCCAAGAGAACACCAATGCTCCATTCAGAAATACAGTAGGGATTAGGCTGTATTTTTCATGAGAAATTTCAAACATAAGCACAGGAATTACACACTAAGAAGAAAGTTATCTCTTTGCTGGCAGCAGGGGGAGGCACCACTGTCCTCAGCAAGTCTTTCCTGCAGCTGCTGTAGTTTCTAATCAGGTGTTCTTTTTACAAATTCAAAGGATCCTCCAAAGGGTGGGTGTGTGGGGGTTGGGTTTATAGGTTAGTTTCTGTATAGTGTGATCTTTGTGGCAGTTTATTTTTTTCACAAATTATAAATACTGAGGAATGCAAACTATATCCTGAAAAAGGGCTAATGTACTCTAGAAGGAAAGAGAAAAATTGAGGCTCAATGTTTTAGAATATGCTACACTACAAGGGACTGGTAAACATCCACTCCTGTCAATAACATTATCAGGAATAATCCCTCAGTGCACAAAGTGACTCGGTGTTATGGGAACAAAGATACAGATGTCACACATAATGGACTTATTTTATTATAAATTAATTTACCTGAGCAATTAGTTCTAAAATACATGCTTTATAATATAAATAAGCAAATTTAAATATTCTGCTCTATCAATTGATTTGGAGGGAGTAATTCCCTCTGTCTTAAGCAGTCCAAGGCCATTGTTGATCTATGCATCCTAACCAGACAAAGCCAGTGTTGGTATATGGCTTTCGTCTCTGAAACTATCCTCCTAGGTGTGTTTTTATACTAAAGAAATGTTTAATGAAATATTAATGTGCCTTAGGTAGTAGTGACCTACCAAGAAATCCATTAGTGTAAAAGTACACATTTGCACTTTTTCATATTTCACATATATAAGTTAAAATAATCATGAAGGATTAAGAATGTGAAGTTTAGAAAGCAATCTCATGTAGCAACAAAAGTTTTCCCAGTAAATTTGCAGATGTGTCTCAAGGCAATTGGTCACTCTGACTATGTTCACTTCTACAGATACCGTATCATAAATTACTAAGTGTGCTAATTAAGAGAGCTCACTCAGAAATAAAAATGCTGAAAAACCTTTTTTTTTTTAACAAAGAAGGCTAATACCTAGGAATGATTTCTGGAAAGATGATGGTTTTATGGTTAAACAAGCTGTATTATCAGAGTAGCTGAATTCGCATTCTGACCTAAAGCATATCAGAGTCCTTTATATCATCTCCTTATTCTTTAGTTGGTTGCTTCTTTTATGCAAGCAAGGACAATAATAATTATTTGAGTTTAATAGAGTTATGAATACTAAATGAACATCTGTCTAGAGCAGAAAGCATGCAAGAAATGTTAATGGAAGAGAAATTCTGAGAACATGTTGAATATTGTGATTCCCTCCATCATCCTTCTCCAGAGGTACTTTTGTATTTTAGCAGAAATCAATACTGGGAAATAGATACAAAGATATACTCCCATTTTCAAACTGAATATGAGTCTTATAAAACCATGTGTAAATCTATAAAGAAATGCATTCAGATTCAATGCTGTGAGGATTCTTAGTTACTCAATCTAAATACATAACTTGGCCACACAGAGTTGAATCAAGAGGATACCAATGGCACTGTGTGGCCTGAGATATTCTGCCAGAGCCTGACAAATACAGAAACAGATGCACTCAGCCAACCATTGGACTGAACATGGCGTCCCCAATGGTGGAGTTAAAGGACTGAAGGAGCTGAAAGAGTTTGCAACCCCATAGGAAGAACAACAATATCAATCAACCGGACCCCTCAGAGCTCCCTGAGACTTAACCACCAAGGAGTACATATGGAGCGAACTATGGCTCCAGCAGCACATGTAGGAGAGGATGGATTTGTGGGATATCAATGGGAGGAATGGCCCTTGGTCCTGTGAAGGCTCCATGTACCAATGTAAGGGAATGCCAGGGCGGGGAGGCTGGAATGGGTGGGTGTGTCAGGGAGCACCTTCATAGAAGCAGGGGGAGAGGAAAGGGATAGGGGGTTTCCAAAGAGGAAACTGGGAAGGTGATAACATATGAAGTGCAAATAAATAACATATCCAATTTAAAAAAAATTCCAAGATCACACACCTTTTAAAGAGGACTAAGGAAAACAGAACCACCCAATAGAATTGGAAATAAGAAGTTAAAACTGGAACAAATCCATTCTAACAGAGAAAGAAAGAAAAAAAGAAAAGAAAAAAAGAAAGGAAAGAAGAAGGAAGGAAGGAAGGAAGAACAAAAGAAAGAAAGAACAAAAGAAAGAAAGCAAGAAAGCAAGAAAGCAAGAAAGCAAGAAAGCAAGAAAGCAAGAAAGCAAGAAAGCAAGAAAGCAAGAAAGCAAGCAAGCAAGAAAGAAAGAAAGAAAGAAAGAAAGAAAGAAAGAAAAGAAAAAACACAAATTTTGGACAAGTGAGCTAGTTCACTCAGTAAGTAAAAACACCTACTGAATAAGTACAAAATCTGAAACAAAGTAATCTCTTAAATTTGAACCCCTATTTTTTTTTTAAAAAGGAGCAAGTTACAGACTTTCAAAATATAATAACAGAGAACAGACAAACATTCCTGTTCTGAAAGGGAATAAGAAGAAAACAGAACAGAATCAAAATAAAAAAAAATGCAGAGAATCTAGAAATTTTTAAAGAGAGTAGAAGTAAGAGAGGCCCTTCAGAAGGAAGAACTGAAAACTAGACAGATATGATTTTCTATCTTTTAATGACAGGGTTTTTAAGAAGGGTACTTTATAAAAGTATACAACTATATTAGCTTGAAATGTTTTATCTACTTGTGAGAACTGCCTCCTTTCTTTTGTACATGAATGTCTTTATCTGAATGGATTAGACTTATAGGAAACTTCAGACTAGAATAAAGAGTTATATTAATTTTGATAAAAGAAAGAAAAATTTTTCGGGAATAAAATTAAAATAATTTATCTGGTGTTCAATTTACATTGGTAATTTGCTGGATTATTTTTTGTTTTGTTTGATTTTTTTTTTTTTTTAATCAGATTAAACAGCCTGTCGGTTGGAACGAAATGAGAAGATCATCCAATGAAATGATCGTGTTTTTAAAGCTATAAAATCCCAATATTCCATAACACACTGGATTGTCTTAGTTTGTAGTCAAAGGGGAGTAAAGAAGTTTATTGTGCTTGTATTGTGTTCAAAACAACCCCTACAGGTATCACTGTTTGGTAAGTCTGCATTATTTTCTAACACACAAGATTCTTAGTAGCTGTGACACATTGTAGAGAACAGTACCTCTTTAATCCTTTGTGATAATGCTAAGTACTCTTTCTAAAATTAAATGGACTCCTTCTAATGGTCCCACCATAATCAACTATTAACTAATATGCCTGACCCTGAAGACATTCTTCGTCATTATCTCACTCAACATACTGGAAGGAAGATGAGGTTCTGTCTCTAAAGGTCTCAGCTGGAACTCTGACACTTTGTGAATTTGAGCAATTAACCTCTTAGAATCTTACTTTTTTCATTGCTAATATGTGAATAATACCTTGTGGAGTTCTTGAGAGGATCAAATAAGATTAGGCTTTTAAGTGCCTAGTACATAATAATTATTCAAAACTTGATAGTTGCTATTTGTAGCATACTTTTTTTTTTTATAGTTTCTGTATGCTAGGCATGGGTTGCTTGTACTTAAGAAGAGAGAGAGAAATCAAGCATGCTTTATAGGATAGGATGACTGATGAGAAAGTCATATTAGTGAGTTGCACAGAGTTAAACCCATAACATTATTTCTGAGGGTAACTAGAATTTTACTGGGGAATATACCCACAAAATGTATTCATTCAACATATATTCACAGTTATTAAGAATGTAACATACATCATAATTTCCTTCACATGAAGGTAGTACAAGGGACTCACTGGCAAGGGAGGGACCTATAGGGCAGGGATGGATATGAGAAAAGATAAGGGGAGATGAGTATGATAATATATATTGTATAGTATGCATAAGATATATCATATGTGCAAGCTGTACAATCTCCATTAATGAAGAAGAGTGTGGATTATAGCAGGCAAAGGTGCACATGTTTCCTGTTGGGCACTTCCATCATTTTGCTGTTGGCCACCACAGGAAAATAAAATGGTTTGGGAGATAAAGAATTCAGAAACTGAGAACAGGAAATACTGGAATTTGGAAATCTCACACCTGTTTAGAACACAAAACTGTACAGAACTAAAATTATGGGAAATAATATCTACAGAATGGTCAGCAGAATTTATTAAAGCTCCAAATATTAATACTTCAGGGCCTATGAACCAAATTTAAAATGAAAATATTGTGGTGTGCCTACATAACCAGCTTACGTTTAACCACTTATAAATGTAAACATTGGCCTTATATCTTGTCTGTATGCTAGATTTGACCTACAGAGTATAGTTTTATGATCTATAAATTTCTCTAATATAAAATCTGACTCTACACTTTTGTGTCTTTGGGAGGAAAGAAGACCAAATCAATCACCAGTGGCTTGAGGTGGGGAGTCATGAGTTTCTAATTAGAGAATAGCTGGGGATCAGTGACACATTGGGAAAGAAGCTCTGCTGACGTGTAGTGGCAGGTGACTTGCAGATACCTGAACCCAGAAATAATCCAAGACAAGAACAGGAGAAATTTGCTACTGAACACGTCTGGAATCATCTCTCCATACAGAGTAAAGGGACAGGGTAGGGACAGGGGTGTTGAAATCATCAGTTCAGCCAATGAAGCTGACTCTCTGTAATGGCAAAACGGTGGTCTTACTTCATAGGTAGAGTAAGGTTTGTTCTAAAGATGTGATGAAAAAGAGCACAAACCGCCTTGACACTGCCAAGGAATGGATTCACTTACTGAAGGAAAGTAGTAAATGCAAATGAGACTTGTTTCTCCTCCCTCGGACACAATGTTTCTTAATACTGCCATGTTATTATTTATTTTTGCTTACAATTATGTCTCATTTGGAGACAATACTCTCATGGAAAGTGCATTCTATTGTTGTGATTGTTTCTTCCAATTTCTGTCAGGATATATTCATAGGTGGTGACAGTGATAGTCCCTTCCAATATCAAGAAGTATTATTCTTGTAGTCTTATGAAAGGTATGAATACTTACTGAATGGATGGACATTGATCCAGCAGAGTTTCCTCTGTGACGTGGCTTTTGGTGAGATGTGATTATGTGCAGCACAGATCTATGGAAGGTAGTTTGAATCTGCAACATCAGCAACAAAAGCACCTTCAGACCCAAGTATGCAATGTCCTATTTCATGGGGCACCATGGTCATTCCTCCCCCATCCTCATTCAAATTCTCCAGAGTAGTCATTCATCTTAGTAGAATTATACATTTTGTTTCTGTCATAACAGCAAAGCTTTGTGATTTTATAGCATTTTTCCCTTCCATAACAACTACCTGAAAAATTTTGCTTGCTTTCCTTGCTGCAGAAGTATCTTGTAAGCATTCTTTCTTCTAGTGAGCACACACTTATTGTAAGAATAACTTCCTCACTAAATGTCAGATATATATATATATATATATATATATATATATATATATATATACACATGTATATGAGCAGATATATTCACTACATACTGGTTTATAGATGAGTTCTGTGTTGAATTCTAAGAAATGAAAAGTAATACATAATTAAAATATCTTGAAATAAATATTTAATATTTATCTCATTAAGCATATTTATGTATGTTTACGGTGTTTTGAATTTATTTATTTATTTATTTATTTATTTGTGATGGGTGTTTGTCTAGCATGTGTGTAAGTTTTTCAAGTGCATGAAATGCCTATAAAGGAGAGAAGAACGTGTCATACATACAAAAAGATTGATTAGAAATGAGGGCCATGAATTTAAAGGAGAGCAGGTGGGTAGAAGTAAATAGGAAAGTTTGGAAGGAGGAACGAGAAAGAAAGGTTATAACTAAAACACAATCTCAAAAATAAAACAAAATATTACATTACAAAATGACCTTTAGATTTTAACCTACAGACTATTTTATGACCTTAATGAACCAGACTCTTTAGCTTCTAGATTTACAGAGACAATAAATAGGAAGCATATTTTTTCCAAGGTCTTAGAATAGAAACTGTGGTGTGGTGGTTTGAATGATTAATGTCCTCCAAAGTACAGAGAAATTGAATAATGGCTTCATAGTTGTTAGTGTTAGTTGGGTAAGTTTAGGAGGTGTGGTCTTGGAAGAGGTAGCATGTCACTGGGGATAGGCTTGAGAGCATAAGGCTAGACAATGTTTAATTTCATACCAAACACATCTCCGATTTGAGAACATTTCTCCAACTCTACAACAGTAAATGTGCTTCACTGCCAAATTTATCACAGATATGGTAGAGCACGTCATTCCTAATTTGGGGGAATATTTGCATCTGATTAATTAGATCAATGTAGCAAACACATTTGCATAATTCTGGGCACAGTGAAAGATTATTTGGCCCTGAAAAAATTTGAATTTGGCTTTCAGCATGGGCATCTCTCTACATGTGCACTTGCTAGACGTAGCCATTGGAGTCAACAGTTCTTCCTGGGGTGGCTTGAAAGTGTATCTTTAGCCATACCAGACGTCACTTGAAGGTTAAAAAAAAATTCTCCCTTACCTAAATTGTATAGTTCTTCAGAAATCTAAGCTCACCTTATTTTTTTTTAACTCTCAACTTTTACCTTTAAAAAATAGATCAAATTAATTCTGACACTGTGTGAGGGTTTGAGTTTATTCAGTTTTTTGAGTCAGTCTAGAAATCTCTTATTTTTTATTTATAGTTCCTTTCTGCAAGCTGTTCTCATTCCCATGTTCCTTGCCAGCCATTAAATGCTCAGCTTCTCAGTGTTCTTTCCAAAATATCTCTATCTCTTACTAAATTATTAAACAATTCCCATTGAAATGTCTTTCCCTAAGTTAGGGGAGCCAAGCAGAGCATCATCAGGCAGAGTAAAGCACACACTTCTTGGTCCTTCTTTGCCAAATTGCTTATTAATATGTTTCACTTAATACAATATTGAAATCCATCCAAATATGTGATATTTGGAAGGATCTCTTCTAAGCCAAATTGTAGAATGACTATTTCCTATTGTTTGAAAGCTTACTTATAAGTCACCACAAATTTAAATGTATATTAAACAATTAATATATATATATATATATATATATATATATATATATATACATTATCAGTCATTAAAGGGGTGAATGAGTATATTAAACAAATGTATAATATGGAAGAAGTTAATTGGTAAAAATTAATATGTTTCTCTGTTTAAGCATTTACTATATTAAGTGAAAGTATACTTTGATATCTAATGACTGTATATGCATATATAAGGGTAATTTGAAATTATTACCTTTATAACTATATCTGCTTAAATAACACATTAATTTTATTTATTTCATTTTTACTTTCTTCTATTACAGTAATATAAATCATTTTTAAAAAATTCTTTAGTAATTTGCAACATTCTTACAATAATTAAAATAATTAAAAGCAATATTTTTTAATATTGAGCATTAGAGTGATGTGAAAGTAAGAAGAAAATGTTTTAAAACAGATTATATAGAGTGATAACTAGAATTAAATGTACCTGCTTCCTGTGCACCATGAGGTCCATATGGTCTGGCTTACCACCAGCCCAGAAACAGCAGCTGCAGACTATGACTAAAGCTTCCAAAACCATGAGATTAAGTCCTTTCCTCCTTAAGCCATTGTATTAGACAGGGTTTCTATAGGGGAACATAATGTATAAAA